>NC_081296.1:14607726-14914908 GCF_030435805.1 Mustela lutreola
CTCAAGTAAATAATAATCTAAAAAATAAAACCCACATCTGTGCATACTCTCCATTGTGATTTTGTTTGGACACAGAAAGACATTTATGGACTTTCTGTCTCTTTGTTATCTACCTACCTACCTGTCATCTATATCCACCCGTCCGTCCGTCCATCCATCCATCCATATATTCATGAATCTGTATAACAGCTTTAGAAATATGTATATATCTACTGCTATCTATATCATCCATCCAGCATCTATATCCATGTATCCTCTCTCTTTTAGAAAATGGTAGCTTTATTGCGATACAAGTCACAAAAAATTATCATAAAATTTCCCTTTTAAAAAGTGTACAATTAGGTGATTTTTAGAATATACATAGTTTTCTTGATTTTTTTAAAAAGGAACAACTGGTTCCATTTAATTCTGGAAACCGAAATATCCAGGTTAAGGAAGTTTTTTTTTTTTTTTTTAAATTGTGAAAAAATACACATGTGATTTGCCATTGTAACTATTTGTAAATACCCATCAAGATTTTAAAAGTTTTGCTGTGTGCCCTGAAATGTGCCCACAGGGTAGGAGACAAATGCAGTGGGAGATATAACCCCACGGCAGTGGTTCTCAAAATGAGCACAAAGATCATTTTGCCTGTTTCTAAACTCTGGGAGACAGATACGTGGTCCCAGTACACAGCAATGGTCACCGGCCAGGTCAGGCGCACCGGCTCTGTGCACGAGTTCACACTCGTCTACACCCTGCTTGACCAGCCAGGTGCTTTGATCTCATGTTGGCCGTCACAGCAATTTCACATGGCTGCCCACGATCAGGAATGCTCATTCTCAGTCTGTGGACCTGTGCGAACAGGTTTCTTGCCAGCACTGATCCGTGAATCACACTTCCAGTAACACAGCCCTAGAGACTTCTGGAGATTTGTATGCTCACAGTTTTCCTCCTGGTTCTCTTTCTTACATACAGAGTCTTTTCTCCTAGAGGCTTCCCAAGTGCCTTAGTCACTTCCTGGGCTCAGCTGTGGGCCCCCAGCTGCCCAGCAAAGCCACCCAAAGTTGCCTCTAGGAGGCAAGTCCTGAATCTGGGTGATCAGCAGTGAAGACCGGAGCTGGCGTGCAGCTGAGAGCCCTTGTCTGCAGGGCGGGGCCCTCCTGCTCCGTGTTTCTGATCTGTGTGACCACTTGTTCCTTCTCGGACGCTCAGCCATCTGGGGACCAGGGGAAGAAGCAGAGCAGGGAGCTTCCAGGCCCTCAGGCAGCAGTTAAAGAGATCAGCGGCAGGGCGAGGACAGTGGCTGAGGGCACGATCGTGCTAATCACGGAGTACTGGAAAACCTTTATTGAGATGTAGCAGTCAAACCACAGTTGTTAAATGACCATAACTGGGTCTTAAATAATCAGTTCAGCTGGTCTCTATTTAATATAACAGCTGCCTATTAAACCTAAATTAAGTACAGAGTTAAATGTCTCTAGGATGCAGAAACCCCAAAGTGACTGCCAAACCCAGAGCGAAACCTCTGGCTGGAACAGCTATGATTGCGACGCCTGGTCTGGGTGTGTGCTCTGGTTCAGATGAGGCGGGAGCCCCATCCCGCGGCCCGGCTCTCTATGCGTGAAGAATACTTCTTCCCAGGGTTGGGGTGGGGTGGAAGCCTTTGCCAGGCTTTGCCATACATTTCAGTCCTGATTCTGTCCCCTATATTTTTTAGGTTCACAGACATTCCCAAATATGCCAGAAATATAGAAATGCCTCCAAAGAGCACTGAAAAGCCTCTGTGGCCTCAAATTCGCCAGAATGAGAGTACGTTCTGTGCCTTCTCTCCACACCCATTCCCCTGCTGCAGACAGGTCCCTATCTTTTGCTAGTAAGGGACTTCTAGCCCTAACCTCCTCCTAAATCACTCTGTACCGGGCCACTGTTCCTTCCTTACTCCCCCTGCCCCCCCATCTTCTCTTCCTCCCTCCCTTCTGGAAGTACTCTGTACCTACTCTGCACTAACCCTTGGGGAACAATGCTGTGGCAGTAAGCTGGTATTTCAGTGGGAAGGAAGCTGTTGATCAGGATGCTCTGAAGGGCCATCTGACTTCCCACGCTGGATTTTTCTCCCCAATCTCTTAGCCTCCAGGAATACAAGGCCTTGTTTCCTTCTCATCTCCTACATCTTCCTCCTTCCTCCCTGGAGGACAGCTATGCACACCGGCTTAGTTTTATTTCTCACGGTTCCTTCTGCGGACCACGTGCATAGAAATGATCTGGGATGATAGCTCAAAATGCATATTCCCGGTTCCTCCCCAGATCTACAGAGCTGGCTTTTGTCGTCATTGTCATTAGGACAGAGAGGCAGGCTTTAATTTTTAATCAGGTTCCATGGTGACTTTGCTGCATGCTAAGACCCAGCGTTCCCCCAATGTTTGCTGCATTCAGGCCTTTGCTGCCAGCCTCCTTCTGCCTGGATGTACCCTCAGTCCTCTAGATCTGCCTGGGGACTCCCATCTGTCAAGGTTCCACTCCATTCCACAACCTCTGTCACTTTTCCTGACCCTCTCTCCCAGTGCCCTGCCCCCTTCCTTCCAATGCATTGAACTGTAGAGATGATGGCTAGCAGAGTGCCCCAGACACCCTTGGGCTTTAACTGGTGCAGAGCTGGTTTCACTGGGACAGGAATCCCTGCAGGCTGGTTCCTCCTGGCACCCCAGCTCTTAGGTGGGGACCGGCCCTCTGCCAGCTCCCTCGAGTTCACAGCTCAGCAAGGCGAGCACTGTGGTGGTGAAGAGGAGAGGTTCAAGTCCTGGCTCCTCCCCTCTGGGGGGCGGGGCATGGAGCTTCTCTAAACCTGTATTCCCAAGTGTAAGTGGGGGATAATCCACCCGACTTAGAGTTGTCTTGAGGAATCAGTAATAAATGCACAGGATGTGTTCTTCAAACGAATGCCTTCAGACTTGAAAGTGCCCATGAACCCCCCAGGTGTCTTGTGAAAATGCAGTCTCTCATTCCGCAAGTCTGAGGCACCGCCTGTCCTTCTGAGTCTCTGGCAGCTTCCCAGGTGACGCCATGCTGTTGCCGCGGGGACCTTACTTTGAGTAGCAGTACCTCCAAAGGTTGGTTATTGATCATGGTATTGATATGGAAGGCAGTGGGCATGTGAGAAAAGACAGTGAAGCTTTTCCTTAAAATACAAAGAACCCCAGTTTGGAAAGGGAAAACCCAAAGGTCTGCTACCAGCCAGCAGGGCCCCCAAAGTGGCCCCCATTTCCTGCCAGTAAGCCACCCCCAGACATATTATTGTTGTGTCCTCCCTGCTGCCCTGGGAGAGGAACGGCTCTCTGCTGAGGACCGAGGACCAAGGACTGAGGGGCAGGGTGCCGGATGCGGGACGTGGAGCCCAGCTTTGCCAGCCCTCTGTGGGTTCACGCATGCGCAGACTTTTGTAATGGCCCGCGTTTAAGTACAATGGGAGATATAGTTGACAGGTCTTGGCAGCCGTTACACCTTCATTTCCCTACGGCCCCTCTGCATCCTACTGCGATCTTGCTTCTGTCCCCACCACACCATGGAAACAGTTCCTACTGAAAGCATGAATGATCTGTCGTGTAAACACTGGGTATTTTGCAAGTCTCTCTCTTGACGGCTGCATAGTGTTGCGCAATGACGATCACTCCCTCCTTCTTGAATCACTCTCTTCATTTGACTCCTGTGAAGTAACACTTCCCCGATTTTGCGGGATTGCTGGATTGTCGGATTCCCCTCTTCTAATTGGCATTGAATGTTGGGAGTTCCTCAAGTACTGGATCCTAGGTGTTCTCATCCCCTCTGTCTCTCTCAAACCTCAGGGGTCTCCTACATTCTAATGGTGTCTGATACCATTTCCATGAGGATGGCCCAGTCGCTCCCATTTCAACTCAGACCCCTCTCTGGAAATCCTGACCAATGCCAACAGCCTCTTGGATGTCTTGGCTCGATGGAACTCAATGTCCACAGCCATAAACTGTGATCTTTCTGCCTCATCCTGTCCTTTTCCCAAATCAGAAACTCACCTCATTCTGTAGGAAGGTGACGACAGGTCATCCTCAACTCTTCCTTCCCTCTCACTGCCCTCCTTATGCATGCTCAAGTCTCATTCATTTTACCTCTTGAGTTTCTCTCAAATCTGTCCACTTCTCTCATCTCCATCACCACAGCCTCACTAGGGCTGTGACTGTTATTTTGTTTTTGAGGATCACCTGGATTTCTCCTCTCCTGAAGGAAATTGGCCAAATCAAATATCCCTCAAACTCAAAGACAAGCCATGGGTATTTCATCTTTTTTCTGTAAGGATAGTTTGATTCAAAATGGCAGGACTCCATTCTTGTGGGATGGCTTGGATCAATTCGTCCATACTTGGTTTTCTTTTATGGGATGCGATTGGGGCTGTCCTCTTACTTAACCAGTCCTGAGTGTAGGCATTGCTGTTTCACATGGATGACCAGGCTGCTAAGAGTTAGGAGCAAGAAATGACTAGTGTCAGTGATCCAGTCACTTTTGCTTTCCACGTTTTCATAGAAAATTCATTTGCTCTATATACCACATTGGACTCATGTTTTCTTTGTTCATCCCTTTACTCATTTGGGAAGATCTGTTTGGGGGAATAATTCTCGCTTTGTTGAAAAGAAAATCCAAAATGATAAATATTCCCCCTTCGTGCTGGTGCTGAGGAGTGCATGAGGGTGAGAATTACGAATGGAGAATGGCAGAGCTCACTCTCATCTCGGCTTTGCCCCCTACCTGAGGGGCTTTATCTGGAACAATTGTCCTACCCCCTAACTCAGCTGTATGGGCTGAAAATCTGGGTTTTCCTTAGCATTTTGTTATAAATGCTTGCTCTAGGGCACAATCTTTAGTCTGTAGTTTCCTTTAATTAAGCTGGAGGGAAGAGGTTAGTCTTTGTGGTCAGATGACCTGGTTTCAGATTCTCGTTATGCCTCTTACTAGCTGTGCATTCTTGGGCAGGTTCCTTAACCTTTCTTCACTGTGGTTTCAAGAATAAATCGGGGCTCATCATATTACCTCCCTGTCAGTGTGGTGGTGAGCATTCGGCAAGATGGCGTACTTTGTAAAACTTCACAAGACCTTGTCCTTGGTGACTCTTCTTTTTTGACAACACTTTTTTCATTTTTCTCCTCTTTTTTCCTTCTCATTGTCCTTTCTTGGCCTTTTGCCTCTTTCTTCCCCTTGGGCTTTCCTGAAGTTTCTTCTAGCCTTAATCTGTATTTTCTCCCCTAGTCCCCATGTCTATGTGGGGGTGATGTAACTTAATCTTTTGGTGTCCACTCCCTTATCCTTCATTATGACCCAATAATCTGGGCCTCCCGCCCAGCTCCTTCACCACAAAGCTCAGACCACATTGGCAAAGGCCCGCTGGGCATTTCCACATGGATGTCCATGAGCACTTCCAAGGGTGAACTCATCTTTCCAACCCGCCCTTTCTCTTCAACAGCACCAACTCAGTCTTCTCTCCTCCTTTGGTGTCTAGTTTCTACTTCCTCCATATCCTGGGCCTCACCTTTGAACATATATCAGTCCCTCAATGTTTCCCTTAAATAATAATCTTAATACATGACATCTGATACTTTTTTGTAAGAAAGTGAATCAGAGGATAAAACTCTTTTTCTTACGACATGATAATACCTTTTGAAGGAAAAACTATTTCCTTCTTTTCGCTGAATGGGTGGGTTTTCCACACCAACCACGTCTCAGCCTTCCTATACCAACTGGGAATCCTACAATTCAATTCTGTTCTGACACTCTCTACCTGGTGTTTTTGCAGACCCTGCTGGTTAATGTCAACATATCTTATCCCATAACTGAGGTTTACACATCCCCCACTTCAGATGCCAGGGTACCTGTGGGTCTCCAGGTCATTCACAACTTCTGTTCAGCTTGGCTCCAACCACTTGGAGGTTCCTATAACCTCCTTCAAGGGTTTGGTAATTTGTTAGAGTGGCTCACAGAACTCAGTAAAAGAGTTGACTTGTTAGATTACTAGTTTATTATAAAAGGATACAACTCAGGAACAGCTAGATGGGAGAGATGCATAGGGCAGAGTATGGGAGAAGGGGTGTGGAGCTTTTGTGCCCTGTCTGCGGGGTGTAAAGTTTTTCCGGCAAGATAAACACAACACCAGGCAAAGTGGGTGCAAGGCAAGATTTATTAAAAACACTCTCCAGGGAAGTTTCTGGGCTCAGGAGAAGGGGAGCCAGTAAAGTTGCGCGGGGAGAAGGTGGGCACCCTCGGGCGAGGTTCCCCGACTCTGGAAAGCAGAGTGGCGGAAGTTGCGCCCAAGGCAGGGAGAAGGGGGCTTTTAAGGGGGCCTGGAGGGGAGTTCAGGGGTCTTTTGGCAAGTTTCCCTTATTCGGATATTTTGCCTGCTAGTCAGGGTCCCATTGGTCCACTAGAGCCCGGGGCGGGGCTCTCAGATTCCCACTTGTCAGGGTCCCATTGGTTCACGGGAGCCCGCGACGGGAGGGTTTTCAGATTCCTGCTTGGGTCTTTGTTCTCCTGTCCGAGCTCAGGTCTTGTGGCGGGAACTTTCGCCATCTTAAGTAGCCCTTTCTGCCAGCCCAACACGGGGTACCACCCTCCCAGCGCCTGTGTGTTTAGCAACTGGGAAGTTCTCTCAAGCCCTTCAGTTAGGACTTTTCTTAATGGAGGCTTCATTATGTAGCATGATTGATTAAGTCATTGGCCATTAGTGATTAACTCAGCCTTCAGCCCTTCCTCCTAGGAGGCCAGGGGGCAAGGCTGGAAGTTCTACCCGCTGATCACAATGTTGGTTTCCCTGGCAACCAGCCCCTTCCTTCAGGAGTCCTCTCATTAGCATAAACTCAGGTGTGGTTGAAAGGGGTTTATGAATAACAAAACACATTCCTCTTACCCCATCTCTCAGAAATTCAGGGTTTTAAGAATTCTGTCCAGGAACTGGGGATGAAAATCAAATATATATTTATTCTTTTATTTTTTTTTTTAAAGAAGATTTTATTTATTTGACACAGAGAGAGAAAGAGAGAGCACAGGCAGGGTGTGTGGCCGGCAGATGGAGAGGAAGAAGCAGGATCCCTGCTGAGCAAGGAGCCTAATGCAGGGCTGATCCCAGGACCCTGGGTCATGACCTGAGCTGAAGGCAGAGGCTTAACTGACTGAGTCACCCAGATGTCCCTCAAATAAATATTTCATAATATATCAGAATATCACACTTTTTTTTTTTTTTTTTTTGGCTTATGAGTGAAATAAAAACGCTTCACTGTGACCTCTGCATGGTTTTATTGCATTGTCCTCCACTGGCTGAGCACTGACAGATTCTATTGTTGAGCTATCCCAAGCAAAATAAGCAAGTGGAGAAACGATTCTTTTCTCTAAAGAACAATGCCTTTCTGCCAAAATCAGAGAGCTTCCAAAGAGTTCACAAGTGAATGCCGACGAGAAATCACTGGCAATCAGAAATCAAGGTTACCTTTGAAAATGGAGAGAAGGCAGAGATAAATAGAACCATGGATAATGTCAACATATCTCATCCCATAACTGAGGTTTACACATCCAAGGACTGAAGGGGCTTCACAAAGTTTCAGCAAATGCTCTAATCCCTAACTTGAGAGTGAGAAGAGTCTGAATTTCATTGTGGCTTTTCTTCCAACAAAGAACCTCAGTTTGTACCTTTGGGATGAAGGGGATTAGGCTAAATCCTGGTGCTCCTGGGGAACGTTTTGGAAATTGTGGGGATGTTTCTGATTGTCACAAGTAATTAGGAATGGTTCTCCTGGCAGATAGTAGGGTGGAGACCAGGGAGTGATAGCATCCTACAGTGCATAAGGCATCCTAAACTGTGTGTCCCCTTTCACCCTTTCTCAAGTCGGTAAAACACTTGTTTGTAATCACCTGGGTCTCAAACCCAACTCTGTGTATATTTACATATAAAATCACACATTGTTGCATGGTTTTGGCATACACTGAATTTTCTAGAAAGGCCAGTAACATGTAACCTGAAGAAGTATACACTTTGTCTTGTTTGTAGCTTTACCAAGAATTATATGCCATTTTGAAAAAATCATGTCACTGATGACTATGTCTTTCTTAATGCTTTGTACCCGTAGGCATTGAATTCTTGGTGATTCTATATCTGTTGTTAATGTACTTATTTAGCTCTTCCTTCAAAATGTCAACTAGAAAGAATGAATGTGGACAATACATCGAAACTAGATATAAACATCTGATTTATTCGTTATGTCTTTTAAGTATTTTTTTTCACAAGCCTTTGCATATTGAAATTCACCTTATTTTATTAGAAATTACTTGATTTTTCATATATTATTTCTATTATGGGGCATTATATTTATTTTTAAAATTATGGGCTTCAGTAGGTTACACGTCTATAATTACATCTAAGAATAGCAAGGGGGATATTTGCAAAATATTAGCTATAAAAATGGAATGTTGCATTCAACAGAAGTAGGAACTTTGGACTGGATAATTTTTCAGTCTGAATATTTTAGGAAAATGAATGACCATCAAGTAAAACAAAAAGGTCAGCCTGAGCTCCTAACGAGAGGGATGAACAGTGCACAAGTGGGAGATTGCATATGCCCTTTGTGGGGGCAACTCCTTTCTACCCCCCCATTCAAACAAATACCAATTATATGCCCCTCCGTCTGTCTTGTCTCCAGTGGGACTTGAGTCCACCCTCAGAATCTTGCCTGGCAACTGTTGCTAGGAAGATGCTGCCTCTCCAGCCGACCTTCCAAAGACTTGAGATCACAGCCAGTTGTTTCCTAGCTGCTGATGAGATCAGATTTGCTCAGAGAGAGTGATGGAGAAACACAGAAATGCACAAATAGCAACAACACGCAGAATGCCGGGGACAATAGGTGAGATGGGGCTATCAGGAGACGTTCGGCTACTGCCTGCCATTCCTGGAGGCTCGGGAGCGAAAAAGGATCCTTACAAAATCTATTCAGTGGACTTTCTTGTTATTACAGTGGTAGAGGCACTACAGGGCAATCTGCTAATTCGGCTCCTTTCATTAGGTCTGTCGGGGGTCCCTGGCTTACAGGCAGGCAGTGTCCACATTTCATTCCTTTCGCATTGGCTGCTTCGTTCTTCTGATACTGCAGAATAGTGATAATGATTAGGAAAATGATCACGATAGCCACCGTTCACTGATACTTGCCTGGCTCCTGGCCTTGTCCTAAGTGCTTTCCATGAATTCCCTCCTTGAATCCTCCCACAGCCCTTGGAGGGACATATCACAAATTTACCTACTTTGTGCCCTTCTGCTTCATTCACCAATTTTTTTTTAATCTTTTTTTTTTTTTAAGATTTTATTTATTTAATTTGACAGACAGAGATCACACGTAGGCAGACAGGCAGGCAGAGAGAGAGAGAGGAGGAAGCAGGCTCCCTGCTGAGCAGAGAGCCCCATGCGGGACTCGATCCCAGGACCCTGAGATCATGACCTGAGCTGAAGGCAGTGGCTTAACCCACTGAGCCACCCAGGCGCCCTCATTCACCAATTTTGATCATTTGGTCTAACACATATAGACGGCAGTGCACGCAGTAAGTTTCACTCACTCACTCACTCACTCATTCATTCATTCATCTACCACCCTATGTGACTTAAGCCTACGCCTGCTGCCAAGCCGACTGGAAACTTGAATGAGACCCACAACCTTCCCCAGGGAGCTGCGGCCCTGGTTCTGGGTGGAACTGAACTTAGTTAGACTGGTCACGCATTGCTGGAAGCACACAGTCTCTTTGAGCCTGCTGGCTCTGGGTGGGGTGACCCTGGGGCCAGGACCACGTATCCAGTACATGCGCTCTACAGGCTTTGCTAGGATGTTTGACCACACGTGTGGTTGTGTAACACAAGTCTAATGTTTATCTTCTACCTTCAACCCGGGCTCCTGCCCCAGGATGCAGACCTTAGGATCAAGGAGCCAAACAGAAGTCACACTGACAAAAGTCAGTGGCCTGCTTTGGCTGGGTGCTGCTTGGGGCTGCACACTGAGCAAGGAGGATGCAGACTTGGAGCATAGGCCTTGAGCTTGGGGCTCATGCAGAACACCGCTGTACAAGAGGGTGGGGGGTCATCTCTCTTGAGGTGTTCTTACCTCTTTACTCTCTGGGCACAGCTCGGCATCCAACCAAGGCTGCTAATTCTGCCAAGAGCCTTTGGCTTCTTCCCTTGACTTCTGTTTGCTTCTGTTTAAGAGGATTTGGGTTTAACGGAAGAGAAATAGAAAGATGGGGAGCATGTGGCAGAACCCCTGCCTACAGACCCAGGGAGTTGCTGGACCAGACTGTGCAAAGGGCAGAGTCAGGAGCTGGCAGATGCCTTTCTAGGAAGGCAGTGCACCCTCAGCTCCTGCACTGGACCCAGGGAGACTTGCTGTTTGGCTGAGCAGGACTGAGCTGCCCACCCACATGGTCTAGGCTCTAGTATTTGTATTTTTCCTTTTTTCTTCTGGTATGGTTACTAAACACTTAAGAAAACTTATTTTAAAAATTATATATAATAAAATTCATTTTTTTTTGAGCACAGTTTTGACCAATACCACAATCAAGATAAAGAACAGTTCTGTCACTGCCCCCGCCCCCCATCGACCAAAATATCCCTCGTGTTCCATTTTGTAGTTGATCTACTCCTCACTATCCCCAGCACCTGGAAACCACCTGTTCTCTGCCCCATGGTTTTGCCTTTTCCATAATGTCATGTAAGTGGAATCCTAAAAAAAGTAACATTTTGGGTGTGACTGCTTTCACTTAGAAAATACATTTGAGGGGCGCCTGGGTAGCTCAGTGGGTTAAAGCCACTGCCTTCAGCTCAGGTCATGATCCCGGGGTCCTGAGATCGAGCCCCACACTGGGCTCTCTGCTCAGCGGGAAGCCTGCTTCCCCCTCTCTCTGTCTGCCTCTCTGCCTGCTTCTGATCTCTCTCTCTGTCAAATAAATAAATAGAATCTTAAAAAAAAAAAAGAAAATACATTTGAAATTCATCCATGTTGCTGTTGTCAATAGTCCCCTCCTTTTTAATTACCTTTTTAATTACTCCTTTTTAATTACTTTTTAATTGTTCCATTGTATGGATATACCACTGCTTGAGTATCTGTCCTCTAGGTAAAGAGCATTTGGGTTGTTTCCAGTTTGGGGGGATTACCAATCAAGCTGCCATAAACATTTAGATGTAGGTTTTTATGTGAATATCGATTTTTAAAATATGTATGAGCAAGACTGTGGGGTCATATGGTAAATATGATCAACTTTATAAGAAGTTCCCAAACTTTTCCAGAGTGACTGTCCCAGTTTTCATTCCCATGAACAATGTATGAGAATTCTGGTTACCCCTTTGCCTCCCCAGCACTTGATATTGTCAGTTAAAAAAATTATTTCAGGGACACCTGGCTGGCTCAGTTGGTAGAGCATAGGACTCTTGATCTCAGGGTTGTAAGTTCAAGCCCCACACTGGGTATAGAGATGACTTAAAAATGAAATCTTCAACAAAGTTACTTAAGCTATTCTGATAGGTATGGAAGTGTATCTTACTGCGGGTTTAATGTGCATTTCTGTAATGACCTATGACGTTGACTGTGTCTCACTGTCCTTATTTGCAATCCATATATTTTCTTTGGTGAAAGGTCTTTAAATCTTCTCCCCATTAAAATAAATTGGGTTGTTTGTTTCTTTATTATTAAGTATCAGGAGTGTTTAAAAAATAAATTCTGGGGGTGCCTGGGTGGCTCAGTGGGTTAAAGCCTCTGCCTTCGGCTCAGGTCATGATCCCAGGGTCCTGGGATCAAGTCCTGCATCAGGCTCTCTGCTCAGCAGGGAGCCTGCTTCCTCCTCCCTCTCTGCCTGCCTCTCTGCCTGCTTGTGATTTCTGTCTGTCAAATAAGTAAATAAATCTTTTAAATAAATAAATAAATTCTGGATCAGAGTCAGATATGTGATTTGCAAATATTTCCCCTTCCCCAACCCCCCCCCCCCCCCCCCCCCGTCAAGTCTGGCCCTTGAGAGTCACGTGTTGTTTCCTTGAGAATATTTGCTCATACTATTTTAGTGTCCGCTTCCCGATAGTTCCGGAAGTTTCTTCCACGTTCACGAACATTCCTCCTTAGCAGGGGTCAGCAGACTGCAAGACACAAGCCACATCTAGCCTGCTGTCTGTTTTCCTTCAGCCTGTGAACTGAGAATGCTTTTTACACATGAACATTTGAAGTCAATTTGACAGTAAGAAAAACTGGTTTTGAACCCCAATTAAGCAAAATGTTATTAGTCTGAAAAGAATTAGATTATTCTCACAAGTAGGCCTGTATTACAAAACAGTCATACTCAGTCATTCTTGCATGTTGAATTTGTCAATGAAGGTTTGTGGGAATTTGTTTGCTCTCGTTGTTAGAAGTACCACATAATATGCTTGATTTTGCCTCTTGGCCTCACAACGCTGAAAATATTTATTTCTGGCACTTGAAAGAAAATGTTTGCTGCATGCTATTGTATTAGAATGGCTTCTCAGAGCGGCATAATATTCTGTGTATGTACATACAGTAATGTACATATGGTAATATTCTTATCTCATAACATTCAACTGCATTGTTTCTAGATTTTTCCTATTTCAACAATGCAGGGATATAGATCCCTGAACATATGTCACAAAGATAAACATTGATTATTACCTTAGGATATTTTCCTAGAAGTAGAACTGCTGAGTCAGAGGATGGTACATTTTGGGGGGTTTGATGCAATATTTCTTTTTCTTTTTTCTTTAAAGATTTCGTTTATTTATTTCAGAGAGAGCAAGTGAGAGAGAGCATGCGTGGGGAGAGGAGGGACAGAGGGAGAAGCAGACTCCCTGCTGAGCAGGGAGCCGTATTCTGGGCTCCATCCCAGCACCCTGGGCTCAATCCCAGGACCCGGGGCTCATGATCTAAGTTGAAGGCAGGCACTTAACAGACTGAGCCACCCAAGCGCCCCTCAGTTTTTCTTAGTAATCTGCCAGAAAGAAGCCATTTCACATTCCTACCTCCAGTGGATAATAGTTTATGTGTGTCTTTTCCAGAACCATTTGTTTAATTTTATAATATCAGTAGTGACTTGATTGGTGATAAATTGGTTACTTATTGTCATTTAATCTGCCTTTTTTTTTTTAAGATTTTATTTATTTATTTGACAGACAGAGATCACAAGTAGGCAGAGAGGCAGGCAGAGAGAGGAAGGGAAGCAGGCTCCCTGATGAGCAGAGAGCCCGATGTGGGGCTCGATCCCAGGACCCTGAGATCATGACCTGAGCTGAAGGCAGAGGCTTCACCCACTGAACCACCCAGGCGCCCCTTGATCTGCCTTTTAAAAATTATTGATGAAGTAATATATCATCTTATATGTTTTAGAGCTGTTTGTACCTCTTCTTTTGTAACTGGCTTCTTTTGGTGCTTTGTCTGTTTTTCTCTGGGATAATTTTAAATTCTTTATTCAGCACGGAGCAGTGCTCTTGACAAGTTGCTGAAAAGTCATTTGCAGACTTGAAATCCAGTCCAGATATTTTTCAGGGGAGGCATCCAGCTACATTCTCTGATGAAAGGCAAACTGAGTCACTTTCCTGTGTTATGTTCATCTGTGCCGTGATTTTAAAGGAGAGTGTCCCACCGAGTCGGTGGATGGATGGATGTCTCCTACCTGCTTAGCAAGAAGGCACAGGCTCCCTTTGCCTCATTGGCCAAACGTTGGGGTTGTAAACACAGCACTAAGAACGTGGAAGGATGAGGTGCAAAAGCCTTCTGGTTTGGGACTTGTGAGAATTCTTTGGCTTCTAACAGTGGTGGACGTGGCAGACAGTGGTGGATGGTGGCAGACAGTGGTGGACGGTGGCAGGGAAGATTTTGGGAACGCCACCTGGCTATGAGAAGTTTAGGTTTGTAGCCTATGCTTAGAGACACAGTCAAATCCGTGTTTTCAGAGGGGTGAGGTACAGATGGGGGACGAAAGCGAGTGTCCCTGTTGCATGGTTGACGATCTTGTAATTCTTTCAGGCGTCAGTGATCATTTGTTGAAGAAGGAAACCAAGGGATGCCTGGGTGGCTCAGTCACTTAAGTGTCTTGCTCTTGATTTTGGCTCGGGTCATGATCCCAGGGTTGTGAGATGGAGCGTTGAGTGGAGCTCTGAGGGTGTGGAGCTTGTTTAGCATTCTCTCTTCCCTGCTCTCCCTCTCTAAAAAAAGGAAGAAAGAAAGAAAGAGAGAGAGAAAGAAAGTAAGAGAGAAAGAGTGAGAAAAAGAAAGAAGCCAAGCGTTTGAGCTAGATGGGCTCCACAGTAAGCAGACCGCCCTGTTCCTGGGGAACCAGAGTCACTGCAGAGAAGAGTCACTTGTAAAAGTTCCGACCCTTAGGCAATCCAGTTCATTCACTCTCTCTTTTTTAAAGATTTTATTTATTTATTTAACACAGAGAAAGAGGTAGAAAAGGCAAGGACAAGTGGGGGGAGAGGGGCAGAGAGGGAGAAGCAGACTCCCCGCTGAGCAGGGAGCCCAATACGGGGCTCGATCCCAGGACCCTGAGATCATGACCCTAGCTGAAGGCAGATGCTTGACCAACTGAGGCACCCAGGTGCCCCTAGTTGATTCTCTTTTATGTTTGTTGTGTTTCAGGCCATGCATGTGAAGAAGACCTCTTCTGACATGTATCCTGATCACTACTGATTTCGGGAATTAAATTCCAATTTCTAGACAATTTCCAGACAAAACGCCCACCTTCCTTTTGAGTTGTCTCCCCTTCAATGCAGTTGTTACCTGCAACGTGCAGATTCTGGTTTCTAAATAAGACCTCGACACCAGTGAGCAGGTTCACTCAGTTTCCTTGGGTTTGGAGACACGGAGGTATGCGGAAAGGAAGCCCCGTCTTTGCTTTTAAGATGCTCGTAGTCAGAAACCATAAGAGACTCTTAATCTCACAAAACAGACTGAGGGTTGCTGGGAGTCGGGGGGTCGGGAGAGGATGGTTGGGTTATGGACACTGGGGAGGGTATGTTCTATGGTGAGTGCTGTGAAGTGTGTAAATCTGGCGATTCACAGACCTGTACCCCTGGGGCTAATAATACATTATATGATACATTATATATAATTAAAAAAAAAACAATAGATGCTGGTAGTCCGGTGTAGGGAATGTAGCCGAAGAAAGAATCCCAGCACAGGGTGAACGGAGTTTAGAGATTTATGTTCAACTTGTTCTGGCACCGCTTAGAGGAAGTGGAAGAGGAAGAGGGCGGTAGGAGAAGGGCTTTCCAGAAAAGGGAGCTGTGAATTGAGTTCAAAAGATAAACAGGTAAGGCGGGGGCAGGTGCAAAGTGTAGGTAGAGGGGAGGGTGGGTGCGGGTTTTCAATGACTTAGCAACCAACCAACCCAAGTATTTCTCAAATTGTGATACTTGCCCTCCGTGTTGTGTCACCACAATCTTCTCTAAATGAGAGGACTGTACCCCGTACAAATTTCCTGGCTGGTGGGAATGGAATTTGTCAGAGAAGGAAGGGCAGAGAAGATTAAACAAACAAACAAACAAACAAACCCCAAAAAGAACACAAAACCAAAAACTCTCCATTCCCTGTTTTCCTGGAAAGTTCCCCAGGAATAGACTGCCAGGCCCAGGACAATACACACATACATGAGCTACCCTGCAAAACGTTTGCTGGCCCACTAATTTCAATGCACCAGAGGCTTCCATTAATAACAATCACAGACCACAATTCATGGCAGTGTATGGGCCTTCCCGACCCTCTCTCAGGGGAGCTCATCCGGTGATGAGCTCACAGCAACTTTGGCTTTTAGAAGGGGGCTTGAAAATAGAATGAGATTGGCTCCCGGACATTGCACTGGGACAGCTGGGAGCCACAGCACTGCCCTCAAGGATGAAAGTTTGGTTGTTCTAGAAAGCTGCTCAGATGCCTCTGCCTTCGGTCAGGTCATGATCTCAGGGTCCTGGGATCGAGCCCTGAATTGGGCTCTCTGCTCGGCAGGGAGCCTGCTTCCCTCTCTCTCTCTGCCTGCCTCTCTGCCTACTTGTGATCTCTCTCTGTTAAATAAATAAATAAAATATTAAAAAAAAAAAAGGCTCGTTTTTGCCGAGGTCTTCACTGGTTTACAGACCAAGCCTTCATCCTCATGGAGGCAAGCTTCACATTTATCTCAAATTTGCCTCTGGTTCTGGACCTGTTGTTTCTTTCCTTGCATCATACTTCCAGAAATCTCCAAGAATGACATGTTTTCTATAAAATTGAATGGGACAGCGTCTCTCTGTCTCTCAAGAAGTTTTGGCTCACTTAAGGGTGAAATGAGCTCTGGGTCCATATCATCTTTTAAAGTGTGTCATTCAGTTCTTTTATACACACACATGCACACACATATTAGTTTCAGAGGTGGAGTTCAGTGATCATCAGTTGCATATAATACCCAGTGCTCACTCTGTCGAGTGCCCTCCTTAATACCTCTCACCGGGTTACGTCATCTCCCTACCCCCTTCCCCTTCAGCAAACCTCAGTTTATTTCCTAGAATTCAGCATCTCTTGTGGTTTCCCTCCCTCTCAGTTTTCATTTTATTTTATGTTTCTTTCCCTTGCCCTTTGTTTTGTTTCTTTTTTTTTTTTTTTTAAAGATTTTATTTATTTATTTATTTGTGAGAGAGAGAGAGAGAGAGAGAGAGGCAGAGAGCACAAGCAGGCAGAGTGGCAGGCAGAGGGAGAAGCAGGCTCCCCACTGAGCAAAGAGCCCGATGCGGGACTTGATTTTAGGACTCTGGGATCATGACCTGAGCCAAAAGCAGTGGCTTAACTGACTAAGCCATCCAGGCGTTCCTCTAAGTTTGTTTCTTAAATTCCACATATGAGTGAAATCATATAGTATTTGTCTTTCTCTGACTTATTCTGAAAGCTTAGTTAGCTTAGTGCCCTTTAGTTCCATCCATGTGATTGCAAATGGCAAGATTTCATTCTTTTTGCGGTTGAATAATACTCCTCTCTCTCTCTCTAAATATATATATATTATATATATAATATAAATATATTTATATTAATAAATATAAATATTAATATTTATAAATATTATATCAATAAATATAAATATTAATAAATATATTTATATTATATATAATATATTTATATTAAATATATATATAATATTATATATATATATATTTGACACACAGAGAGAGATTACAAGTAGGCAGAGGGGCAGACATAGAGAGATGGGGAAGTAGGCTCCCTGCCGAGCAGAGAGCCCAATGCAGGGCTTGATCCCAGGACCCTGAGACCATGACCTGAGTCGAAGACAGATACTTAACCTACTGAGCCACCCAGGCACCCCCCCCTTTTTTTTTTTCTTAAAAAGAGTTATTTATTCATTTATTTATTTGACAGAGAGAGACCTCTCTCTATATAAATATATCACATCTTCTTTATTTGTTCATCTGTTGATGGACATCTGGGCTCTTTCCCTACTTTGGCTGTTGTGCACATTGCTGCTATAAATATGGGCGCACGTGCCCCTTTAGATCACTATGTTTTCCTTTGGATAAATACCCAGTAGTGCGATTGCTGGGTCGTAGGGTAGCTCTATTTTCAACTTTTGAGGAACCTCCATACTGTTTTCCAGAGCGGCTGTACCAGCTTGCGTTCCTATCAACAGTGTAGGAGGGTTTCCCTTTCTCCGTGCCACTCAAATCCTGATACTGGTGCTCTAAATCCAGGTTGGCTTTGTAATTGTGAGGCTACTTTGATTTTTAGAGTTTGCTCTCTAAATGTTGAGGGGTCTCCTCCTGGTAACTTTGGGGCAAGGCAGGAAGAAGGAGAAAATCTGTATTTTTGCTGTTCACTTTGGTTTCCCTAGTGCAAGATCTCAAGTATGGCGGGAACCCAGGGATTGGGTTTTCAGAGCCGGAAGTGGAGCGGGGAGAAAAGCAGGGGAGCCAGTAAGGGAGCCACGCTGTGCTTGGGGGCAGGACATGGACAGGACAGGGGCAGAGCCAGGTGAAACAACGCATGCGTCTTTGCATGGAGCCTGGCTCGGTGGTGTCCAGGGGGAGGCAACTCATGGGCAATTACTGAGGGAATGAGTCTGAGGGGATGGGAATGCTGAAAGGTGATTCTGGAAGTCTCTGAGGGAGAAGGTGCGCCTGAAAGGCAGGGACACTGTGGATCACACAGCCAGGCTTCTTGATGTTCAAGAAGGATGTAGCAGGGAGGGAAGTCGACAGGCAGGTTCTAGGATGACCACCCCCAACCTGCATCCTCCTAAAACCTCTCCCTCCACCACCAGCATCCCCATCCCCCTCCCACCAACACAGCCAGCTCTGCCCCTGCCTCTGACACCTGGGCCCCCCTCCCCCACCCCCTCACTGTCATCACTGCCTCTACCACCACCAGCCCAGCGACATGGGCACCTCCATTTCCCCAGTCCTTGTGAGGTGCCAAACACCGGGCTAACAGCCGTCCAGGGACTTCAGCCTCACAGCACTCCTCCACAGTGGGAATTATCAGTCCTGTTTTATAGTGGAGGGGGCTGAGGTTCAGAGAAGTTCAGGAGTTTGTTCAGGGTCACACAGTAGAAAGCTGGAGAGCCAGGATTTTAACCCAGGCCTACATGTTCTTCTGACAGGCAACGCGCGGCTGCTCAGAAAGACCCACCATGGGGCGCGAGGCCCATTCTGGGGGCTTCTTTTATGTACTATGAAGCCACAGTATTTGGGTCTGGGAGGCTCCTGGTAGGCTGTGACCAGGCCCGACCATCTGTTCTTCTTTCCTTTTTCGGACTTTCTCTCACACATTCTAGATCATATGGCTTTTCAGGTCAGAACAAATAGAAAGTGTTTTATGCCCGCTGTTTCCCCGAGCTCTGGATGTTACTGTTTGCACACAGTTCTGGAAGCAGGTGGAGGCTGATAGAGATCCCAGATGGTAGCTCAGTGGGGAAAGCTCTGTGAAAACACCCACGCAGCATAAACACCTCTGAGGATATGAGAGAGGGAGGGAGGGAGGGAGATAGAAATAGAGAGGGACAGAGATACAGAGATAAAGACAGAGAGAGAGAGAGAAACAGAGACACAGACAGGAAAGAGAAACACACATCTAGACACACACAGAGAGACAGGAAACCTCTGGGGACGTGAGCCAGCCAATTCCCAGTGGTTTCTGTCCCTCAAGAAACAGAGATATGAAGCCCTTAGCCCAGTGCTTGGCACCCAGTGAGGGCTCGAAGTGTCCCCATTCTTTGCACAAACAAAGCCCTGAGTCTGTGGGGTGGCCACTGCTCCCCACTGGTCCTCAACCCCTCCCCCAGTTTCTGCCGCCTTCCTGGAGGCTCCCCGGTGCGGGTGACCACACTGCTGGGTGCCCTCTTGGTGCCTGGCCTTCTCTTGGGGGACCTGTGTCCCTTCACAGGGTCCACAGTGATGTCAGAGTCAGGTGCGCCCACAAGGAGTTGAAGCGCTTTGCCTGGGGCACAGCGTGAACTCTGGGGACACCTGGGAGTGGGGTTGGACGTTGAGGGTTGGGGTGAGTTGGGAAGTTGGGTAGAAGCCACACCTTGAAAGTTTTATTTCAAGCTACTTCCCCCTGCTGGTCAAGGGTGGCTCGGGGGCTGAAGAAATCACCCATGGTTCTGCTGAGATTGGAGTTTGGTCAGAGTTCTGAGCCCCGATAAATCACCAGCACAGGAGGGTCCCCAGGGTTGCGTTGCCTACCCGCCAGGAGTGCCAGCCTGTTGGAGGGGCCCGGCAATCCACTGAGCTCCTGCCCTGCACCAGTGTCCCTGGGGTGGCCTCTCATTTAACCTCGTCATCAGCTGGGGGAGGAGGAGGTTGCCACCAGTCCCACTGATTTTGCAGATGAGGATATTGAGGCTCAGAGAGGTTAAGCCACTTCCCTAAGTCGCACAGCCAGTAAGGAACTGAGCTGGGATTTGAACCGGAAGGACTTGAACTCCACAAGTGGGGCAGGAGTTCATTGGGTCCGGGGCATGGGGACAGAGGGATGGGGGAAGGCCAAGGAGGGGAGGGTTAGAGGTGGGAAACAGCTACAGGACACCCCCGTCCCCACTGTTGAACCGAAAATGTGACAGTGTGGTTCGGTGACTGAAGGGAACTCCAGGGCCCAAGAGGCTGATGTGGAGTGACACAGAGCCTACTGTTCCTGGGCAGCTCTCCAGGGTGCGGCTCCACACTGGGAGGGCGCCCTGCGTGGGAGCACCAGTGCCTGTCCTCATGCTGGTGTGGTCCCTGTGGGATGGGGTGGGAAAGAAGCTGGCATTATGGGACCCTGCCACCTCACCCTGACCAGAGCCAAGCCAGAGTGGCTGTGCCATCCCCCCCTCCCTCACAGAGCATCCCTCCTTTCCAGAGGAGGAAGGTTCGGGACACTTAAGACAGGATGGCAGAGGATTTGAACCCATGACTCTCTGGGCTCAACACCGCTTGGTGGTTTCATTCCCCCTTGTTTCCCTAGGCAGAGCAGGAGCCCCCAGACAGGAGAAGTCATCTTTCCAAAGTAAAAATCGTCCCAGGCGAGGAGAGAGCTGCCCCCTGAAACAGTCAGCCATGAAGGAGCAGGGTTTTCCTTTGACCACACGCCCGGGATGCGTTCCTCTCTTCTCGCCAGGACTGGGCACCGCAGGCATCTGCCTTTGACTGGGCCGGGCAGAGACAGGACACATACCTGCGGTCTGGGGCCTCTCCCCCCACCCAAAGAAATGCCATTTGCAGATGGGAAAGATGGGGAAACTGAGAAGACAGGAAGGAGAAAAATCAACAGACATATGGCAGGCGTCCTGGGAGGTAAGGTCACAGCCCCGGGAGAGAAAATAGGCCTCAACCACGGGTCAGGGCGTAAACACAGAGGCACCAAGGCCTGATTTGTTGGAAGAAACCGCGCCTGGCTGGGTCTGGGAGAAGAGGTTTGCCCTGTGTGCCCCTAGGAGCTTCCGAGGGATCCCTGCTGCTGAGAAGCAGGGTTCCTCAGCTGGCAGGGAAGAGGGGGGAGCCTTTCAGAGGGGCCAGGCCCCCAGCGTCTCCCCCTCGCTGTGCTTCCGGCCCCGGCCCCCACATTGGGCCAAATATGGGCCTCAGTGTGGCAGAGCAGAGACCTGAATCAGGGTCAGGCAGGAGCCTTCCAGCCAGGAGGGACCCAAGGAAGAGATCCATGAGGTCCTGGCCACTATGGAACAGTGAGCACCTCACGTCAGCTCTTTCTTCTCTGCCTTCTCTGGTGCAAACAGCACTTCGAGCTGTCTGTCTGGGTGTGGAGGTAACTTCTAGTGGCTTCTTCCTCAGTCTTGGGACTGACCAACTGTCCCCCAGCTCAGTTCAAGGGCAGTGTTGGGTGCTGTGGGGGGAAGAAGGAGCACCTCCTGGGAGTTCTTTGCAGGGTCAGCTCACTCAGCCTTGAGGTAACCATCCTCTCAGGTGTGAAGACCTTGTGAAGAGAGGTTTCCTGCTGTGGCTGGGAATGGCCATTCCCTGGGTGAAGCTGTGGCCTTCCTGTCAGGAAGTGAAGGCTGAGGTGAGGAGGATGATTAAAAATAGTAATAATCATCATACCTCCTCTCCGTACAGCCCCGGCTGCCTCCATACAGCCAGATGAGGTGACTAATGTGATTCTTCCTTGTGGGCCATGAACCATGACTCACATGTGAGGGGCTGAGTTACACTCTCTCAAATTCATGTGTGAAGTCCTAACCCAGTCCAGGACCTCAGAATGTGGCTCTGTTTGGAAGTAAGGTTTTTAAAGAGGTGATTAAAGTAACAGGAAGTTCTAATTCAATATGACTCGAGTCCTTGTGGGAAGGGGAGATTAGGACACAGAAGACGGCCATCTGCAAACTGAGGAGAACGACCTCAGGGGAAACCAGTCCTGCTAACACCTTGACCTCAGATTCCAGCCTCTCGAACTGTGAGGAAGTCACTTCCTGTTGTCGAAGCCAACGAGTCTGTGGTACTTTCTGTGGCAGCTCTGGGATGCTGATATAGTATGATAGTCGTGGCCATCAATAGGACCCCAGACATACCCACACACAGATGAAGAATGACATGCCGGGGCCTGCGGGGGCTATGATGGGCTCCAGAGGAGGCTGGGAAGTGAGAGGAAGGCACAGAACTATCAGCCAGGGGCAGTCAGGAAAGGCTTCATGGAGGAGGCCAACTCGACTTCGGTTTTCTAAAGGGTAAAGTAAGGACGAAGATAGTTCTCAGAGCTCTTGGGAAGACAAAACAAGGAAATCCATGTAAAATGGGCCTAAAGGGTACATGGGGTGAATTTCACTATAATTTTCGCTATGATTTGTTGATGTTTACGAAGAGCTGGGGATGGAGAACAGAGTAGCGTAGGGGAAAGATAGAATATCAGGGAGGGGACAGAGGCCCCACTGGCCTGGGAAGGGCAGACCTCATAGGACCAGCCATGGAGGGTGGAGGGATAGGATGGAATTGTCACGGACGTTGAGAGGGTTGTGATGATGAACATATTTCTTGTCATGTGAACAGAACTTCTCCCAAGAACTGTTTTAAATATTCCTGTCTGGGACGTCTGGGTGGCTCAGGCAGTTAAGCGTCTGCCTTCAGCTCAGGTCATGATCCCAGAGTCCTGGGATCAAGTCCTGCATTGGGTTCCCTGTTTAGCAGGGAGTCTGCTTCTCTTCCTCTCCCCTGGCTCGTGCGCTTCTCTCTCTCCCTCCTCCCTCCCTCTCTCTCTCTAAGTAAATAAATAAATAAAAAAAAATCTTAAAAAAAATAAATATTCCTATCTGGCCTGCCCTTCTTTCCTTCCTTCCTCTCATAGATATTTCTTAGTCCTCCTATGGCCTTTCAGTTGTGTGTTGGATATTGGGCAGACAGATGTACAAGGTGGACATAGCTCCTTGTTTCACGAGGCATTTCTTTTACTTCAGTCTCTGGAGGACCATCTGCCTGCTGTCTAAGTCCTCTGGCAGGTGGCGGGACTGGGGATTCCTGTAGAGGGGCAAGAGGAGCAGAAAGTCTGTCCCACCATCCCCGTGCAGCCTGGGTTCCGGGGCCAAGCTGCTGAATGTGCTCTCAGTAGGAGAGTAAGGTTCTCTATGGGCACTCAGTGAGGAGTGGTAAATGGAGGCCATGAAAAGCGTCAAGGCAGGTCTGAGATGGTTGCCATCAACAACACTCAGCCTTTTAATCCTGCTTTAATCTTAATGACTGCTGTGACAAATGTTGCATGAGGTGTGCCAGCCAGTATCTCATGGAAGGAGTATAGTTTGTTACGGTAAGCCCTCTTGCCAGACGCTGCAGAAGACAGATCTTGCAGTTTGGAACGGCTAATGAAGCTGACCTTGGCCCTCAGTCTGGGTCAGCAGATACATTTCAAGCAGATCTTTATGCTCATTCCTGTACCCGTGGCAGGCAGCACTAATCAACCTGCTGATCTCATGATCTCTCTCAGGAAAGCCACCACCTGCAGAAATTAGCCCAGGGATCATGCTGATTTATTGGGTCCCCTGGGTACTAGGGTCTTGTCTTAGTCTATCTGGGCTGCTTCAACAAAATAGCACAGATTGGGTTGCTTATAAATGGCAGAAATTTATTTCCCACAGTTATGGAGGCTGGGAAGTCCAAGATCAGGATGTTAGCATGGCTGTGTCCTGGTTCATAGCTCGTGTCTTCTCACTGTGTCCTCACATGGTGGAAGGAGCTAAGGGAGCTCTGCAGGGTCTCCTGTAGAAGAACGCTGACCCCTTCATGGGAGCTCCACCTTCATGATTGAAGCACCTCCCAAAGGCCTCGCCTCCTAATACCATCACAGTGGGGGTTAGGATTTCAGCATCGGAATTTGGGGGCACGCACACATTCAGGGCATAGCAGGCCTTTATGCTGACCCAGATCCAAAGTCCCAGGGCCTCATTTCTTTACAAGTTCATCAGAACCATTAAGGGCCTGGGAGCTTGTTAAGATGCAGATTCCTGGGTTTGACCCCACAGCTGTGGAATCAGAATCTTTGGGGTTGGGATCTCAGAATTTTCATTTCATGGAAGCCACAGATATTGCAATCACCACCCTTGGGACCAGGACTCTCACTAAGTGCTGTCTTCTTGGCTGTGTGCTGGAGGGAGGGTGTGCTGTGTGCTGGAAAGTCTTCTTCAGCCTCTCTGTGCAAGGTTAGTTCTGGTGACAATAGTTCCCAGAGAATAAGTCTCATCCTTGCTGCTCTAAGAAATCGTGGCTCTTTATGGGAATAAGGGGCAAGATCAGGGAGGAGGAGTTAAGAGCAGAGGCTCTGGCTGCCTTCTGTCCAGGTTCACAGTTCTACCATGCCACCCATTAGTAGTGAACTCTTAGGCAGTTTCCTTACTTCCTTTTGCCTCAGGGTCTCCATCTGTAAAATGGGAATGCACATCATACTCACCATAGGCTGTTACAGGGATTAGATAAATCAGTCCATTTGAAGCCCTTAGAATAGTACTCAAGCTCCCCACCCAATAAGTAGTACCTCTTTTTTTTTTTTTAAAGATTTATTTATTTATTTTAGACAAAGAGGGTGGGGCAGGGGGAAAAGGAGAGAGAGAGAGAGTCTTAAGCAGACTCTGCACTGGCATGGAGTCCAACACAATCTCGAACTCACGACCCTGAGATCAGGACCTGAGCTGAAACCACCAGTAGGGCATTTAACCGACTGCCCCACCCAGGCACCCCCAGTGTCAGCTCTTTTTAAAATTCTGTTTGAGAAGGAATGGCCTTGGTTGTCTTGTCCATTCTCCAGCTTCCAGGAAGCCCACCATGTAAAGCGAAATGTGCCAAAGTTAATAGCTTACTTGGTTAGTACATTCTTACCTATTTCTGGCCAAAGTACTGCCTAAGAAAACGTCCTTAGGGGAAATGGAGAACAGGGGCTCTAGACATGGTATGAATTCCCTCTACCTCAGTGGTTCTTAACCATAGTTGGGTTTGTCTACCCAGTACATTTGGCTGGGTCTAGAGATGTTTTTCGTTGTCACAGCTCGCAAGGCTGAGAGATTGTCCTGGCTGCCAGTGGGTAGAGGCCAGGGATGGGGCTGAACATCCTATCATGTGCAGGGCAGTGTCCACAGCAAAGAATGATCTGGATCCAAATATCAACAGGGCTATAGTTGAGGAATCCTGCCCCATCAAGAGGAGGCAGTCTGTAAAGTGGAAAAGATATGGCATAAGATGGGGCTTTGCCTTCTGACTCTTCATGTGCCCACTGTGTTCCTGGAACAAGTTCCCAAACTCCCATGGACACCATGTTCCCCATAGGAAAGCATGGAGCTCACTACAGCCAGCTCTGAAGGGTTACTGTAAGTTGTGGGAGATCATGTACATAAAATGCTAAACATAGTGCCCGGCACATGGAGTTCACTCAAAAAATTTCTCATTCCTTCCTTCAGTGGAAAATGAGGTCCCGTTCTCCCCTCAGCCTCCTACGTCAGCAGGAAGATTCCTGGTGTGTGTAACCTGCCATCATTGATCTCGTTCTTTAGTTCTTTCATCCTCTCAGTGGTGTTCTGCTCAAAGCTGTCCAAGATTCTCAGTTCTCTCTGTTGTGGAACTAGATTGAAGACCCTAGGGTCAAGGAATGGGTGAATTATTGCAGAATTCCTACACAGACTCTGCTGTTTATAAACACGTGTGTGCTTCTAGAATGGTGATCTCGCCTGGCTGACACACCGCTATCTGGCCATCCCCCTGAGCTTTCCGCCTGCCTCTCTCTCTCATTCCTTTCAGTTATACTCATTCTTTGTCTCTCGTATTTCAAAGGAAGAATTATCAATGATTATGGATAAGAGATAGAAATTAAAAAAAAAAAGAGCTCCAAAGACAAATGTAAATGCATAGGCACAAGAAAGCTATAGTTAAAAGAAGGAAGACCCAGGGAGGCTTCTGTTAGGAAAGGGAAGAGAGCTAAATGGAGAGAGGAGTATCTAGCAAGTTTAAGGGCAACTTAAGGTGTCACTGACTAGCCTTCATTGTATACTGGAGAAGAGATTCATTGGTCACACAAGGGAGTCATGTGGCTGGGCAGGAATGCCAGTCCACGCTGGGGACTCAAGGCCAATCTTCCCCCTGGAATCCAAGGTGTGGAGCCCTGAGGCTTCACTCCCTGGCATGAAGCTGGAGGGAGGGCAGTCATCAGAACTTGTGCTCTGTAATCAGATAGATCCTGATTAGATCCAGGCTTCACCACTAACTGCCCTGAATGACCAAGGACAAATTATCTCCCTCTTCAAGACTCTATTTTCGCAAGGGCAAAATAGCAAAATTGGCAGTAGTAATGACATCTCTTCCTAGGAAGAGTTGTAAAGCAATGCATATAAAACATTGAACACTGGGCTGGACCCATTGTAAATGTTCAGTAAATATTGATGATGAAGGAGATGATGGTGACAGGATTGCCTACTCAGTAAGTGTCTGCTCTGGTTGTCTCGTCTGGTTATATGTACATACACATACACACATGCAACTACATGAACACAAGGAGCTAAAATACACACATGTACATCTATGCATACATACACACACATTTATGTATGTACACATAGGTATATATTTTAGCCTTTCAAGCTCATGCAGTTTTGTCCTGGAACTGGCTTATAGGCATCTCTTCTCACCTCTGGGGTCAGTGACATCATGTTGGTAGCCTGGCCATGGTGGGAATATTTTATAGCATGGAAATTGTTAAACTCATCCATCACGGGTTCTTTCCCCCACAGAGAGCCAATTTACGGGCTTACCACTGTGTCCATGTCCCTTGCATCTCCAGTTAGATTCTGAATTCCTTTAGGGCCCTAGATGTGGAGCTCCCACCCTTTGATCCCCACAGGGCCTCGCGTGAGTCTTTTGTACAGTAGGCTTCAAAGGACGGAAAGAGTCAATAGGACGGAGGGCGAGTGGATGAGAGTAAAGCAGAAGACAGAGCAGAAGTGGACTTCACAAAAGGGAAAGGAAAAGGGATTTCAGAAAAACTGGCAGATGAGCAGCTGGGAAACAAGTGAAAATCAGGAGGGGGAGTGTTTGCATGCAGAAAAAGGTTTGGTGACAGAAAAGAAGGAATTTAGAAATTTAAAACATCCAGAGGAAAAAATGAAATTTAGGTCAGGAGTGGATGCCACATGGTTTCAGAACCACTGCTGGTAGTGTACTTTTGAGTTCTACCCTTTTAGATGAGTGGCATCGGTTCAAAATGTTGAGACAATTCAGGAATTGGTTATAAGAGCCAGAAATTTGGAACCAGTCTAATGTCCAAGAGTAGGGGATTGGTCAAGGAAATACAGTACATTCATTTTATAACATATTTAGAGGTCCTGTAAACAAAGGATGACAAATCCCAGTAAAGGGCAGACAGAGCAATGATAAAAAGCATGGGAAGCCAAAACATTGTTATTCATAATGTTAAAGCAGGTTGGAAACAGTGTATGTGATCACACTTTTGTGTGTGTACATCTGGAGGAATGTCAGGGGGGGGGCACACATTAGAATGCTCAAGTAGTTTCTTCTGGCAGAGTGATTTTTTTCCTCCCCTTTTTGTTTATTGGCATTTTCTAATTTTTGCCTATTTATAATGCTTCTTTACTTAAAAAAATAAAAACATTTAAAATGTTTTTCACTTTGCCCTCCCCCCATATATTTATTTATATTTGTATGTGTAGACACACACACACACACAGACACATGTCTTTCTTGACTTTCTTTTTTAAATATATATATTCCTTTCATTGTTATTAAGAGAAATTTAAAACATACACCCAAGGAGAACCATTAGTATAATAAGCCACATGTACCCATTGTCCATCTTCAAAATTTAAAAACTTGGCCAATCATTTTTAAATTATAGGACTCTCTTACAACCTTTCCATCTTCCTTCCATTCTTCTTCCTTAATAACTTTCAAGGTCATGGCATTCTTAAGAGTGTTAGTAAAGTGACTAAGAAGAGGTCTGTGGGCCAACAAAGGATTTCCTCTGACTTGAGAATTTATCTATACAAAATGTCTTATATTGATTTAATAAAGTACAGTAATAACTCTGGAACCCTTAGCAAATTGCTTTGATTGGGGAAGAAGTCATCTACATGAAACTGGGACTGTCCCAAAGAATTACTAAGTCTGCATCCGCACTGGGGAGTGATGAATGAGGAGTCCCCAGAAGAAGTGGAAATGCTGGAGGCTTCCATCAGAATGACAAGACAGTTCCAAATACACCAGCCTCCCGACAATGCAGCGCTGGTGGGATCTAAAGACCTCCAGATCCCGGGACAGCTCCCCTGGATTCGGTGTGTAATGGATGGCAGGTGTGAGGACATGGGCCAGAGTTTTCCCATGGCAGATCTTGATTCATAGATGGAAGATACATTTCTGCCCACAGGGAACTTGTTTAGCGGGAGGTAGACCAGTAAGCCGTGATTTCCAGTAACATGTGGGTAGAGCCTTGAATGAGCAGACAGAGCAGAGAGAGAGCCCTGGCGGTTTCTCAGTCTAGTAGAACAATGGAAGAATGGGAATTTCCTTCATATTCCTTTTTATTTCGGAGAGGCAGACTGGTATAGTAACAGAGCCTGGCGTCTGGAGCGGGAGGGAAGGGGTTTACGTTCTGGCTCTGTATGCATCTTGGGTCATTTACTTAAATCCGCTGTACCTCAATTGACTGATCTGTGAGATGGACATATTATGAGTCCCAGCCTCATAGGGCTTTGTGAGGATCAAAGGAGGGAGCGTTCATGAGGCAGTGGCGGTGGTCAGGAGGCACCTTGGAAATGTTTGCTCTGTCATTCTTGCCTGAGCTTCTCTCTCTGCACCCCCCTGCCCATTCTCTTCTCTTTTTCCTTCCCCTCTTTCTATGCCTCTCTGCCTCTCATCCTTCCCACCATGTCGATTGCACTGCTGATGGATTAATCCCTGCCAGGGATTAATTATTTTTCCAGGATAACAGCTTACTTTTTGATATTGGTGCTGACAGGGCAAGGCTGCTTCTTCATGCAATTTGCCAAGTGATTTTATCAGCAAAATATTTACCTTGTGAAGTGAACCCAGATTTATGTTCCTCTACGCCTTCATATTCTAGGCATGAGACTAGTTTGCCCAACAGTATTTCTGGTCATCCCAGCTTCAGGGAGGTCAGGTGACCCAGGTGAGGTGTAACAGGTGTGGGTTCCTGCCATGTGCAGTCACAATGAGAGTTGGCCACACCCAGGTCTCTATGGGGCAGTTGACCTTCCTGTATTGCTGGGTGGGTCAGGCTCGAGGCCTTTCTTCCAGAGTCACTCAGTGACGGCACAGCAGTGGGCATCCTGTCCTCCAGGGCTAGCCCACATTGGTTTGCTACAGCTCTTAAGAATTCACCAGCTCGTGAACTAAGGAAAGAATATTCTCCTGCATCAGAAGAAGGATCTTTTTATTTCATTTTATCTTTTTACCAATCCATATATCACA
The DNA here is from genome assembly GCF_030435805.1 of Mustela lutreola. Lineage (NCBI taxonomy): Eukaryota > Metazoa > Chordata > Mammalia > Carnivora > Mustelidae > Mustela > Mustela lutreola. The sequence goes on from NC_081296.1 coordinate 14,637,176, forward strand.
GGAATAATTTAGCCAATGGAAACTCCGTGTTGACTTTTAGATTATCAACTAAGGGAGGGGGAATATTATGTGAGCTGGGTAGGTGGTGGGTTAGTGGGCATGTCATAGGGCGGTGAGTGTTTGTATGAGAGAGAGAGAGAGGGAGAGAGAGCATGTGTGTGTATGTGTGTGCACGCGTGTGTGTGTATGATGGGTTTACATGCTGGGAATACATGAGGACTGGTGTTGGACCTAGAAATTATTTATTTGAAACTGGGATGGATCCACAGTTTCAGATAAATTTAGTAATGTTACTGATAATTTTTTGGGGGTGGTGGTGGTAATGAGGCAAGAAAGAATCCTGGAAATGGACATATCATAAAGGACACAGCCTTATTTTCCCCTTTCTACCTCCCCTTCTTCTTTGTACCATTTCCTCCCGTAAGCAGAGACTGTCTGCATTCAGGCTCTAGAGAATCAGATCTGCCCTGAAAGGTTTTTAGCCAAGCATTTTCACTTTTTCTCAAAGTAGGCACATCTCTCTGCAAGGAGAGGTTCTTTAACAACAGCAGAAGGCACATTGCTATTGTATTTAAAAAAAAAAAAATTTTTTTTTTAAATTTATTTGACAGAGAGAAATCACAAGTAGATGGAGAGGCAGGCAGAGAGAGAGGAGGAAGCAGGCTCCCTGCTGAGCAGAGAGCCCGATGCGGGACTCGATCCCAGGACCCTGAGAGCATGACCTGAGCCGAAGGCAGTGGCTTAACCCACTGAGCCACCCAGGCGCCCTTGTATTTTTTTTTTTTTAAGATTTTATTTATTCATTTGACAGAGAGATCGCAAGTAGGCAGAGAGGCAGGGAGAGAGAGAGAGAGCGGAAAGCAGGCACCCTGCTGAGCAGAGAGCCTGATGTGGGGCTTGATCCCAAGACCCTGAGATCATGACCTGAGCCGAAGGCAGAGGCTTAACCCACTGAGCCACCCAGGCGCCCCGCCCTTGTATTTTTATAATAAAGTATTTTTATGTTTCTCATCTGAGTCAACTATCAGGTTTTTAAAAAAAAGATGTTCAGAGATGTGTCTTGCTCAAGGTCATGTTCTCAGTGGATGAAAAGGCACATGCAATTTAAATACTGATGCACTCAATCAAAATGCCTTCCCCAAAGGCTGCACTAAGTTTCCCATGTCCAGGGTACAAGTGTCCTCATTTTCAAGTATACTGTTAACAAATCTTTAAGTTCTGCCAATTTGATGGATTAAAAAATCTCACTATTTTATTTTATTTATTTGTTTATTTATTTAAAAGATTTTATTTATTTATTTGACAGACAGAGATCACAAGTAGGCAGAGAAACAGGAAGAGAGAGAGGAGGAAGTGGGCTCCCCGCTGAGCAGAGAGCCCGATGCGGGGCTGGAACCCAGGATTCTGGGATCATGATCTGAGCCAAAGGCAGAGGTTTTAACCCACTGAGCCACCCAGGCGTCCCTATCTCACTATTTTAAATAACCATTCTCTATTTACTGGTGAAGTTGATTATCTTTTCATCTATTTATCATATATATATACACATATATATATTCTTTTTTAATATCATTTGGTAATTTTTCTATTGATGTGCTAAATTGATTTACTCCCATGCACCATTTTAATTCCCTTGTTGCTTCTTTTATCATATATTTTTGAATTATTTTCTTTGTGATTGCCCTGAGCTTACAATTAACATCTTAATTTGTAACATTGTTGTTCGGATTAATATCAACTTAATGACAACAGTGTCTAAAAATTGTGCTCTGCGATATATTCATTCCTTCTTCCTCTTTATGCTATTATTACCACAAATTACATACACTACGTGCCCATCAATGTAACACATTTATAATTACTTTTTTTTTTAAGATTTTATTTGTTTATCTGACAGACAGAGATCACAAGTAGGCAGAGAGGCAGGCAAAGAGAGAGGAAGGGAAGCAGGCTCCCCACTGAGCAGAGAGCCCGATGTGGTGCTCGAACCCAGGACTCTGGGATCATGACCTGAGCTGAAGGCAGAGGCTTTAACCCACTGAGCCACTCAGGTGCCCCTATAATTACTTTTTAAATGAAAACTTTTTTATACTATAATTTATAAACTTCCTCTACACTTTTATAAACTTTTAATATACTTTTACAACTTATAAAAAGATTTAAAATTTATTTTACTCAATTGCCTCTTAAATCAGGTAAGGGAAAAAAAGGACTTACAGACAAAAAATAAATTTATACTGTCATTTGTGTTTACCTCTATAGGCGCCTTTATCAGTGCTCTGTTTTTCTTCATGTGGATTTGAATTACTGTTTGGTGTTCTTCCATTTGTGCCTGAAGGACTCTCTGTTATTTCTTTTAGGGCAAGTCGGCTAGTGAAGAATTCTCTCAGTTGTTATTTATCAGGAATGTCTTAATTTCTCTTTGATTTTTTTCCCCAGATAAGCCTCTGTGGTTTAATATAACAAAATCTCTATGGGGCAATATAATAGATGTTTACTTAAGTTAGCCTAATAAAAGTTAAAATTCAAATATGAATGTTCTGAGGAGGCAGCTCTCCTGTTACCCAGCTCCCCTGACCATTCAGAGCCCTAGATTCTCTTGAACTTGGAGTTCTGTAGTTTCCTAGGCTGCTTTGTCATTTGCATTGGGCTACAATAGAGCAAAGACCACAAGATTCCCACATGGGTTGGATCTCTATTACTTCTGCTCACCTTCAGTTTGCTCAGGCACATTGGACATCACAGAAAATTGGGCAATGTTATCTGGTTGTGTGCCCAGAGGAAAGGGGAGAGAGTATGGTGATCAGGTGGCCAGCCTCTGTCTCTTCTAGCAGTAAATAGAGGCTTTGTCTTTTATTCTCTTGTGTTGGTAACGGCAGACTTACAGGGAAGGGATATCCAGTGTTGTCTTCTTCTCCTTTATTTTTTAAGGACAATTTTGCCAGATAAAGAATTCTTGGTTGACAGCCCCCCCCACCTTTCAGCACATTGGAAATCATTCCATTGTACATTGTAGTCTGGCCTTGCTGGTTTCTGATGAGAAATCAGAGTTAATTTTATTGAGGGTCCCTTGTATGTGACCAGTCTCTTTTGTCTGGGGGGTGTTTGAGACTCTCTTTTTTCCTTTGACTGCTTTATGATGATGTCTGGGTGTGGATCTCTTTGAATTTAACCCGTGTGGAGTTCATTGAGTTTCTTAGATACATAGATTTATGTTTTCATCAAATTTGGGAAGCTTCCAGTAATTATTTCTTCAAATACTTTCTACTCCTTTCTCTTCTCTCCTCCGGGGGCTCTTGTTGCTCTTATGTTGGTACACTAGATGGTGTCCCATAGCTCTCTCAGGCTCTGTTCATGTTTCTTCATTTTTATTTTTTCTTATTCCTTAGACTGGATGAGTGGAATTGACATATCTTCATGTTGCTGACTCTTTTTTCTATATGCTCAAATGTGCTGTTGAGCTCATGTAGTGGGTTTCCATTTTTATTATTGTAACTTTCACATCTAGAATTTCTGTTTGGTTCCATTTTGTGCTTTCTTTTTCTTTATTGACATTCTCTACTTGGTGAGATACCACTCTCGTACTTTCTTTTAGTTTTTTAGACATACTTTCCTTTAGCTCTTTGAACATATTTAAAATAGCATATTTATAATCTTTGTCCAGTTAGTTCAATGTATGGACTTCCTCAGGGACAGTTTCTGTTTCTTTTTTTCCCCTTGTGAATGGGCCATAGTGTTTTGTTTTGTTTTAAGATTTTATTTATTTATTTAAGAGAGAGCACAAACAGGGGGACTGGATGAGGAAGAAGCAGGCTCCCAGCTGAGCAGGGAGCCCAATGCAGGGCTCGATCCCAGGACCCTGGGTCATGACCTGAGCTGAAGACAGACACTTAACTGACTGGGCCACCAGGCACCCCCACACTGTTTTTTTTTTTTTTTTTTTTTTAAGTTTGTTTCCATGTTTTGTAATTTTTTGTTAAAAACTGGATATTTAATGGGGTGCCTGGGTGGCTCAGTAGGTTAAAGCCTCTGCCTTCAGCTCAGGTCATGATCCCAGGGTCCTGGGATTGAGCCCCGCATTGGGTTCTCTGCTCATCGGGGAGCCTGCTTCCTCCTCTCTCTCTGCCCGCTTCTCTGTGGATCTCCATCTGTCAAATAAATAAATAAAGTCTTTAAAAACAAAAAAACAAACAAAAAAACCTGGACATTTAAAATCATACAATGTGGCAATTTTGGAAATTGGATTCTCTCCCCTCCCTAGGGTTTCTTATTTTTGGTACTCGTAATAGTAGTTTTTTGTTTATAACCTCTTCTGATATAATTCTGTAAAGTCTGTTTTCTTATGTGTGGCCACTGAAATCTTGTACACAACTTAGGGGTCAGCTAATCGTTTGAATAGAGATTTTTGTAAATGCTTGGAACCAATAGACCTTCCAGTATTTGCCGAAGGGCTCTCTGTGTGCGTTGAGATCATGCTATAATACTCGGGCAGGAAGTTTATCACCCTGCCTTCACCTTCCATTTGTGCAGGGCCTCAGGACCAGCCAGAGGTGAGAGCTTGCAGCATTTTCAGGTCTTTCCTGACTTTGTGCATGACCACAGGCACATCCAGTCCTATGCATGCATGTGACTTTCCAGATTCCCCAGAATATACTGGACTATTTCACAGTCCCTATGGACATCTCACTCCCCAGCTTTTCCTTTTAATTTTTTGAAATGAGTTTTGGCTAGGCGATTGTTTGTCCTAACTGTTATTACTGTCTCGGACAACTGTATTTTTAAAAAATTGGTGCTGATGGTTTTGTTAAAGGTTTAGGGAAATCCTATTTGTGCCGGGCAAGCTCTGAGTCAGATCAAATAAAGACAAACCCTGAGAGTGGGATTTCCCAGGGAGGTATCAGGACAAGTTATGACAGATTTCTGGGAATGGGCTTTGAAGGAGCTCCAACCTCATTCCTTCTCTTCTAGTGGCTACAGGGCTGCTAGCTTTTACTGTAATTCAAGGATGTTGGTCTTTAAGGCCACAGCAGGGCTGGGGAGAGAAGGGTGGGGATAGGGCAAGTTGAAATGCTACAAGGATCATTATTAGTCCTGAGATTTAGCCATTTCTTCTTGAAATGATAAATGATAAATGATAAATTTTCAGAGTTCTGAGAAAGTTGATTTTGACCTTTTTTTTTTTTGGACCAGGTTTTCATTTCTTTAATAGAGAAGAGGAACTCCAGAGATCCTCATTCCACAATTTCTGCCGATATCACTTCGTATTAATCTTTAATTGTATGTGTGGATGTGAATGAGTGTTACGCAAATATATACATTCATATATACACACACAGAGGCAGAGATATACACTTTCCCCTAAGAACTGCCATAGCTATAACTTCATTATAATTTTTTTTATTAAAAACATTTTTTTAAATTTATTTAACAGAGATCACAAGTGGGCAGAGAGGCAGGCAGACAGAGAGGAAGGGAAGCAGGCTCCCTGCCAAGCAGAGAGCCCAACGTGGGGCTCGATCCCAGGATCCTGGGATCATGACCCGAGCCAAAGGCAGAGGCTTAACCCACCCGCCCAGGCACCCCTCATTATCATTTCTTAATAAATATTTTCTAATTTTCTTAATTGTTCTAACTTTATCACTCCCCTCCTCTGCTTCTATCTTCTCCTGTATTTCTCCTTGCATTATGCTTCAGTATTTATTTAGACTAAGTTGTAAGTTATATCCATTTATTTGTTAACCATTATTCTTAACAATTTTTTTCATCATTTTCAGTATTCTTGAATAACTCTTCAGTGAGAGCCTGGATATAAACATTCTGAGTTCATGACTAAAAAAGTCTTCATTTTATGGTCTAGCTATGGTTTTGGCAAATATAGAATTCTAGGTTCAAAATAACTTTCTTTGTGATTTGGGTGCTCTTTTCTTTCAAAGTCCAGTATTGTTGAAGAAAAGTTATATGTTGGTTTGTTTCTTGTTTTTTAATTTAATTTAATTTTTTAAAGATTTATTTATTTTAGAGAGTGACAGAGTGCTTTGGGCAGGAGGAGGGGTAGAAGGAGAGGAAGAGAGAGAATCCTGAGCAGGCTCCCTGCTGAGTGCAGAGTCCTTTGGGGGGAGGGGTCCATCCCAGGACCCTGAGATAACGACCTGAGCTGAAATCCAGAGCCCAACACTTACCTGACTGAGCTACCCAGGCACCCCGTTCCTTTTCTTTCTAGACATTTTTAAGGAAGGTATCTTAGGTATACTAAAATTTCATTGAGCATATAACTCCACTTGTTACTGGTCCTAAGGACTTGGACTGGTGTTTTTAGTATCCCTGTAATAGTTGCCTCATCTGTAGCATGAAGGAGAAGATGTTCCCAATCTGCTGTGAGAATTAAAATACATACTGCTTATAAATCAGTTAGCCCAGTGCCTTGCTTTGAAAGAGATCAATTTTGCTTTTTTTTTTTTTTTTTTTTTTGAGAGCGAGCGAGCGAGCGAGCGAGAAAGCATGTGCACAAGCAGGGGGTGGGCAGGGAGAAGGAGAGAGACTCCTAAGCAGCCTCCATGGGGCTTGATTTTATGACCCTGAGGTTATGACCTGGACTGAAATCAAGAGTCAGATGCTTAACCAACTGAGCCACCCAGGTTCCCCAGAGATCAGTGTATGTGTATATATATATATATATATATATATATATATATATATATATATACTTTATTGATTATTTACCCCATTGTTCTCAGGGTGCTATTTTATTATTATTATTATTTTTATTATTATTAGTTTTTAAAGATTTATTTGACAGAGAGAGAGATCACAAGTAGGCAGAGAGGCAGGCAGAGAGAGGGGGAAGCAGGCTCCCTGCTGAGCAGAGAGCCCGACACGGGGCTCGATCCCAGGACCCCGAGATCATGACCTGAGCCGAAGGCAGAGGTTTAACCCACTGAGCCACCCAGGTGCCCCTCAGGGTGCTATTTAAATCTGAATACTCAGGCTTTTCTTCCATTGAGCATTTTGTGCCCTGTTTCCTTATTTCTCACATTGCCATTTCTTTCTTTTCTCCTCTCTCTGTGAACAGAAATTGGACTTTTCAGATAAACCCTTCAAATGTCTTTTCTCTCATATTTAAAAATCCGCCTTTCCCTATATACAGGGAGATTTTACTTTAATCTTCATCCTTCACATGATTGCTCTGCCTTAAGTATCTAGGGATCTCATTTGTTTTCTATATTCCAAAAGTATCTCACTGTATTAAGTCTATAGAATGTGCCTTTCTGTTTTTTAGAGTATTTATGAATTCCTTCTAAAACCAACAACAACAACAACAACAACAAAACAAAAAAATCCGTTCTTTATGATTTGGAGAGATAGGGCAAGAGTGCAAGTAGTTAATATCTTAAATCACCATTTTGATCCCATCTCTTGTTTCTCCTTCCCTCCCAAAGACAGTTTTGAGATGGCTTTAGCTTTTTTTTTTTTTGTAGATTTCAAAAGTCATGTTCTCTGTAGAAATTTTGTAAGATTAAAAGAAACAGAAGTGAAAAGTAAACATTGCTATTAATCCCACCACCATCCTAAAGATAATATTAACATTTTCTTGTTTATCCTTCCAGTATTTTTATGCATATGAAAAAATAGAATCCTACTGTGCATTTGTTCTTGTATCATGTTGTGTTTATGTTACATATATCGTGAACATATTTACATGCAAAACATCTAAACATTGTTTCTTAGTAAATGTACAAGGTTACGTGTATGTACCAACATTTATTGACTCAAGCCCCTCATTGTTGAACATTTCTGTTTCATTAGTGCAACAATGTACATCCTCATAGATAAATATTTGCAAAAGTCTACAGATATTTTCTTAGAATACATGACTGAAACCTCTTGCAGAGAAGTTACCCTTATTATTCTAAAAGGATGTCCAGAGAGTCACATGAAATTATGATCCTATCGGTAACAAGGCCTGTGATTTAATGTAAGAATTCCTTAATTTTGGTGGTAGATACAAAGAAGTAACACAACTTGATCCAATACAATGCTTTCCAAAGCTGGTCAGTCCCCCAAATCATCAGGAGTGCTCATTTAAACCGCAGATTCTTGGACCCACACTTGGAAATTCTGATTCACTAGGTCTAGTGCTGGCCCCAGGAATCTATATTTTTAACAAGCTCCCAGGTGATTCTAGCAATTAAATAAGTCGAGGAAACAGGATCTAGCAATGGAAGAGCCAGGAGATGGGAACAAGGTGGGGCAGATGTTGGGGGATGTCCTGGGTGTTTCCCAGCAGGGGAGGGAGTGATGGTGAGAACAGAAAAAGGACACTTTGAAGGTAGGACTGACTCTTTTGGAGACTGTTCTGATGTGAAGAGCAAAGGTACAAGCTCTCAATGGGGACTTAAGTTTTGGAGCACATGAGACTCAGGTGACCATGGACTGTTGTGTCACTGATTGGGGAATAGACAGCCCCAGCGTTGAGACCTGGATTCCCATCAGCTCTGCTAATGTGTGCCACGTGAGGCTGGAAATTCCCTTTCCACCTCTGGTTAGTAAATGGAAGGCCCTGGGTCACATCAGGGACTTTTCAAACCACGGAAACCCAATGTCACAATGGTGGAGGCTGTGGCCTTGTAGGGGGAAGTCCAGGCTTTGCCCCAACTCACTCTTCCCCGGAGCCGCCAACTCTATCTGCTTTATATTGGGGTCATATATAAGATTTGGTTTAAAAAATGTCTTCTGCTACCAAAGAGTCTGAAAATCTCTGGACTAGATGACATTTCAGTTCTAAAAAGCCATATGATTTTGTGAACCAAGGTCAGAGGGAGAAGGAACACTCCAGGGCATCGGATTGAATGAATCAGGACAGTCAAGAATGACCCTTGCGGACTTCTTCCATTAAACTTCATGGGGGAAGTCCCTCATTGCATAGGTCCCGAAGCCCAGAGAAATCACAGAGTTTCCTCTACGAATACTCTGGTCATGTCATTTTAACATTTTTTCAGCAGTAGGTTAGGTCTGACTTTCTTTCAGCCTCCTTTCAAGCTGGGAATTTAAGGTGTTCTCCTGAATTCTGAGCAAACAAAGCTTCGGCTCACTTGCTGCTTTGATCTCTGAGAACTCATAGGAGCAAGAGGGGAGGAGAAGGGCCCGGGGCCCCGGAGGAATTAACTGTGAAAACCTGGCCAGGCTTTGTTGGACGGGGAAGCTGGGGTGGGGTGTCGGGTGTCTGGGGAACAGATGTGAGTCTGACTTGATCTCCTGCAGCTGCAGACAGAGGTTTGCCAGAGGTGAATGCGAGTTCCCGCAGCGGCCAAACTTCCTCTTGGTGTAGCCCACCAGTGGTCTGTCTTCCCACCGGAGCTGGAGCAGGATTTTTGCAATTTGATTCCAGAGACTCGCAGGTTGGATGGAGAAAAGGTTTCTTTTGAGAAGACTGGGATTTGATGGGTTTTATCTCTGTGTTATTATATTCATTTCTAAACATTCCAGAGAGGTGATGGAGGGCCAAAACCAGCCTTCCCCCGTAACCTTTTTATTGCCTTCTGATCTCAGTTAACATGATGGGCAGGGCAAGGTGGGACCGGGGGAGAGGATGAGCTGCTTCCTCCAGAGTGACGGGTTCTCCCCAAGTTCATTCCTCAGGGTACTAGTCCCAAGAGGTGCTCTGAAAGGTTTGTGATCAAATTGGTTCAGGAAATTTTGCATGTTGTGTTTTCTCCTCTGGAGAGTCACAAATATGTGAATACCTGAGGCTCTGAAATGTTCCATAGCCAAAAGCATTCTTTGACTTTATCGAACGAAAAACTTCTCAAACTTAATTGGCCAGGGAATCGTAATCTCTTCTTGGTGGGGAAGGGGCAACAATTAATATAAACGGATCACACTTCAGGAAGGCTGTTGTATAGATCGGGGTTCTGCTTAGTACTTCCACAGTGGGAGTTCTGGAAGCCCCTCCCCCCCCCCCATGGTGGCATCAACAATTCAGGAGCTTGTTCTTAGGAACCCACTAAGAATTATGCATTACGCCAGATAGAGTGCCTCTGCTTTCAGATTTTTTTTTTTTAAAGATTGTATTTATTTATTTATTGAACAGAGAGAGAGATCACAAATAGGCAGAGAGGCAGGCAGAGAGAGAGGGAAGCAGGCCCCCAGCTGAGCAGAGAGCCCGATGCAGGGCTCGATCCCAGGACCCTGAGTTCATGACCTGAGCCGAAGGTAGAGGTTTAAGCCACTGAACCACCGAGGCACCCCTGTTTTCAGTTTTATTTGAAGGGAAAATAAATATCTATCAGCTGAAACAGGTTGAGTCAAATTCCCACAGAGAGCGGAAAAAAAAATCTCAGGACGTAGAATGAGGCAGTCTCTACTCCCCAGCTCCATGTAGTCTTTCTCCCAAGGGAGCCAGAATGGCCAGATATGGCATCCTCTTGGCCACAGGACATGTTTCAGGAATGGGTAGTTGATCTATAAATGAATCAGACCCAAATAGGGCTTATCTCAGGGATTTTTGGTTTAGCAACTTCTAAATGAGTATCATCTTTTTCACTGCCCTTGGAGCTGTGAAGATGGGAGCCTGTTGACACCCATCTGGCCACAAGATGAAGCCTGATAAAGGAGGCATCCAAGAGATGGAGAGTGGTTGTATCCTGATGAGTCATTTGAGCGCCTGGATCCAGCCACACCTGAAGTCGAGCCTATTTGGTTATGCCAACTCGAGTTGAGTTTTCCAGTTTCAAGTTTCAAGAAACTTGAAGAGTCTTTACTGATACACTCCTCATCAGAGACCTTCTTTTGGAATTAAAAATCTGAGAGGACAGGAATTCATTTCTAAACACTGCTCCATTTTACTCCCCCTCTAAAAACTGAGGAAGTGATATTAAAGGAATTAAGTTATAACAATAATAGATTCATAAGAATTAACTCCTTTTTTTCCCCTAGAAGATACTTGGAAGTTTATCTGGTCCAAAGTCTCCTTCACCTGCCTATATGGAATATCCGTAAGATGTTTTCTGGCATCTGCTTAAATACTCCCAGGGTCAGACAGCTCAGTACTTCTGGAGGAGACATATACTCATTCTCAGGCAGCTCTAATCAGGCTAATTTGAATCTGCCTGCCTGTTGTTTTACTTTTTGGTCAGAGCTGGATGCATACCAACTCAAATCCCTCCTCCCTAGGAGAGGCTTCCAAATTGCTGCAAAGAGGGAAGCCGTCTTTCTCCCACACCAAACACACCCCCAGCCTAACCTTGTAGAATCAGCTTTAGTCTTCCTCACTGCTCTTCTGTGAACACACTCTTCCTGGCTTATAAATGTGTTTGTTTCAACTAGGATTGCTTTTATTTAGCCTTGTACATGTCCATTGTAGAGCATCCAGAAGAGCAAGAAGAAGAAAATGAAAATCCACCAGAAACTAAGCTGCTGAGATGGCTTTTGTTGACATTTGAGGAGACCAGTCCTCTATAGACAGGCACATGCGTGGCTCTGCTGGACCTTTGCCCCCTTTCCTTTCCTTCTGTCTGGCCGGGAGGCTGGCTTGCAGGGGATCACACCTGCAGTAGGGCTTCTGTGCCTCCAGCTTCCAGGGTTTAGACAGCCGGATGCTCGGGGCACCGATCTGGCAGAGAAGAGAGGTCAGGGTGCCTCTGTCCCTGATTCCTCCTGGTGAAGTCGCCTGCAGCTGCTGTGTCTCTTGCAAAGTCACTTCTCCTTCCGGGGCAGCCTACTCAACACTCAGAGCTCTCTCTTTCTCTTGCCCACAGTTGCTTCTTCCTTTGAGCCTTTGTTACCACCTCTGGGCTGCTGTGCTGTCCTTTGTGGTCCCAGCCCTGTGTTCACCAGCCGTCTTCCAGGTGCTGCCTTTGCCCGTGGGGACTCTGATGGGTACAGCTGGATTTTACAAATATGCAACATTCTTTGTAGTCTCCTTTACAATCTGCTTTTTAATTTTTTTTTCACCTTGAGAGTTTATTTTTTATTTCAATGTTGAGAATTAGAAGATTATTTTTTTCTCTATATTTTTTCCCTAGTAATTTGGAAGTGAATACTCTCATGGGTCAATCTTTGCAAGTATTCGTGATTACTTCCTTAAGATAAATATATAGAAATACAATCTCTGGATTGATAGAAATGAACATTTGAAAAACTTCTGCTCTCGGTTGCCAGCTTGCCTTCGCAGAAGTTTTATACCAATTTACACTGTTTCCAATGATGTGTAGGAAGATTCATTTCTCCACTCTCCCCACCACTTAATATTACGGGTAAAATAATGCTGCGTTTGCAGCACGGTAGGAGGTCTGTGTCCCTTTTAAAATGAGGTGCCTGGTAGTGAATACATCCTCTAGAACAGAGAGGAGCAGGATCATCGCTTTCCGCAGCTTAAGACCTTTACTGGTGTGGCTTAAGATGACAGTCCCTGTGGTGGCCTGAAGAATGGTCCCTGAAGATGTCCTAATACCTGAATTCTGTGACAACGTTACCTTGCATGGAGAAAGGGACTTTGCAGATGTGATTAAGCGAGGAATCTTGAAATGGAGGCAATTATCCCAGATTATCCACGACGGGCTCCATGCAATCACAAGGGTCCTTATGAGAGAGAAAAAGATGATTGCCCATGGAAGCAGAGAGAGGCTGGAAAATGCTCTCCTGCTGGCTTTGAAACTGGGGGCAGGGATCACAGCCAAGGAAGGCAGGTGCCTCTCCGTGCTCAAGAATGCAAGAGAGCAAACTCACCCCATAAGCCTCTGATGGGTGTGCAGCCTGGGCGACACCTTAATGTTCAGCCTGGACCTCTAGAATAGTAATAGAATAGATTTGTGTTTATTTGTTGCAGCGGCAGTTGCAAACTAACGCAGTCACTTTCTTGTTTCCTGTTGACTCACGTTGAGAACATCTGAATCCAATGGTTTTGTTTTGTTCTGTTCGGTTTTTTTGCTCTTTTTGGACACTTTCTACCGCAAGCCATATCTCTTCCATTGCACCTTTGGTTCTAGGACCTTGGTGTGGAACTACTTCAGTTTTGGTGTTGGAGTCAAGGTCATCAGAGCCATCCCATATGCTTGATGTTGGTACAGATGACTGCAGGGAGCCAGGTAAAGTGTATTCAGGGCAGTGGCTTCCAACTTTTTCTGCTACCAGAAGGAGCCCTTGTCCATAAAGCCTCTCGATTTTATTCCTAACCCATCTTTTCAAGTCTATAATCTGAATTCCTTTCCCACACGTGCATTTCTCTTTTCCATAATTTATTACTCTGTTTGATCATCAGAATAACAAAATAATACAAGCCCTAATACTTTGTAGAGGGACTTTTCTATTGCCAAATGCTTTCCCTTAAATGATCTTATTGAAACTTCCCAGCACCATGCTTGGCAAGAAGTTAGTGTTTAATTAATGACGATGCCCCTTTCCCACAGAAAAACACATTTTTAGTTGCAGGGTCTTCCTATATTCAACTCCAAGGCTGTGGGGATCGGTGAGAGCCCTCACACTCCCCCTCACACCTAAGAATACACCTGTGATTCTTCTTACTCGGACATGCGCATTCCATGTTACTTCTCTGGGCGCAGTTAATATTTTAGAAGAGATGCTTTCTACAAAGAGAGCCATCTCCTTTTTGTAAGCCCTAGTGCCAGAAGAGATGCAGGAAGTCCCTAATCTGTTGGTGACCTAAAGGAGGAAATCGCCAACTCTGTCACAAGGACGCACAAAGGTCATGGGGGAAGTCTGTCCCCAGGGAGGTCTCAGGCTTTTTTTGGGTGAGTCCTGCTTGAGGCTGGAGGAGGCAGGAGCAGTCTGGCACCACGCCCCCTGCCAGCTGCACCCCAGCCTGATGCTGAGCATTTCCAAGGCTCTTCCCTGCTCCTGGGGCTTCTGACTTGAACTCAGAGCCCAGAACTGACAACTTAAAGCATGAGAGGAACCTCTTGGACTCGAATTCCCATTGGCTGTACCTAAGTCAATGCCTAAAAGCTACATTTTATTTATCTCAGCTGGTCTTGGGAATCTCTGAGATTTCCATACCTTTGAATTTGGAAAACTGGACATTCATTAATGATGGTTGCAAAAGGCTTAATACGGAGCACTTAATGGGTGCTGAGGAAGGACCTGCTGATGGATGTCTTAACACACCCTATCCCATTCAATTTTCTGTTTTGGAACAGCTTTGCTAAGGATGTCCAGAACTCTGTTTTCCAACTTTATTTTTATTGGAATAATCCAGGAATCAGATAATGATGCCGTCTGGTCCCCAACAGCCTAGAAAGGCAGTAGCCTAAGCATTTCTCATGGACTACCCTTTGCGCGAGCCCTAGGTAAACAGACCATGGCGAGGCTCGCCTCTACGTTCTTCTGCTTCCCCAGGGCCCCGTCTCTGTGCAGGCTCTTGGCCAACTTGTGAGCTTTCAGAAGTGGAGAGGAGAGCTGCCTGCTGAATTTACTGAAACTCTTAACTGCTAAGCTGGCTGGACCTATGGTCTGTTCAGAGAAGAGCCTTGTTAGTTAAATTAGAGCCAAGTACAATAACTTTTTAACTAATAGGACTTATTTCAGAGAAATTGTGTGATGACGTGGAAAGAACTCCAAATTTGGGTTCGGAAGACCCTGAATACAAGGGCTGTGTCTCCCCATGCTAGCTATGTGATCCTGGGGCAGGTGACTTTGTGTCTCAGTGTCCTCACCTGCACAACAGGTATCCTCACCTATGAAACAGGTGTGATAATAATCAAAACTCATGGGGTGCCTGGGTGGCTCAGTGGGTTAAGCCTCTGCCTTTGGCTCAGGTCATGATCTCAGGGTCCTGGAATTGAGCCCCACATCGGACTCTCTGCTCAGCAGGGAGCCTGCTTCACCCCCTCTCTCTGCCTGCCTCTCTGCCTACTTGTGATCTTTCTCTCTGTCAAATAAATAAATAAAATCTTTTTTAAAAAATCAAAACTCATAAGATTGTTTGGAGCCTCAAAGACTGAATCTAAAAGCATGTGGTGTCTGAATTTTGGTTTCTACTAAGGTTTGGTTTTCTCAGGTGAGCCTATCATCAAGCTGAGTGAAAACTCAGTGGGATTTTACTGACTCAAGAAAATTCCAGATTAGTGCAAAACTGAAGGTAGGGGCTGATTATTTGGGCAGGAGTGTTTTCCTTCAAGCTTCCCAGATGGATCTAAGTACAACCACAGCTGGGAGAGATGGCTTTGGGGCTAACTCATTGCAGTGTGATGCTCAGGGAATTGCTATTGGCTGAGCAACTCATGGAAACACCGGCAGGAATAAATCAGGGTAGAAGGCTTCTGGTACTTTCCTTTTTTTAAAACTCCTCTCTCAGAACTACAAAGTTTTGAGATTTAGATTTTTATTAGTATTCTTACCTGGTGTAAGAACCATAACCATAAGTGTCTCCTTCTTTATTACTTTAGAAAAAAAAATGAGCACTTCGGTCAGTATGTTTGTATGTGCGCACACGCGTGTGTGGGTGTATGTGTGTGTGTTTAAAGATTTTGAGAGAGAGAGAGTGCAAAGCTGGGGGTGGGGGACAGCAGAAGAGGGAGGAAGCCTGACATGGGACTTGATCCCAGGACACTGGGATCATGATCTGAGCTGAGAGCAGACACTTGACTGACTGAGGCACCCAGGTGCCCCTAAGTTGTCATGTTCTTATGGCTCTCCCCAAGAACATGCTGTTGTTTCATTTAAAAACATGTAGAGGGGCGCCTGGGTGGCTCAGTGGGTTAAAACCTCTGCCTTCGCCTCAGGTCATGATCTCAGGGTTCTGGGATCGAGCCCCACATCAGGCTCTCTTGCTCAGCGGGGAGCCTGCTTCTCTCTCTCTTTCTCTCTCTGCCTCTCTGCCTGCTTGTGATCTCTATCTGTCAAATAATAAATAAAATCTTAAAAAAAAAAAAAACCCAGTAGAGAAGCTTGCAGTCCTGTGTTGATATTTTCATCTGTACTTATTTGTCAACCGTGGGAGCTGAGTGCGATCTTGCATGCCAAAAATTACGGCACAGCTGTTTCTTGCCAACCATATTGACATCGTGGTGGTCACTCTATCATGATTCACCACAGCTGATCTGCCTAATGGGTTTTAGCAACACGTCCTGACCTAACTCTGGTTACATCACGGAGGCCAGGCTTGTTTGGGTGAGTTTCATGAAGATCTTTTGGTTTCATGTCTGAATTTGCCAACTGGTTGTTTACATAAACCTGTCCTAGTTTTCATAGTTGGGCACTTGTACTACTTCATCAGTTTACTCCTCTGATTTCCAGAAACTTAATGACATTTGTTCATTTCACTTATTCAATCAACAAAACTCTGGTGCAGCTACCCAGCCCCAGGCACCATGCTAAGTCTGATTGGCAATTAGGCTTCACTGTGCATGCCAGCCCTGACTGTTGATTGCATTGTGTGGAAAAGCATTCTGAATCTCTGCCTAGGCTCAGTGGGAAAGAGCACTGCAATCAATTAGTCATGTCTGCCATAGACATAGGAGGAGAGAATGGGTCCAATATGCAAGAAACCGGGCATATAAAGATAACTAACATTTATTCCAGTGGAGCAGACAGTCAAAACAACTAGGAAATCATCTGATAACCTCTATGACACTGGCTTTTAGGAAGTTCTATAGAACACAGAGGAGAAAGCAATTGATACAGCCTTGGTGGGTGAACACAATGGTGGCAGGGGGTCAGGGGAATATGAAGACATTGGCACAAAGGTAATACTCCAAGGGGATTGGGAGGGAGTTGTAGGAATGCAGCAGAAAATGGGGAAGAGCATTCTTTGTGTGCTTTTTCATACTTCGGTGTATTGCTATCAAAGTAAATGGATTTGGTTAAAGCTATCAGACAAGTTAGACACATCAAAAAGCATTGCACCTGATGTGAACAATATAATTTAATTTAATGTCTATTTATGAGAAATTCAAAGCCCTTTGCAAATTTTGGCCCACTTTCATTTTTTTGTTTGTTTGTTTCATTTTATTATATTGCTCTTCTCCTGCTCAAGTAATAAAGTTTGTGTATACAAACAGCACTGCATGGTGTCGCATATGTGCTGAACCAATGAGTGACTGTAGTCATATTCATAATCACATTATTAATAAGTAACTGAGATGCTACCTCATAGACCCTTTCAAGTGTAAATTTAGATTGCATGTATTTTCTACATCATAAATATTCTTTAACATAGTTTTTACCTACTGTAACTTTGTAGCTAGAGAAGATGCACTGATTTGCTACATGACCCCCCTGTTCCTAGGTGCTTTCAGTCCTTTGCTGTTTGAGTCTGTCATGAACCTTCTGTTCGTAAGTTTTGCTTGTTTGTTTGTGTGTTTTATTTCCGGAAGTGGTCCTTGCTGGGTCAAAAGGCATACACAGTTGAGTTCTGGATCCACATGTCACACGGTGAGGCTTCATTTTGCAGTGGGATTGCTTTCTTCTTGTCATCTTGCCTGGTGAGGGTTACGTTCTTCGTTTTTGGTGGGGGCACAGACCACATGGAAACAGCTAAGGGATGTCTGGCCAGCCACTGGGTGTCCTGGGCCAGTGACTAGGATGTGGGCCTGGGTGCCGTGAGATAATGGGCAAGCAAGGAGAGGGCTGAGGTGGAATGTGGCTGTGGGCTGGGATGACCTAATGGTGAGCTACTGTGCCCACTGAGAGGTGGCACTGAGATTAGGGTGAGTCCCAGGCATCTTGGGGTGCTGAAAGAGCATGGATATGGGTCAGGTCAGAGTGCCTGGGTTCAAATCCTGCCCTCTCACTGGCCAACTCTGTGACCCCAAGCAGGGGATGAGGTCTGTGAGCACCACTGTCCTCTCTGTAAGATGGGGCTAACCATGGCCCCGAGAACCAGGGTTGGGAGAGCATTCCTTCATCATATTTGACTCTGTCTCTCTGAACAAAAGCCCCAGTTGCACTTCCCATCTTAGTCCATTCTGGCTGCTCTAACAAAATGCCATAGACTCGATGGTTTGAAAATGACAAGAATGGATCCCTCACAGTTCTAGGGTCTGGAAGTCCAAGAGCAGGATTCTAGCATGGTGGGGTTCTGGTGAAGGCCCTCTTCTAGGTTGTAGACTGCTGACTTCTTGCTGTGTCCACATGCAGTGGAACAGGCTAGGTTTCTTTTATAAGGGCACTAATCCTATTCATGGGGTCTCCATCCTCATGACCCAATCACTTTCCCAAGACCCCACCTCCTAATACCATCACACTGGGCATTAGTGGTTCATCACTTGAATTTTGGGGGCACACAAACTTTCAGACCTTTGTGCTCCCTAAGGAAAATCTGCTTCCCAATTCTGAAGTTTGAAGATGAGTTTTAAGCTGGAATTCTTTATGTACTACAAACTCCATGTGTTAGTTGCATATGTAAGTATCTCAGAAGAAATGCCAGAGATTCTGGGTCCAGACCTCTTTCCTCTCTCCTCAAAGAGGACATGTTTCTACACCTCCTTTTGGAGTCCTGATAGGTCCATGAAGAGTGGGGCATGGGGAGGACTGTAGACCTGACCAGTGTTTGAGTGGGCAGCTCAGCATCTTCAGGTGAACGTGGCCAGCTGACCTCCCATGAATACGAACATGTTAGGAGGCCTGGAGACGTGTTGATTACACTGGAAAACTGCTATTCTTAGTGGCAAGTTGTCATCCAGCCCTTTTGAAAAAGGAGAGAAACCACTCAGCCAGGATCTAAAAATACTTAGGGATTGACAACCAGCTCCAGCCAGCGCTGGGCCTGGAGCCTGGTTTGTGGAAAACTGAGTAGGCAAAGGTACCTACTTTGCCTATTAAAGCATATCAGTGCTTTGCAAGACCATGAAGAGGCCACAGCTTAAAAAGGCAAACAAACAAACAAACAAAAAATCCCAAACATTTTTCTGTGTTTATGGTCTTTTAGTTATTATTTATCATAATTAAAACTAACATTTGTGATATAGTGAGAATGATAATGAGAAAAGCTGCTTAGAGAGTGTTTCCAATATGGCGGACATTGTTTTAAGCCATTATGCACATTATATAATTGAGCCCTATAGTATCTCTATGGGTTGGGCAGTATTATTATGGCTGTTTACTGATGAGGAAACTGGGCCTCTCAACTTAGCCTGAAGATAGAATCTCATATATGGGATGATCTGACTTGGCCTTCAATTTTAGTCTCTCCTTCTTGACAAGGGTGAGTTGCTGGATACCATTTTCCTAGTTGTTCCCCAGATGATCCCTTTTAATATCTCCAGGGGAGACCTTGGTTGCTGGACCTCTCCGGAAAATGCTTGGTGCTGACTGGCCTTTGGGTGTCTTTGTGGAATTTATGTCTCATGGTCAGTTGGGTACAATGGTCTGGTTTAATGAGGCCTGTCTCAATTTGTGTAGAGGTGATGCTCCCCTTCCCCTAGCCAGGAAGGAAGAGGCAAATGTCAGCTCTGTTGCATGTGGATTGGCTCAGTGTTGGAAAGTACCATTCCCTGTGGATATGTTTATATTTGAGCCCATTAGTTTTCCCTTCCTGCATGCTGGACGCCTAGCACGGTGGAAGCCTCAAAGTCTTTAGGACTAAGCTGACATGAGTTCAATTCTAGCTCATTAGAGTCCCCATATGGCATAGCTACTATGGAAGCAGGTTCATGTCTGTACTTGCGTGTTTCTATTTCAGAGGTATCTGGGAGGGACAGAGATGAGAAGGGGGTGGATCTCAGGCTGCCATCTTTTTAAAAAATTTTTTTTATTAACATATAATGTATTATTAGCCCCAGGGGTACAGCTCTGTGAATCGCCAGGTTTACACACTTCACAGCATTGACCATAGCACATACCCTCCCCAATGTCCATAACCCCACCCCCCCACCTCCCTCCCCTCGGCAACCTCAGTTTGTTTTGTGAGATTGAGTTTCTTAAGGTTTGTCTCCCTCCCAATCCCATCTTGTTTCATTTATTCTTTTCCTACCCCCCGAACTCTCCCATGTTACCTCTCAATTTCCTCATATCAGGCTGCCATCTTGAACTGGGTTCTGGTATTTTTTTCATTTATAATTTCTGCTTTATGGTTTTCTTGCAGCCACCTCAGATTCTTTGTGGAAGTGGCTAGGCACCAATTAATAAAATATCCCAAATGAACACAAAAATGGCAACCATGATCCCTGAGTTTGAAAAAATTGCCTGCCTCATCCCTGCTGTTTTTCTAGCAGGGGAAGGGATGGAGGAGGGAAGCGAAGGAGAAATACTTCATGAATGTTGATGATATTAGTAAGTCAAAGTTTCTAAGGAAGCCCCCTTCTCCATGTCTCGGTGGGACTAAGAGTCAAGAAGAAAAGACAGAAAACAAGATGGAGTCATTGAGGTATCAGAAGGCATCCTGTTTGGATGCCTTCTGCACCGCTGCCTTTCAGCCTTTTTTGTGAGTGTGGACAGAACCTTTGTTGACTGTGGCTTCAGTGGGTTCACCGTGTGCTCCTTTGGATTACACTTGGTCTAGAGAGAAATGGATTTAAACTCAAAGTAGCCTATGGTCATTCTCTGCCAATCAGCCCAGATGAATTCATCATCAGACCCCTTCCCTTACTGGGGACCCATCAGCAGACGCTGAACGACTGGGATCAGCCCATCAGGGAGGAGTTGGAGCTGGAAGGAGAGGGCATATTTTCCTTGGGTCCAGCTACAACACACACCACAGAACTGCCCTCTCTGGAATGCACATTTCTTCCTGAGTCTCACCATCTGCAAATGCCTCTTTGGACAGGCTCTCACCTGCTTTGACCTCTTGCTGCTCAGAACCATTAATAAACTAACTGCTTCAGAGGTGGGTCCTAGGTGATGGCACAGCAGAAGAGGACAGAGCCTGGGCTAGCTTATCCGTCTGGAAGAAAGAGAAAGGCACGGCATAGAAAAAGCAAGCTTTCTGAAGCATTGGCTGGAAGGGAAAGCAAGAATGCAGGCGTCTTTCACAACCCCCAGATGTGTCAGCCGCCCAAAAAAATGTTTCTGGGTGAATTTCAGAGTTTCTTTCCTAAGAAGTAGGAGAAGGTCTCCAAAATAAAGAAGAACTGATTCTTAAATAGTTTATGTATCAACTAACCTCCCTTTTATAGCCATCTATAGGGCCAGAGCATAGAAAAAGCACTGATTCACTTAGGACATTTAGGTAACTTACAGATGTTAGGATAGTTGGAAATACGCATGTGGTGATAATTCAGCATATCTGTGCTCTTACCATGTTCAAGTGCCTTCTGTGGAGGGACATAAGACAAGGCCAATGGGGAAGAAGTGCCGTGAGCTGGTGATGACTCTGGTACTTCTTATTGTAGCTCCGGTTACTGTATTCTTCCTTCCCCCTCCCCCTTCCCCCCTCCCCTTCCTCGTCCTTTCCCCTCCCCCTGCCCTTCCCCTTACCTCCTTCCCCTCCCCACTTCTTCCCCCTCCCCCTTCTTTTTGTCCTTTGTGTTTAATTCAAATGCTCAAACCCTGTTCCTTCTTTCACTGTATTTTCTGCCCCTTCTCCATCCCCTGTGTTCCTTTCTCTGACTTCCATCTGAGAAGACATTTAAAATGAGATTCAGACATCTTGGAGAAAGTTTGTTTACACTTGGCATGTTGTTGCTTCCTATGTCTAAGACAAAAGAAAAGAAGGCTTTAAAATGTCATAAAATGTCTGGGAAGGTTTTCTGGATGTCAAGGAGCTGTTTCCTCACACCATGTGAATGAGTCAAGTGTACAAGAATCAGAAATAGATTAAATTTCACTGAAAACCCACATGTGTTGGTAAAATATGCCTGGGGCCAAACCTGGTTTTGGGATAAAGAGAATTCATACATATTGGGGGAAGATGGAAAGTACAGAGGCAACTGGGCATATCTGCTTATTCTTTACCAGGAACTTTGGGGTCATACATCCCTCTTGAGATGACCAAAGCCTGGCCCCGTGACAAAAGGAATTACCCAGAAGCACAGACCAGGAGGACTTAGGGACACCAGTGCTGGCCCTGTTCTCCTAAACACCATGTGAAGGAGAAGAAGCCTGTGTCTGGGAACATTCTGGTCACATTGGCAGGACTAGTCCTGGGGCAGATGCATTCTTCCAAGTGTCCAGCCTAGTGCCATTAAATAGTCGAGGAACAGAGCCAACCCTCATTGTTGTTTTTCTAGGATCTCAGAGAATTCTTCTGGTGGCCCCACCATCTGTGCAGAGCCCAAGCCAGGAGGAGCCTGGCAGTTGACCTTCGAGCCTTTCTGTCTGCCTTTTCGGCGATTCCAGCAGCTATTGTCTGGTTGATTGTACCTACTCTGGGCATCAGCCTAGTTCCCATCCTCTCCGCTGCCACTGCTCTAGGGCAGGACGCCACCATCTCTCACCAGATTGTAGTCCCCCCTACCCCGCCAACCAAGCTCACTTGCCTCCACTACATTTGCCATAAGGCATGTGAGATGAGCTTTCTAGAGCTCACACCAGTTCCTACCATTACCAACTCAAACCCCTTCGGGGGTTGCTTAGATGATTGCAAGTTCCTTATATGATGTGTAGGAACCTCCAGGTTTTGGCCCCTGCCTGCTTTTACATCTCTGGACAATCTGTGCCTACCCCCACCTTCTGGCTGCCTTCCGGTGCGCCCCCAAACCCAGCATGCTGTATTTACTTTGAACCCCATTCAGTCACTCTCTAGCTGCGGGATCTTGGGAAGATCAGTTCACCTCCCCTACCTCAGTTTCTTCTTTCATAAAGTGAAGATAGTAGCAGCACCCGCCCAGAGTTGTTGAGGACAAAATAATGAACACAGTAGCTTTGATCTGTGCTTTGATCAGAGGCAGGCATGGACCATGCCACCTTCACTTGCGTCTTTGTATGCACAGACTTTGTGTCTTGAACTCCCTCACACTTTCTCATACTCACTTCTATTCATTCTTGGGATCTCAGCTAACTGTCAGTTCCACGAGAGCTAATTGTAACCCAGAAACCCACCTGTGCCATTGGGCTGGGGTCCCTGGCAGCTTGGTGATGAGCATTTGAAAGAAGGGGCCACAGTCCATGTTGTATTTCAGTCGTCTGCATTCTTGCTGTCCCTACACCAGGCTGAAAGCTCATTGAGGGCAGGAACCATTTCTCAGGCACCTTGTGGCCCCTTAATGACATAAAGAAAGAGCAAAACTGGCTTATAGGGAGAGACTGGGATGGCCTCCAGGTAGATGCTGGTTGGCTCTGAGAGGGTCATATTTCTTTCCATAAATTCATAAATGATCATTTTCTTGTAATGAGCCAAAGGAAAGACCAATTTGCCAAGCAGGCATTTTAGCAAAAGCCATTTCGATATTGAAAGATGTTCCTGGTACTGGGACTTAGAACGACCTCGCAATTTAAAATGTCATCGTAAGGTTGCCAGACTGAGAATGCCTGCTTTTTGCCTCTTGCCTCTGACCACCACCCCCATCCCCACCCTCCCCCTCCCGCCCATCTCCCGTCTCAGCTGGTGTTCCTCCAGCGCACTTGAACTTTGGCCAGAAATCCATGTTCCCAGCTCTCCAGTGTAGCCCGAGTTTCTCCCAGGAGCAGCTGGGAAAATGCACTCTGCATTTAGATCTCAGGCAGTTGTGACCAAATGCAGGGTGGTGTCCCTGGGAGGGGGCAGCTTCTGCCACCCTGGACCAGCTGTGGCAGCGTGGGGCATGGCTGAAGGATTTCGTCACTCCAGCTGGCCATGGCTCATTAAAATGCGTGGGCTTGCAGGGGACTGACATTTCCATATCTGGGCTGCTCACAGGGCCATGGGAAGGTTACGGTGGGTCCTTTCCAATGTGTCTAATTTGTCCATGGCCACAGAAATTGGAGAGCAGGGGAGGGTATGTAATGCGGAGAATTCTGGAGAATGCTTCTCCAGAATTTGCCCTTGGGACCTCCTTCTGGGAGCATATAATCTCTTACCTTTCCTCATCCTGGAGGGTTTAAAAGAAAAGCCTGTTCTGTCATTTTTGTACATTGTATGTTCTGAAAATTGCATTTAGGAATTTTTAAGCATTGTTTTCATGTCTCATAAGTGATGCAGGCTGTTTAATTTGCTTGAAATTAATTATGTAAGAAACATGATTTGTCAATAAGCACTCACACATTATGTAGTTTATCACACTTGGTTGAGAAACACAAGTTTTAAAATGCAGATGGAGGGGCGCTTGGATGACTCAGTGGGTTAAGCCTCTACTTTCGGCTCAGATTATGGTCTCAGGGTCCTGGGATTGAGCCCAACATCGGGCTCTCTGCTCAGCAGGGAGCCTGTTTCCCTCTCTCTCTGCCTGCCTCTCTGCCTACTTGTGATCTCTCTCTCTCTGTCAAATAAATAAAATCTTTTTTAAAAATGCAGATGGAAATTTAATTATGTATTAACATTAAACATAGGCAAAACCTGCTTTTGTGACAACGTTTGGATTCCTTACATTTAAAAAAAAGATTTTATTTATCTATTTACCTATTTACAGAGAGTGTGCATGAGCAGGGGGAGGGGCGAAGGGAGAGGGAGATCGAGGATCTGAAGCAGACTCCTTGCTGAGCAGGGAGCCCAACGCGGGGCTTGATCTCACCACCCTGAGTTCGTGACCGGAGCTGAAATCAAGAGTCATATGCTTAACTGACTGAGCCACCCAAGTACCCCGGATGTCCTGCATTTTGACATTAAAAAATCGACTGGTTAATTAATGTGAACTGTGAGTTTTATATCTAAGTGTTGACATACAGGAGGAGATGGGCCATCGGGCATTATTTCTCCATATTTCCCCACTGCAGGCATGGGTAGCTTCATTCACAGTAAAGGAAAAAGCTAAGAGGAGCATAACGTTCACTGTAGTCTTCTCTCTGTAATGCTGGCTTCTGAAAGGCTGGAGATAGCATGAGGGACTACCGAGACTTTCTGTGAGATAAATCAGATTTAGAGATTAAGCTTAGAGAAACGTAGGAGTGAATTGGCAGAATTATCATTTTGACTCCCCATGTGGAAGGCAGTGTCTCAGAAGGCTCATTTCCTTGGAATGTGGGCTGGACCTAGTGACTGACTTCTAGCGAAGAAAGAGATAGGAGCTCACTACCCAGATTAGGTTGTAAAGGATTGTGACTTCTCTTTTGCCCCGTCTTCTCTTTTCAACCTTACCCATGCTGATGATATGACCTGCTGTGTTGTGAAGAAGCCCTCCTCCCTCCGCTGTCTCCCCCCTCCCCCGCCGCCCCTAGCCCCTGCAACCCTCCAAGACAGCCCCCAGCCTTCAGTACCTTACCTGTAGCTGGTGACGCCTCTTGAGCCAGAGGACTCTGCTAAGTTGGCCAGATTCCCGACTCTTAGAAGTAATATGGGGATAATAAGGGTTTTGTTTTAATTCACTGGGGTTTGGGGAAATTCGTTATGCTGCAATAGATAAGTAATATACCTTACTACTTCCTTGTTGAATTTCAACATCCCTGTTCCTTATACTTCCTGTCTTTAACCAGCGGCTATCCAGTAAGGGGAACCTGGCAGCTAGCCTGGGCAGCTGAGCAGTGAATCTCACAAGGGTCTGAAGCATGAATGTGTTCATCTGCTCTCTCAAACAATCACACTGAAAACACGCGAAGAGACACTCACACAGCTTTGTTTGCTTTAAAGAGAAAATATGTTTAATTCCTTGCTTGATTTTAAAAAGATGCCATTGTGGACACCTGAGTGTCTCATTTGGCTAAGCATCTGCCTTTGGCTCAGGTCATGATCTTGGGGTCCTAGGATGTAGCCGCACATCGGGCTCCCTGCTCAGTGGGCTGTCTGCTTCTCCCTCTCCTGCCACCCTTCTTCCCCCCTGCTCGTGCTCTCTCTTGTGATCTCTCGCTGTCTTTCAAATAAATAAACAAAAAATCTTAAGAAAAAAGGGGGGGTCATTGCAACCTTTCATGATGTGAACCAGGTAATGATGGGGAGAAGACATGTCCAGCTTGGCAGGCAGGAAGAGAGAGAGTGTGGACGATCCTATGGGAGGTTTTGATAAGCCAGGACCGGCAGTGGCAAATATCCCCCCTCCCCGGTCACCTTTGGTTAGCAGAATTCAGTCACATGCCACAAAACATGGCAAGGGAAGCTGGGAAATAATATCTGGGGCCGGACCCAGAAGGTCTAGGAGACAGGTTTTGGCAACACATAGCAGTGTCTGCCGAAGTGATTAAGTCTTAATTCCATTACATGAAGTTTAATGGGGTACGCGTGATGTGCAGACACATTACCAAGCATTACAGACCCAGACAACTCGTTCTCAAAGACAGAGCAGTCTAGCTGGAGGAGTCTGTTGAGGAAAGGTGATCTGGAAGTAAAGTCTTTATTTTTTAATTTTAATGTTTTAGAACATTTTGTTTATTTGAGAGAGAGAGAAAGAGAGAGAGCAAGAGAGAGCATGGGCGGGATGGAGGGAACAGAGGGAAAGGGAGAAGCAGACTCCCCGCTGAGCAGGGAGCCTGACTCGGGGCTTGATCCCAGAACCCTGGGATCATGACCTGAGCTGAAGGCAGGTGTTTAACCGACTGAGACACCCAGACACCCCTGGAAGTAAATAAAGTCTTAGGTTAGCCTCTACTGTCCCCATGTGAAAAAAAAAGTATTAGCTACAGTGTGTTCTGTTCACTGGCTGAATGGTGCAAGTTAATCCTGGTGAGGTTTTATTCCCAGAGCCAGGGGGCCACAAAACCGCTCACCTCAAGACTCTCTTTGTTGGAAGCTGTCTACGTGACAAAACCTCTCCTTGCTCTGGTGGCATGGGTGTGACTCTGAACTTCCAGGTGGCATATGTGGGAGGCGACCTGGCCAGTGTTCCCAAACTCCCACAAACTCTCCTTGCAGGAATAACATTCTCCAAGGTAGTTTTCAGTGCTTCTGCCAGGAGTTGGGAAATAAGAGTGTAAACTAGAAAAAGTCCTTTGGAAACTATGGAATAGAGTTGAAAATACGAACAGCCTGGGATGGAGCAGTGTTCTGGCTGCATGCGTCGGGGAATTTTGATTCATGAATGTTCATTTGCTTTGCTGTCTCAAATAATGAAAACCTGGCAACAGGACTAATGCCCTCAATGGCAGAGCAAATTAGGCCATTGCTGTGCATGGTGGAATATTATATGGCAATGAACATGCATAAACTGTAGCCTCATGCCTCATCAAGAGTAAATCCTTAAAGTCCGATGCTGGTTGTAAAATGCCAGTCACACAGGGATACATAAAGAGGATTTCATTTATATGACATTCAAAAACAGACCAAAGCGAATAACATATTGCTTAGGTATACTGGTGATTCATGCTTCCACTCCCTACCCTCTGGGGGGTATGGGAATGGCATGGAGAGATCAGCCTCCATTACTCTGTCTCTTTGCCTGCTTCTGAATTCTTACCATCAGAAGAATGAGCTTCCTTGGCTCTCCTGCTCCTCCTGCTAACCACTGCATTATAGCACAGTCCCAGCCAAAGCAGGGAGAGAGGGAGGAAGAATGGGAGAATAAAGAAATAAGGAGTTAAATAGATAGATAGATAGAAATAATAGGAAGAGTGAGGTGTGTGTGTGTGTGTGTGTGTGTGTGTGTGTAAGATGATAGGATTTGAGAATGGAAGAGAGACCCAGGTTTTTATAGTTAACAAATGCATATGTGGACTGGTTTTTTTATTGAGCAATAACTGGGTCCCAATCACTGTGCAGAGCAATTCCTTGTATTTCCTCTCATTTCATCTTCACAGTGCCCATACAAATGCATGTAGTTGCTCCCATTTTACAAATTAGTAATGTGAAGCTCAGGATGGTTAAGGGACTTACCCACCGCATTGCTGATGTTCAGGCTCAAAATGTATGGGTGCAGAAGTCCAGGGAATATCCTTGCAAAAATCTAGCAAAGTATAGCTTCATCTAAACCACTGACCCTTTGAATATTGCCGTCTCGCTCTGGCAAACCCCTGCCCCCATTTTGATTTAAATATATATATTTTTTGCTCCAGGGTGCATCAGTTCGAGGGCAAATAAGGCATTAGCAGCATTGCCCATGCATTGATTCTGGAGGCCCACGTCTCTGAGCAGGTGGCGTGGTGCTTGCAGATGTGGCCGAACTTGCACATCTGGCAAGCATTAGTTGGTGGGCAGAACATGCTATTACACAGCCCTAATGAAATTTGGGTCTGCTGCATTTTCATAAACCACCCAAAGAAGCAAGATCCCTGGCATTTTGTTGGCAGCAAATGCCTGGAAGAAATAGAAAAATTTCTACCATCATGATAGATTAGGTTATTTTCATCTTGTACAAAGTTACTCAGAGTTGAAAGGTTGGACAAGATAGCTCTTGATTTAATGAAACTGGTGCCTGGCTAGTACATAAATTATGTAGTAAAGCAGCAGAGAAATCGGAGTGTGCTTTTATGAGCTCAGTCCTCATGATGGTTTAACTCTGATTGGGAAGCTTTCTTATCTAGCAAACATGTCAATGGCTACACAGTTGAAACGTTTCCTTGAGAGAATATTCTAGTAGGAGACTGAGTCTTGATAATGAGCATTATCTGCTTTGGTTTTTGCCACTTTCATCCTGGCAGTCATACTGTTTTGTTTTATGCTTGTTAATCCACGTGCTTGTTAACCCATGAGTCCTTTTTCTGTGTCTTATGGTTTATTTGTTTGGCTTGGAAGCCTGTGACTTGCCTTCATCATCCTTACTTGTCCATCCCAAGTTCCTAACCATATAGGAAGAGTAGAGACACTTCGCCCCCCACCAATGAGCTGGGTAATTCAAGTAGGGAAGGACAACTCAGTCAGTTGGAGCCGATTGCATTCTTTCTCCTGGGAATATTTATTTAAAGATTTTATTTATTTGTCAGACGGGAGCAGCAAGTGGAGGGAGAAGCAGGCTCCCCACTGAGCAAGGAATCTAATGCAGGAATTGATGCCAGGACTCTGGGATTGTGACCTGAGCCATAGGCAGACGCTTAACTGACTGAGCCACCCAGGGGTCCCTTTCCTGGGAATTTGAATTTAGAAGTTAATAGTAGTAAATAACATATTTATTGAACTATTTGTTCATAGTTATTTGTTGAACTATTATTTGTTCAACAAATTTGTTGAACATAGTTCAACATAGTTCAACAAATACTGCTGGTTCTCCTTCTGAACAGGTGGTAGGACTGCATTGTGGTTGGATAGAGCCTTGGAATAGTTCTAACCAAGGAGTTGTGAGCAGAAGCCAGGTGGGTTATTTCAGGGCATACAAGACCCTCAGAAATCTTTTTCCCTTTGGCATGGTAATGTGCTAGGGCGCCATGGCAGGTATGATGAGTAGAGCCCTTGCCAATGCACCACGGACTATAAAAAAAGTGAGAAATGAAACTTTGTTGTTCTAAAGCCATTCAGATGGGACTGTTTGTTACTGCAGCACAATCTAGTTTATACTAACTGATACACAGGCAGAAAAAAATATGAGTGAGCAAGAAAAAGAAGAGCGATCACAGAGTTCCTTTGATACCTCTATGCTGGGATTATAATATGTGCACTGGGAGTTGTGGTTGTCTATTCCTACACTACACAACTTTTATGTCTGATTTCTTTCACTGAATGTAATGCATTTGTGATTTATATATGTTGTTGCATTTGTCAGTAGTTTATTTCTTTGTGTTGCTAATTTGGAATAAGTAGCAGAGGAAGCTCACCCACAGGGAGCACACAGTCTTTGCTTTGTGAAATTTTCTACCCTAACCACTTGCAACCCTAAGATAGCACTGACACTTTATCTCGCTGTTGGTAAAATTGGTCATAAAAAAAACAAACAAACAACAAACAGGAATCTAGAGGCTTCTGGGTAACCCATGGAGCATTGGACAGGATCTATTATTTCCTGGAAGATCATGAGGACCAGTTAACATTATGACTATGTGTCTCAAACTTCAGTACATCTCACGTCAGGAGTCATCTGAAGCTCCCAGTGTATTTTCCTGGAGGCACTTGACTTAAATATTTAGAATAAAGGCTTAATAACTTTTTTGTTAAAATTTTTAAATTTTCCATATAACACATATATAGAGAAGCACACAAATCACAAATGTACTTATCACTGCATTTCCAAAAACTACACATGTCCTTGTAACATAGAACTCAGATCAAGGAACAGTTACTACTCTCGTAAGAGTCACCACTACTCTGATTTCTGACACAGAAGCTTAATTTTGCCTGTGTTTGTACTTTATATGAATGAAATCAGATGTTAGGTACTCTCTTGAGTTCAGTTCTTTCACTCAACATTGACCATGGGATTTGTCCGTGTTTTGAGTGTAGCTGTAGTTGTCTGTTCTCATTATTTTACAGTATTCCGTGTGTGATTTGTCCCACACTTTATTGGTCCACTGCACTGTTGATGGCGCGTGTGGGGTAATATCTGAGGTCTGGCTATGACACAGTGCTCTTCTGAATATTACAAAGCATATCTTTTGGTGAATTATGGAAGCATTTCTCTAGGAGTCTATATCTAAGAGTGAAAATACTGAATCATAGGGTATACATATGTTCACCTTTCTAACAATGACCAGACAGTTTTCCAAGGGGTATGTTTTTATTATTTAAAAAATGTACATACATTTATATGTGTTTTTACATTTACATTGGTGTGTATATATATGTGTGTGTGTGTGTGTATGTGTACATATATATACATTTGCATATATATATAAATTTACATTTATATGTATGTACAACAGTTTGCTTATTCATTTGTATAATGAAGGTCACTTTGGTTGATAACTTCTGGGCAATATGAATGATGCTGTTACAACATCTGTATTTTTAGGTGAATGTGATTTTCATTTCTTTAGGATAAATGTCTGGGGAGTGGGATTGCTAGCAATATAGTAAACATGTATTTAGCTTTATGAGACATTGTTTTCCAGAGTGGCCACACACATCTCATTTCTGCCAGCAATAGATGATTTCAACTGCACCAAAGCCTCATGAGCAATGGGTATGTTAGTTTTTCACTTTTAAAAAATTTCACCCACTATTTTAGTGTGAAGTGGCATCTTGGGGTAATGATCTGAATTTCCCTAATGACTAATGATTTGGAGCATCTTTTCATGTACTTATTTTTTATTTGTGTATCTTCTCTGGTCAAGAATATTCAAATTTTTGTCCATTTTTATATTTGTTTCCTTATTTTTGAATTTTGAGTTTTTAAGTATATTTGGAACACAAGCCCTTTATCAGATATATGTAACATGTTTTCTTCTAGTGTATAACTTGTATTTTCATTCTCTTAAGACTGTCTTGGATGAAGTCCAGTTTATTGATTTTTTTTCTTTTATTCATCATGCTGTTGGTGTCAAACTTAAAAACTCTTTTATGCAATGTTGCAAAAATGTTCTTCTATGTTTTCCTCCAGAGTTTTGTAATTTTACATCTCACATTAAGTCTGTTATCCATTTGGAGTGTATTTTTGCATATAGAAGTCATAGATCAAGGTTTTTGTCCTTTCTTTTTTTTCTTTCATATAGATGTCCATTCATTTCAGGACCACCGTTTGGTGAAAAGAATATCCTTTCTCCCCTTTTCACCTTTGTATAAAATTCCACTAACTATATTTGTATAGTTTTTTATCTGTAGTTTTTAGCTTGTTTCATTCATTTATATTTCATTAATTTTGCTAATACACTTTTTTTGGTAATGCACATCTTGATTACTATAGAAGCACAGTAAATTTTTAATTTTATTTTTACTTTTATCTCATAGTAAATTTTTAAATTGAGTAATGTGAATCCTCCAGGCTTTTTTTTTTTTTTTTTCAAAATTGGTTTGACTTGTCTAGCTCCTTTTCCTTTCCATATCAATTTTAGAATCGGCTTGTCTAAATGTATATGAAAGTTCTTCTGGGATTTTGATTGCGGTTATATTAAGTCTATAAAGGTGAATTTGGAGAATATTGATAATTTCACTACTGAGTCTTCCCATCCATGATATGACATGACTTCCCATTTATTTAGCTATCTTGGAATTTTTTCATCAACATTTTTAAGTTTTCAGCATCCAGATTTTGTGCATTTTGTATTTTTTTTTTTGAGGTACCGTACATGATTTTTTAAATTTTGGTTTTCAATAATTCTTTGCTACTATATAGAAACACCATTGATTTTTGTGTGTTGACTTTACATCTTGAAAACTTGATATACTCAGTGGTTATGGGAGATCTTTTGTAGATTCCTGGAAATTTTCTTTGTCAGTCTGCTTGAGAGTGTATCAATTTTACTGAGATTTTCAAAAAAACACTGGTTTCATTGAATTTCTGTATTGATTTTCTGTTTTCAATATTGTTGGTTTTTGTTCTTTTGTTTATTATTTTCTTCCTTTTCTTATGTTGGGTTTATTTTGCTCTTCTTTGTCTAAGTTTATAAGGTGAAAGTTTAAGAAGGTGAAACCTTTCTTCTTCATGTGCATATATATATATAATATATTTAAAATTAATGTTATAATTTTTCCTGTATGCATTGCTTTAACAGCAGCCCCAAATTTTGATATGTTGTAATTTCACTTTTAATTCAGTTCAAACTATTTTCTAGTTCTCCTTCAGATTTCCTCCTTTGACTTAGGGATTACTTAGAATTATTTATTGAATTTCCACGTATCTGGGGGGGTTGGTTTCCACATATCTTTATGATATTGTTTCACTTTATTTCCATGGTGATCAAAGAACATACTTTGTATGATCTGAATTAGTGACAGTCACAGAGAGTTCTTAAACAGCCCTTGCCCTCTTGCACAGCCTTCCCCTCACCAGTGTCTGGCACCAGAGAGATACATCTGTTACGACCTGTGAACCTACAATGACTCATCATTGTCATTAAAACTCCATGGTTTACGTTAGGCTGCCTTCTTGGTTCATTCTATGGGTTTTGACAAAGATGTGGTGAAATGTACCCACCGTTATTGTATAGCAGTACTTCCTATGTGTGTTAGTTTAGTTACCAAAGTTAATTGCACTACTTTGACTCTCTGCATTTATGTTCCTTCCAGGGACAAGATCAGGACCCGAGGGATGACTTGGACCTTCATTCATTTCTCAAGGCCTTTGGCATGCTCTTTGAGGTCTGTCCCATGTGGCCACACTTAGAGATGGATGTAGAACTGCATACCCGTCTTTGTGTGATCCATGTTTGAAAACTCCATCCTCTTCATGACGCTCCCCAAACTCCCCTGGTCTCTGGATTCCCTTTCCTGCTCCTTGAGCCAGAAAGGTGAGCTTCTAACTTTCCGGCCCTGTAGTGCATTTCCTGTGACTGGGTCTGGCCCGTAGGAAGGAGCAAGAGGGAGGAGAGAGAAAACAGCATAATCAGGATTCCCGCTTGCTTTTTCATTCTTTGGGTCAGAAGGGAGGATTTTCTGTCCAAGTTGTCTATGCCATTATGGCTGCTGCTGCCTCCATCATGGTAGGACAGCTTTGGGACATATGCCTTGGGCAGGACCCAGAGAGAAAGAAAAAAAATGGTGGGTTTTCCTCTCTCTGTTCTCTGACCCTAAAGAGGTGGCTTCTCTTGGGCCTTTTCCCCTCTGTGGCTGCTGAGCTATTTTGGGATTTGACCTTTTCCCCAAGTAGAAGCTGGGGGATATGGGAGCAAAGAAACAGCCAGAGAACTCATTGCCATATCCATCTCTCTGAGTCTTTACCCTCCCTCCAGCTGCCGCTCTCTGTTTTCCTTTTTAGACTTCTCTGATGATTGCATTATGAATCCTGTCCAGGGTTCTTGGCTGTAATCACTGGGAGACATAGTGGAGTGTCCTTACTCCATTGAACCCGCTCTAGAAGTCTGCTTGATAGTTGAACTGGAAAGGAACTTGAGACTTTATTTTCATATGAAAACATGCGGAGTAAGACTACAGGATTGGCACGAACATTCCAGATACAGCTTGAGTCTTTGAGTACACTTGGGCTTATAGAGAGCTCGGTCTCTTCCACTTGGAGATAGGATGGAGAAAGGGTGCTCTCATGGGTTCCCTGTGTGATTCACCAGCCTTTCAGGAGGCTACATGCCCTCTTTCCCCATAAAGAATTTTCTTCGGGGAGTCTCGGCTTCTCTCCCTTTCCCTGAGGACTGGTCCTGTCTTAAATTTTGCCAGACTTAATCAGTCCTGGCAAACAACAGACAATCCTCCTGTCGGTATGGAACATAACGTTTGTTGGGACCATTCCCCTCTCCGGGTGTAACTCTCCGAGAGACAGGTGTCAGTGTGAACTCCGTCTCCCTGACTGCTTCGCCCTCTTGCCATGACAATGCATTCAGATGATGTTCTCAGATGCAGTTTCATAGGGAAAAATGTCTTTTTGTCGTACCGATGCTTCTCATTGAACAGCAGGAAAGAGGTGGACGATGCTAAGGGCTGACAGGTGTGCCTTCAGGGCAGAGGCAGGAGTGATGGCCCCTTGGTGACCGGTGACTTGGCACTGAGACCTGGTAAAGGAGAGAGCAGAGGAGACAGGGAAGACAAGGCAGCAGATGCCTCAGGGAGGCTGACTCTTAGCGATGCCAAGAAACACACAACAATACAGGGAACATTTTGCCTTGTCGACTGGCTGCTGGGGAACCTGTACCACCCGACGACCTTCACACCAAGCCGGGATGCCTCGAAGCAGTCGCTTTTTCAGGAGGAGAGGCTTTCCTAGTTTTCGTTTTCATCTTATTGAATGTTTCTGAGGGGCTGGGGCGAGGTGTAGAGACCCCTGGATCTATTCTCAGGCTTCTCTCCGCTTCTGAATATTAAGGGAAAAATCTTTGTGTCTCTTTTCCCTTTTTCATGCCCAGGAGTCTAGGGCTCAAAAAGACTCCGCCCCCCTCCACAGTCTGCTGCTGCTCCCGGACCGGACCCTCTACCTGGGAGGGGACGACAGCCACGGGCACTTTGATGGCTCTGGTCACTTTTTCGAGATGCTGATTCCTAGCCCTGGGGCTACAACTTGAAGTCAGAGAATCTTAGGTGCTGGGTCTTTGGCTGCCTTTAATATTTTGTGTCATTTTGTGGGACCTCCTGATGTTCGAAGGCAAGGTGTGTCCCCGGTTTCCGTCTGCGGCTAGCTCTGAGTTGTCTTATTGAGATAGTTCAAAAGCTGCTTCTTCTCTTCTCTGTGGATGTCAAATGATGGCTCTCCCGCAGCTCCCCGTTGGCTGTGTTCTCCTCCTTTTCTCTACCGTCCTGCCCTTAGCGTCCCTTCTACTCATGTCATGTGGAAAAGCTGCAGGCAGGGGAGGAAGGGGTGTTGGGAAGACAAGAGAAAGGAAAGCCCACCCTTCTTTCATTCAGTGCTTCTTGTTGTAGAAACACCGGTACTGAGAGCTGCCAAGAGCGAAACATGGCGGAGGAGAGGCCGGGCGACGGGGAGGAGCTGGAGCGCCTGAGCAGGGTAGGAAGACCATCAGCTACAGGGTGAGGAAAGGAGGTGGGGTGTAGGGTTTGGGGGGAGACCAACCTAGATGTGGTTGCCTGGGTAAGCCTCAGGGAAGCTGGACGGGGATGGAGGGAATTTTCCACAGGCAACAATAGCCCTTCTTGTGAGGGATGAAGTCGGGGTTAGCTGGTCTGTGGCCTAGGACTCTGAGCTTAACAGTGGTCACCGAGAAGAAGGAAAGATCAGTCACAGAGCTTAAGGGAGGGCTTCTTAGTCTTGCCCAAACACTGGTCTCATTTGGGGAATTACAAACAATTCCTGGGCTCTACCCTGACTGCTGCTTCTTGAACTCCGCTGTGCATCAGAATTCTCTGGAAGTCTTGTTGAAATACAGATTCTGATGAATTCGGTCTCAGGTGGGGTCTGAAATGCTGTATGTCTAACAAGCCCCCGAGATGCTTTTGCTGCTGGCTCAAGGACCAGACTTTGAGTAGCAAGGATCTAAAACATTTAAATCATAATCTCTTGGGGGTGGAGCCCAGCCTTGGATGTTTTTAAAATTCCCCAGATTTTCAGGGTTGAGACCCATTACCTTAGAGCCTAATAAAAGATAGGAATGCAGAAAATTGAAGGGGCTGCCATGATGTATGTTTGTCCTTCTGTGAGGATGTGGCAAATGGTCTAAGAGTCAGCTAGAAGGATCTGCAACTTTGCTTGGGAGAGTCACAGATAATCCATCGTGGCAGGTAACATTGGCCATTTTGGCAGAAGAAGTTCACTGTATGGGTTCAGGGTAATCTTAGCTAAATTCCTAGATCCTGGATCCTCCTATGACTCTGGTTCTCTTTTAGAGACGGTCCCTAAGGGACTTTTTTTTTTTTTTTTTTTTTTAAACTTCAAAGACTTCCCTTAAATCCTCAAAATGGCCCAGTCAGTTCTTGGTCATACGTATGGAACAGTTTTTACCTGATGGAAGAAGAAACTATAGCTCTACCTACCAACTTGGAGCTTAGGCTCAAAGCAAAGTTGAAATAAATTGGAAGAGAAGGAGAAGGAAGTAAAGAGGTAAACCGGATGTGGCCATTTGGGGGTCAGTTTATAGCCCATCCATTGCCCAAACTCTTTGGTTTGTCAGCCGTTTCTAGGCTGATAGTGACCTTGTAATCCTATTGTGATTCTTCGAGCAATTTAAACCACTGGTTCGCATATTATTTGATTTGTAGCATGGGCCTAATGTTGCTCCTCTCGAAGCCAGAATTTACCCACCCTTCCACCGTATCCTCGGGCCCTATAATTCACTCTAATTTTGATTGCTCTGTCATTCGGTGACTTTGGATAATAGGCCATTATTCTAGGAATTACTGTTATATTTTATTAATAAGAGCCAGGAGAATTTATAGCAGTGAAATGTTGAAAGATTTGCAAGTGGAGCCCTCATATCTCTTGTAAAATATGACTCCATTGGCCAGCTCACATGATGGATGAAGACACTGCACGCTTCCTTCCTGCCTCCTTCCCTGGATGGCCAGACCCTGGCTCTGGGGACTTTTGACTGAGCCCAGCTCAGGGCCTGCTGAAGTGGGGCATGTGCGGGATGGGAGTGTGACAAGGAGGAATTAATATGAGGGGTGTGGCCACTCACACCTGCAGGTGAGGTCATGGTCAGAACTTCAAGCATGGGGGCACCTGGGTGGCTCAGTTGGTGAAGCCTCTGCCTTGGCTCCCATCATGATCTCAGGTCCTGGGATCGAGTCCCATATTGGGCTCCCTGCTCAGTGGGGAGTCTGCTTCTCCCTCTCCTTCTGTTCCTCCCTCTGCTTCTCCTCTTTCTCTTTCTCTCGCTCTCAGATAAATAGAAATTTTGAAACTCCAAGCATGGTCCTATGAAGGAGAAGGCTATGCATGCCTTCACAGTATTTTTTCATGGTTTTCCCCCCGAGGATCAAGAAAAATCTACTTATCAGAGCAGATATATTTAGAAAATAGTGACAAGTGAAGAGTTAAAGACATGTACTATTGGGAGACAGCCACCGAGCTCACATTTTTGGCATATTTCCCTCTCATTTTATATTCCTGTGAAGTATTTTCTTTATATAGTTAAGCTCACTCTTCTGCTTCCTTTGGCATTGCATGTACCCAAATCATTAAAGAAAGCTTTTCCTAAATACCATTTTAGAGATTTATTTACTTATTTTTAGAGAGAGAGAGAGAGAAAGAGAGGGAGCTTGTGCACAGCAGGGAGGGACAAAGAGAGAGAGAGAGAGAGACTCTCCAGCAGACCCCACCCTGAGTCCTGTGTGGAGCCCCACACAGGGCTTGATCTCAGGACCCTGAGATCATGACCTGAGCTGAAATCAAGAGTAGGACGGTAAACAGACTGAACCACCTGGGAGCCCCTTAAATATCCTTTTAGATCGCTGCATTAGTGTGCTATCATGTAGTTAAGTGCTTTTTTCACCCCTGTACATAGTCGCTGCCTGTCAGGAGGGACCTGTTCCCCAGGGGGAAAGGGGGTGAAATTCCTTTAAAGCTCTGTGCTCCGGGGAATTCCATCTGTCACACCTTCCTCAGCCTTCTCCTCTGTCCTCTGTGACATTTGCAGCCACCTCCCCCATGTAATTGTGGGTAAAATGGGAGTAAAAATAATCAGTGATGCAGAGTTGTTCTATCTTTGAAAGATCATTGCCACAAAGCATCTGCACATGGCAAGCGCTCTTTGAATCAAAGTAAGTCCTTTGCCCCAGAATTTTTACTGTCTTTGTACTGGGTGTTCCCTCTCTCCGGAATGCATTTCCTCTGGAAAAATCCATATTGAAATCTAGTTTGTTTCCTTATTAGAAAAGCTTCTCAGAACTCTCCAGAAATAGAGGTAATGTCCCCTCACTCCTAACTCGGCTTTGTTCTTTGTCCTAAGCCTTTCCACCACCTGGCACCTTCTCTGCAGTCATGGCCTGTTTCCCACTCAAGAGAGGAGGTGCCATGACGGCAGGGGTCTGGAGGGCTTTGCTGACCGCTGTGTCCCCAGCAACCAGCATGCTGCCAGCACGTAGTTAAGTGCTCAATAAACAGATGTTTAATGAATGAGTAAGTTGCTTGGGCTCTGGGCGTGAAAATGCCAAGTTTGGGCTGCCCCGTAGCCTCGTCTCTGGGATTTGACTCCAGATCTGTTTTTTAGGAACCCCACCCTGGAGATGGTTATGCCCTCCGGAATCCGAGACCCCCTTCCTCGAACTGTGTAATTCTATCCTCAGCTTCTTTCAATGAAGGAACCTTCACACAATCCGACTTCGTTTTCCTGTTCTCCTTCCGAAACCTACTTGACTCTAGGTAGGTGACAGTCATTTAAATGACAACAACAATACTCCTCACTACATGTTGAATACCTTGTCGTGTTTCCTACTCAGCTAATTGGCTTCAAAGGTCACAGGGACAAGATAGCCATTGTTGAGTGGTGAGAGGGACTCGTGGGTTTCTTTGGGGGTAGTTACTCTGTTCAGCCACATCCCGTGGACGCTACAAAGAACAGAAACGTGAGGCAACCTTTTGTGCGATGTAAGCAAACCTCTTTACTTTTCTTTCCTCAACTCTCATTCCCTGACCCACCCCTTCCTTCTTCACCACACTTGGTACCTGGCACAGCTTCTAGTATGTTTCACTTTCTTGAATTGTCAGCAGAGCTAAGACTCCAGGCCCCATGCTGGGTGGACCTGGGCTTAGGGGCTAGGGCTGGATTCACATGGGAAGCATGGCGCCCTGTGGCTGAGGGGACTGGAGGGGAGCTGAGCAGTCCTGGGTTCTCTTTTCCCTCCCACACCTCCCAGCCTACTGGCCCTTGTCTGCATTCGTGAAATGGGTACACTGTGAAAAATGTTCCTCCTAGGTTGTCCTGACTCGCTCAACTCAGCTCAGCAGAAACCTGTTGTGAAAGAGAATGAGTCCTGTTTTCAAAAAGGGGTGACACTAATTCCTCTTCTTTCATCTTCTGGAACAATCCGTGATGGAGCTCGTGTTGTTTCTGTGATTGCAAAACATGTACTGGGCTTTCTTTGGGACAAGCATTGTGCTAGGTGCTGGGGGTATAGGACAGTATCTCAGTCCTTGTTAGGGGATGAGTTAGAATTTTAATACAATGTATAATAATGTGACATTTCTGTGGTTATAGGTTTTGAATGCAGAGGCAAATCTTTCTGTTTTTGGCTAACTGAGAAGGGCTGATCCAAATGATAGCATATTTCAGAATAATCAGTCTCATTACTTGACACATTATAGGAAACTCAATAAATGCAGATTTGAGTTAAATTGAACTTAATCTTCCTTAAATACATACTGGAGTTGAAACTAGGTTAACAAGTGTTATCTAATAAAGAGATCCTTGGTGAGAACCAGTTAAAATGACTATAATTAGTGATTGTTTATCATTGTCAATTTAAATCCTTGGGTATTCCTAGAGTACTTAGAGGGACTTAAAAAATGTTTGCCCTCTTAAGAGGCTTTAAAAACATCTCCTCTACAATCTTGTTGACACAGTTAATTAACAGAACAATAGATACAAATGCTTTCTTCTCAAATTGTGCTGGGGGAGACACAATTATTTCCCAAATTCCTGTCTGTGAAATACAGGTGAGAGGGTTTTGGGGGTCTTGGTTCTGGTTTGTAATCAGCTGAAAAAACATTTACTACAGGCAATCCCCCCCACACCCCCCTAACCCAGCTCTACCCAGTGAATTTTCTTCAAAATCTTTCAGCTTTCTCAATTTTTTTTCCATGGAGCTGTTTTTACTTGTAATACCTCTGACATGGCAATCTCCATCCTGAAATGAACCATTAACTAGGAGCTATGATTTTTTTTTTTTGTGGCCACCGTTCCTGACAAGGAAGTCAGTTATGAGTGTCAGATCTGTGGATTGGGATTTCAAAATATAAACAAACCTCACAGGCTGAAAATGTTAATTATCTGGGTGGAACCAGCTGTAAATGATGCAAAATCTGTACCTTTTGTTTTCACACACCCCAAATGTGTGTTAAAGATACGTGCAGGTTTGTTCATAGCTGTTTGTTGATAGAAGCTGAAGGAAGAAGAAAGAAGCAGGGGAAGGGGGTTTTAAGCGGACTGTGGGGTGTCTGAAAGTGAGGCCCTGGAACCTTCTGGAAATCTCCAGGGCTGTGGGGAGGGCTGCAGCCTGCCCGTTTCTCTCCAGGCAGCATTTCATTCTTGTCTCCTTTCTGGACCTGAGTCAGGTGAGCTAGGATAGAAGTCGGCCCGCCAGACCCCTTTGCCACTTGGCTGCCAATATATTTGGAGCCTTTGCCAGCCCCCTGGGGAGACTCTGAGCTTTGCCACAGCTGGGCTCTCTCTGTCAGCAGGGCGGTGGTAGGAAGGAGGCCCTTCTTACAGCTTGGGACAAACGCTGGATTCTAACTCTATAAATATACCCCTTGTATAAAAACCTAAGGGGTGGGGGAGGGAAAAGGAAAGAAAAGAAAAATAGAAAAGGTTGTTGTCAGATTAAAAGTGGATTTGAATTGACTTTGACTTTCCCCTGCCCCCCATGCACCCCATGGCCAGGAGGTACCAGGAGGGGAGGCTGAGCAGGGGTCTTCAAGAGTGGACCCTGGACTTCGAGCATCAGTGTCATCTGGGAGCTTGATAGTAATGCCCATGCCTGGGCTCCTCCCCAGACGCTCTGGGGCTGAGGCCCGCTGGTCTGTGCTTATCACCCTCCCAGGTGATGGGCATGTAGTGGAAGTTTGCGAACCCCTGATTTAGGAGGGTGCTGACATCTGGGCTTGGATCTTGAGCAGTAGGATCTTTGGTGTAGAGTCTCAGTGTTCTCTCTACAAGAGGAAGGTAACATCCTTCTATTCCACAAATATGCACTGCACACCGACTAAGCCCAGACCGTGGGCTCAACCTGGGGGCGTGATCAAGTGAAAGCAGAAAGGACCCAAGATCGGAGAGCTTAGAGCCTGGTGGAGGAAACAGGTGTTGAACAAATCACCACAAAATCAAAGCGTAAGGGCCCAGTGAGGTAGGCATCCTGGAGGACAGAGTCACAGGCTCCGAGTTTAGACACTGACCTAGTTCGGGGGTTTGGAAAGCCTCCCCTAGGACACTGCCATTTGAAGGGTCAGTTGAAGGATGAGAAGAATGGGGAGGTGTTGGGGGAGGACGGAGTTTCCTGGGTAGGCTGGGTGGTCCAGGCAGGAGGAAGACCATGTGTGGGGGTCCAGGGGTGGGTAGGGAGGGCACCACTGGTTAAGGAAATGGTGGTTCCTAAATGGTGGTGCCACACCCCTAGAGGTTGTGATTTAGTTAAATTTTAAATCTGGGGTCATTCCACTATGGGACGTGTTTGGGAACCACATGGAGCCCAGAGCGGGGAAGAGGGATGGAGAGGAGGCACAGGCTGCCAGGCTGGGCGTCGGGTGAAGCGCCGAGCTTCTCACCTGAGGGACGGGCAAGGAGGGCTCTAAGCAGAAGGAGGTCCCAAGAAGATCCGTACGTGGGAAAGACCCTTCACTCTGGCAGCTGGACAGAAAATGAATGGTGGGGAGTTGTGGTCCATCGGAGCAGTGGAGGAGATGAAGACAGGTATGAGATCATTGATCCAGCTCAGCACAGAGGACGGGGGAGATGGGGAATTCATGGTGGCCCTTGGTTTCTGACTTGCAGATGTGCAAAAACTGGCAGAGGACCAGGTTTGGGGGAAATCACCCATTTGGCTCTGGATGTATGGAGTTCAGGACAAGTGGCAGGAAAGTACAATAAACAGTGGCTTAAACAAGTAAGGGGTTTGTGTGTCTTAGGTAACGAGAGGGAGGAGGGAGCTGGTGGCTCCAAGACGCCTTTAAAATTTAAACTCTTGGCACCTTTCTGCTCTGACACCTTTGTGCTTACATTTGTGGCTCTGGGACATAGGTGGTCACTGTGCCTCTAGCTTCTCCCCGCGGCAGGCAGGAAGAAGCCGGAAGGGGAAGGTAGGGGTGGGGGTGGGAAGTCCAGGCTTCTCCCTGCACCCTATGCTTGTGTCTTGTTGGCCATAACTGTGCTCATGGCCAGCCCTTCTGGGAACGCAATGTGGGGAGCACAGTGCACCCCAGACAAAAATGAAGGTTCTGTTCATAAGGGATAAAGGGGCTGGATAGCGAGTCATTGGTACAGTGTATATGCCTTAGAGGCTTTTTCTAGCCAAGACCAGATGTTGGATAGATTGTTGTATATACATTCCTCGAGCTCAGAGGATGGAGCGTTTTATGGTCATGGTGACAGGAATAACTTTAGCACTTTCCGGTGAAAAAAGAAAGTTTTATTTGTGGGTGACTCCTGCAGTAACCTTAGTAATGAGTGTTCAAGATAACCAAATCAGTGATCTTGATGTAGTAATCTCGAGACT
This sequence comes from Mustela lutreola, assembly GCF_030435805.1. Lineage (NCBI taxonomy): Eukaryota > Metazoa > Chordata > Mammalia > Carnivora > Mustelidae > Mustela > Mustela lutreola. The sequence goes on from NC_081296.1 coordinate 14,679,909, forward strand.
CCGGTGATCCTCGGGCTTATGAATGTCTGGGTACCTGACATCACTTGAATCTTACAGTAGAGGCGTCATCAAAATAAATGTCTGAGTGTGTACTATGCTAAGCATTGCATGAAACTCCTGACCTCTGTGTGTGTGTGTGCATGTGTGTGTGTGTGTTTACCTGCACACGCTCACCTCTGGGTATAGGTGGTAACTATAAAAAATGGCTCCCAGCGTCCCCCAATGAAATCCTGGCATGTCACCTGTTTGTGAAACGACTTTGCTGGTCCTTCCAACCAAGGAGAGGAGTCTCTTTCCCACCTCTTGAGTCTGATCTGGGCCATGTGACATTAGCAAATGTGATATAAATAAAGGCTTACAAGACTTCTGTGTATCGAGGCTTGCCCTTCCGTTGGAGAACCCAGGATCGGCCTTGTGACTGAGTACAGGCTAGCCTGCCGGGTGTTGTGTTTGCTCCTGTCACCGCAGCTCATAGTAATCCAGCACCAGATCCATAAACTGAGGTCATCCTGGACCAATCAGCCTTGGCTAAACCAGCCCAGCCCAGAAAAATCACCCAATTTACATGCAGAGTCACTGAGGAACATAAATGCTTTAGCCACTGAGCTGGGGTTTGGGATGACTTGTTACACAGCAGAAGCTAAGTGATAAACGAATCGCTCATGAATATTTTCTTTTATTGGCTTGTCACTACTAAGAGTCAGTGTTTGGTAGAAGCTGTGCATATGGGTTTTAGGGGCTTGACTTTCTGGGTTTAAAATCTGGCTTACCCATTTCCTAGCTGTGCCACTTGTTAGCTCGGTGTCCATTTTCCTCCTCTGTTGGGCCAAAAAAATAAGAGTCTTGAGCTCTTACATGGCTCGGAGGATTAAGGGGGTCAATGGCTTGACAAGTACAGTGGACCTGATCTACCTTAGATGTTCAACGACGTTCTTCAGCACTGTCCTGTGCCTGTCATTAGCAGTGGCCTTGGTATGTCCTGCTCAGTGGATACGCATGGTTGTATGACTTTGGGTGAGTCATGCTTGTTCTAAGGCCGACTCTGTTCTGTTCTGTTCCTTTCACACATTCACAATTTATCTTGGGAAGGAGTGTTCAGTCATGGACATGAACGCTGAAGGCAGCCGATGAGGAGGAAGAAGTTACAAAAGAGAGGGGGACCCAATCCATAGGACCCATAGAATTTTTCATCCCTCCAGCTACCCAAGAGTTAACAAATGACAGAATAATGTTAGTCAGACTCCTTCATCAGATGCATGAGGAAACAAGGCCAAGCAGGTTAAGCGTCTTACTGAGGGCGCCCAGAGTGCCAGGGCTGCCTCCCTGGGGCCCCTTCTTCCAGCCTGGCACATGGTGTCCCCTACCTCTGTGCCCCTTGCTGGGCCAGCCCCTCCACCAGGCCTCGGGGACAGTGAATTGCAATTTGCCCTCCTTAAATTCCTAAAACCCACAAACCTCCGTAGGCCACGAGGAATTACTCCAGAACCAGCAAGCGAGGCTGCGTGCGTGTATGGGGGAGGGGGGTGCTGCCATTCTGCACACACGTCCCTTCCAGCGTGGCTCTTGGAGGCAGATTCTAATAGGCCAGGCTAGTTTTGCCTGTTCATCCCACCCCATCTGGCTGGACCTTAGGCTTTCTCCGTGTCCCCCTGCCTTTGTTCCCTTCTCCATTAAAAAAACCAAACAAACAAAAAAAGATTTTATTTACTTATTTGATAGAGAAAGAGAGCGCAAGAGCACAAGTTGAGGGGGAGCAGCGGAGCGAGAAGGAGAAGCAGGCTCCTCGCTGAGCAGAGAGCCCAACACAGGACTCGATCCCAGGACCCTGAGAACAGAAGCTTAAGCAATTGAGCTACCCAGGTGCCCACATCCCCCCTCCAATTTTAAGACTATCTTCATCCTTGTGTGGATGTGGCCTTCAAGCTAGACACCCCCAAACCCTGCAGTTCTGACCCACTGGCCGGCCTCCCCTCTACCTGAAATCTGCCTGTCGGCTCAGGGAGGAATACAGTGCTCCCTAGCAACACCTTTTTTCTGTGTTCCTCTGCACCCAGTTTCCTTGCTGGCTGCCCTCACCATCTGTAGGGCAATTTGGTTTTACTACGAATCCCAACTGGGGTCCATGCCCTGGGCGTCTGGTGGCTCCTGCCTGGAGGGAGAGAGGGCCATGCAGGTGACACATCTGTAGGTAGATGTGGGCTGCCCCGGGCGCCACCTACTGGTAGCCCCTTTTGTGCAGACCCTGCAGTCCCCTTGGGTCGGCCCCGCCTCTTCATGGGGCCTGGTCTGTGGGTGGTTAATCAGGGGCCCTTTCCCATCATTAGGAAGGACACTAAATCAGGTTGGCTGATGGCCAAGGAGACGTTGACCCTTGCAGACCCAAGAGGAGAGGCCCACGCTCTCTTTAAGCTGTCAATCTTGTCTTTCTTTGGGAGCACAGGACCGACTTGAAAAAGGAGAACAAAGCGCAAACAGACAAAACGCCAGCACGGTGAGCTGAGGACCGAGGAGGCCAGAGGAGAGGAAAGTGGGCAGGAACAGGCTCACAAATGGCGCCTTTGTCTACTGGGGGCTTTTGAATACTTTCGCTCGGAACAAATAGTTTCCTTCTAAGCATCAAACTCTAAAGGCGCCTTGAGAATCAGAGAGGACTTTCTCTGACCCTGGTTGGTCTCTGCTGTCCCCGGTTTCTGCTGGCTTAAGACCCTGAAGAATCTGAAGCTGGTGTGTCAGATCGATAGGTCCCGGGCACAAGCCAAGCAGAGCATGCTGGCGGTGTGTTAAGACCCTGTCCTCACAAGCCTGTGGGAGCCCAGGCTTATTCTGGAACCTGAGGCTAGCTTCGGAGCGGCGGTCTGCCCTGCTGGCTGGCCCTTGCCTTGACCACTGGGCAGACGGTCAGCTTGTCTGAAGGTTTAGGCCTTTGCCCTGGTTCCTGCTATGTCCGTTGCTTGCTAAGAGCACTGGCGAGTAGCCTGAATCTTACTTGCCCCTTATCTGAGACCTGGGACCTACTGCCCTTTCTCCCATCTGATGGCTGGGGCTCTTCCTCAGGTCAGCTGGGCTGCCCAGACCAAAGGTACTAGTGCCAACGGACCCCTGGGGCCAGAGATGGACCCAGAGGGCAGCCCTTACCACGGCATTCTCAGTCCTGACCGTGTGGGGGAGTCAGGTGGTTTTTTTTTTTTTTTAAATTTTTATTTATTTTTTAAATTTCTTCTCAGCATTCCAGAATCCATTGTGTTTGCACCACACCCAGTGCTCCATGAAATAGGTGCCCTCCACAATACCCACCACCAGACAGGTGGGGGGTATTTAAAAAAGTGCCAGGGCCTGATCCCTCCCGGACTGTTTAAAACAAACTCTTGGGGGATGGGAGTTTGGCTTCTATAGCTTCTGAAAGTCCTCTGTTGGTATATGACGCTTGCAGGTATGAGAACTACTGCCTCATGCTCCTGGTAAACAGTGGGTAAACCTGAGGGCCATTCAGATAAAATGAAAATATTTACGGGAAGCCTTTTTAAAAAATATTAACATAAAAATAAGGACAGTTTTGATTCCCATGGGATCATTTGGTTGGCAGCTGCAGCCAAGCGGGCACCAGCCAAGCTCCAAAGACACGGAGGGGGAAGGGACAGATGAGGCTCCCGCCCCTGTGGCTCTCAGGCTGGTGGGGGACACCAGGGCAGGACAGATGACCCGAATACAGAATTGAGAGCTGTGATATGAGGCAAGGATGAGAGAGGTAAGGTGCTAACAGCACAGCTGGGTTCCAGAGGGCTGGGCTGGTATAGAGTGGGGTCGGGGTCATGGCCAGGGAAACATCTCCCAGGGGGTGGATGCTGTGAGGGGGTCGTCAGAGAGAATGCGTTTCCCAGGTGGAGAAAGGAAGGTGGAGCATTTGAGGTAGAGGGCACTGCGTCTGGAAACACCTAAGGGTCTAGGAAAAGGGCCCTTGATGAGTCAGGGATGCAAAAGGGGAGAGTGTTTGGGGATGAGGCCAGAGAGGAGGGCAGGACCAAGTTCCCGGGGGCCCTTTTGGACACTGTTCTGAACCTCCGGAGGGTTTTGGAGGCTGAGCTCTCTGGGAGGTTCCCTCTGGCCACAGTAGGGCGAGCAGATGTGTGGGGACAGGAGTAGAGCTGGGGACACCTGCTTGGGGAGCACCTAGAATAGTCCAGGCACGAGGCAGGGAGTGGTGTCTTAGGTCAGCGTGGGAACTGGAAAGCTCTGCGGGGTGTCATGGGGGCTTAGGATTTGGAAGTGGACCAGGCAGTGGGAGTGGTATCAGTGATGGCTCCCTGGGTGCAGTGCCCCGCACTGGGGGGTGGGGGACCCCTGGGAGGGGCAGCAGAGTTGAGGTGGAGAGGTGAGCAAGGGCTATGACTCCTTGCAGCAGCTCATCTCTCTGGGGGGCCCGTATGCGCTAACCACTCTTGTCATCTGTGGCAAGTGCATGACGTTGGCCTTGGCCCAGCTCAGAGAGGCTGGGGGCCCGATCCGGGAGCATGTTGAGTGTGGCCTGGGGCCAGGCTCTCCCCTGCATGTGGTGCTTGGATGAATCCGCGGTTCTCCCTGGCCGCCCCTGAGGAAGGTGTCTCTCCGACCTGCCCTGTTGCAGACCAGGAGACCCAGGCACCCACAGAACTCGGATTTGGATCCACACGGTGTGGCTCAGACAAGATGTTCCCACCTTCTGCATGACCCTGCCAGTGAGTCAGCTGGTGGTCCAGGGCCCAGTCTGCTGTGGAGGAGAATTTGGGGTCCCGGGGCAGCCCAGAAGGTCCATCTTCTTGGGAAGAGCTGATGGACGGGAAAAAAACCATGAGATACTCACTCACTTTTCCGATGACTTCACCCCTATGGAAGTGCATTGTGTTCTGTAGGGAACAATCGTTTCTGTCAGGCAGGGACGAGTTAGCAGATAGAGGACTCCACGCTCCCGCCTCGATTCTCCCCGTGGTAGGCTTGGCCTTGTAATCCTGCCCTGCCCAGTAATTTAGAAGAATAGCAGGAATTATGACGACCAAAGCCAGTTGGATCTGCCCGGAGAGTTCTGGGAGGCAAGCTATAATTATCTAAATTAGACTCTGAGGGGGGACTTGAGTTTTACAACCTGATGATCTCTGCCACAGAAAGAACTGTTGCTGATGTCTCTTTTTGCTCAGGGTGTGGCTTGCGCCAAAGTGCCTCGTGGCTACCTTCCAGGTGATTCCTAAAACTGCTTCGTTTGCCAAAACCTAGTCAGGGAGTTCATTGTACCTCACTCAGAATGGTGACGGTGGAGAGAGCAGCTTCTAGAAACCTCTGAGCGTTCCCATGGTTATAAAGGACATATTTAGGCTTCCTCCTGAATTATAGTCCTATTTGGAAGCAAATAGCTTTTGGATATTCTTACACCTTAAATTAATCATTCCTTCAACAGCCCATAAAGTGGCTCTTCCCCCCCCCCCGTCCCCCCCAAAATGTGTGGACAACACATTTCTACCAAGTGATTTCCTTTCTGCTGGTTTTTATGCCCCTTCTCGGGAGTTGCCACCCCCTCAGGACCAGGGGAGACCCACGGTGCCGAGGGCGGTGGGGCAGCCTCACCAACCACCTGTCTGCTTCCCACTCACAAGCCTCCACAGGGCTCACCCCAAATCAGCATCTCAGCGAAGATGACAAAGAACAACCGAGAACTGGAGTGGACGTGGGCCTCGTAGTCTGGCGGGCTGGCGTTTAAGTCTCGGCCCTGCCGTGTTCATTGTACAGCCTCGTGCAGGCTCGCTAACCACTGGAAGGCATGGACCGCGGCCTCCCACGCCACACAGGGCCCTGGCCTGACCCCTGTGCTGAGGAGCTTCCGCCTGGCTTCCACCTGCCCTAGGTCGTGTCCTTAAAAGTGGTTCCAGGCCCCGTGGTCAATGTTAGCTCAACAAAGTACAATACTGTCACATCACAGAATGTTTTTTGTCCGACCCACTTTGCCCAACCATCACCAATAATTCCGCACTCACTCCCCTTCTGGAATTTTCCATTTTCTCCACAGCTCCTTGGCCCCTCTTTGGTTTCCCCCTTTTCAATGTCCCCAAAGCCCTTTTTCCATTCCATGTCTGTTGCTCCTTTGTAAGTTTGTGTACCTTTGTCTTAGCCGGAGTTGAGCTCACTTTAATCGGGAATCTCTCTCCTCCACGGCAATAGTGTGGATAAGAGCTGTCTGACCGCCTTTGTCACGGGTCCCGCACTGGTTTTCTCTGATGAAGGCTCAGCCTCCCAACCTGCAAACTAGAGATCCTAAGTGTTGCTTCTTCTACCGAGCACTGCTCTCCGATTAGGATTATACGGACAGTAACATGTCACGGGCCACCGGGCTTGTCTCCCAAAGTGGAAACCATGTTTGTTAAATGTGCATCTAGCAGTGGTGTCCTGAGTACAGAAAAACAACAACAAACAACAACAAACACAACAACAACAAACACAACTACTCAAAAGCAAAAGCAAAAGCAATCATTAAAAGAATCTTCACAATTTACCTGTTAAGATGGACGAAGAGGGTATCTTAGAAGTGTGAACGTTGTATATAAGTGTGAACGTTGTATGTAAGTGTGAACGTTGTATGTAAGTGTGAACGTTGTATGTAAGTGTGAACATTGTGTGTAAGTGTGAACGGTGTATGTAAGTGTGAACGTTGTATGTAAGGCAGACTCGTGAATGGACGTGGGGGCTTATGTAGCACTAGAGGTGGAAAGGTTGGGATTAGATGGTAAAGGAAGGCCCTTCGTACCTGAGTAGGTCGCCATGGTTTCATCCTTGAGCCAGAAGGAGAGCTGAAGCCACAGGGCTGGCGTTGGTTGCCAGGACAGTGTACTCACAGTGATGTAGGGACAGTGAGGGTGTGTGGAGCAGAGGGGATGATACTAAGAGGAGTCTGGGGGCACCTGGGTGGCTCAGTCGGTTAACTGTCTGACTCTTGATTTCGGCTCAGGTCGTGGTCTTGGGGTCGTGAGGTCGTGGGATCGAGCCCCATGTGGGACTCTATGCTTGGCGTGTGGAGTCTGCTTGTGATTCTCTCTCTCCGTCTGCTCCTGCCCTCTGCTCATGCTCCCTCTGTCTCTTAAATAAATAAATAAATAAAATTAAAAAACGATTCTGGTGCCTTTCAAATGTAAGAAAGAGATGGATTTGATTCCATCCAGGGGAAAGCCCTCCGGTCACGTCACCATGGACAAGGGTATCAGAAGACAGATTAGGAGATGTATGTAGGCTGTGCAAGAAAAGCCTCAAATCCACAGGAAGAAAGATAACAACTTGTAATGAAATAGGAAAAGACTATGACAGCCAGTTTTCAGAAGCAGAATCCCCTGCATCTCAGGTGAAAAGCACACAAAGAAGCACTTGGTATCGTTAGTATTCCGGTACATGAAAAATCCAACAGCGAGAGGTGTCCCTTTCTATCTCTATTAGGAAGCTGGGGAGGGCTGATGTGGTAGGGATGGGAGGGGTGGGTGCCTCTGAGCACAGTGACAAGGAGGTCAGTCGGGACAGCAAGCAGAGCACTCGCCCGCCCACCCCCGGAGGTCTGAACGGAGATGCTCCCTGCAGTGTCTTTGCGGTGGTCGGGAGGAGCCCCTCAAGCTGGAAGGCCAGACTGGCCTCGTGCCCTGCACATGAAGGACAGCAGCACACTCAGAGGAAATGGAGCAGACATATCAGCGCCCCACAGCTGGATCTTCAATTCAGCGAGCATCTGGGAAGCAAAACGAGACTTGAAGTGAGACCGCTTTACGAAAATTAAAAATACATACGGGCAAATACATACGGCTTTTAAGGAATACGGACAAAAGGCTCTATATCGGATATAAACAGATTAAAATACTTGCCTGTAAGTGGGGAGAAGGCAAAGGGGAGTGGGGAGTGCCTCCGAAGGGAGATAAATCGTAATAGGACGGACCGTGCGTGGGCCGTGCTGCTCCCATTCCGAGGGCTGAGGAGTGTGGGAATTTCAGCACACCTGAGGTTTGCACGAACCAAACAGACCATGTTTCTGAGGAAAAGGATTACCTTTTGTTCAGTATGTGCCAGCACATGCTTTGATTCATCGTGCCCTGTAATGTCAAAGCTCTCGTGCAGAGACCGGCCCCTTGGGGTGTCAGGACAGCTGTAGAAAACCCTTGGAGGATGGCGCTATTTTTAGAAAATGAGGCACACCAAGGCTCAGATGGGGAAAGGGATTTGCCTAGAGTCACACCTCTGGAAAGTGGCCCAATCTGTGAGTCAGACCTGTGTGCGTGGTCTCGGGTCCCTGGGGAGCAACATGGCCCCGAATGGGAGATCTTGGTTTCTTTGAGGAAGGAAGAATGTTAAATGTCCCTTGGCTGGGATATCTATCTTTTTTTCATGTGTACTTTTCTGTTTCCTCTGATTTCTTTTTATTTAGATTTTGTTTCTGTTGTTGAGGAAGAATTTTCTTATTCCCTAGACATTTCTAAATCAATAGTCCTTAGCTCACCAACATGGTGTCGGGAGTTTAATAGAACCAGTGGAGATATTTTAAATTTAGACATATTTTTACTATTTTTTTTCTTATTTCAAAATGATTTCTGCTCCAGTGAAAACCTCCTTTATCTTACCATCCAGGGATTATCACAGTTAAGAGACTTAAATTGTCTTAAAACTGCCCTTCCTCCCACGACCCCTGCTCCCCCCCAAATTGCAAGTTGAATTTCCTCCTTCAGGGAGGAAAAGAAGTAAAATCTGTAACTGGGTTAGAGTCTTGGGGGTGGTAATTCTGAGAAGATGGGTCTGGTTTAGCCAAGTGGGAGGGTCTCCCTCCTGAGGGTGGAGATTCGGAAACGGTGGACTTTGTCTTCACAAAGCGACTCTACATTTTTAGATGCAGCTGGGCTCGAGGACCGGAAGTTCGATTCCCTAGAGAGCAGGCCTCTCGATAGCTTAGACATATGGGAAGCCAGAACAGTTGGGGAGGCTGCAGAGTTTGCCTGAAGAGAATTGCAGTCTTCAGACTTGTTACAAATTTAGCTCAGCTTCTAAGAAGCATTCCCATCAAAGAAAGAGGTTTCCTGGCTGCCGTGGGATTGGGTTCACTGTGGGATTTCTTGTGTGCAGTTAAGTAGGTATCGTCATTCCTAGGCAGCGGGACCACAGATCTGCTGATGATCTCTGTTTTGATGATTTGAGAACCAGTGTCTTATGTGGTATTAGGGACATCTGTTGATTTTAGGTTTTGCCTGTCGAGCATCCATACCCTATCTTTTCTGGTATTCATACTCAGTGTTTCTACCGGTTTACCACCTGTAGTGGGTTGATTAGTGTACCCCTTCCCCCACCCTCCCACGTCCCCCATCATGTCTACTTGGAAACTCAGAATGTGACTTTATATGGGAATAGGGCCTTTGCAGATATGATCAGTTAGGGTGAGGTCATCCTGGGTTAGGGTGGGCTCTCCATCCAATGACCGATGTTACTACGAGGCGGCCATGTGAAGACACAGAGAAACAAATAGGATAAAATGGAGGCAGAGACTGGAGTGATGCAGGGAAGGAACACCATGGATGGCTGGAAACAGAATTGAGGAGAAAGGCATGGAGCTTCCAGAAGGAATCAACCCTGCTGACACCTTGGCTTTGGACTTCTGGCCTCCAGAAGTGGGAAAGAATACATTTCTGTTGTCTGAGCCATCCAGTGTGTGATCCTTTGCTCTAAAAGTCCTGGGAAGTGAACATACCATGCTTCACTGAGTCAGAGTGATCGGGTGGCCAGAGCTCCATCCCTATCTCCAGGATGGCATGTCACACGGGACTTGAGCAGGTCATAGTGCTGGACTCAGGCAAAGGCACATCACTGGATCTGGGTCAATAAAAATCAGCTCTGGGACTTTTTCTAGGTTGTTTGGGGTAAAGGACCTCTTTTTCTGCCAGGTCTGTCAACCCAGTACTGCTGGAGGTCTACCCCAAAATGAAGCCAGTACTGAGGAAAGCAGAATAGAGACAAATTCCAGACAATACACTTGAGCACCTAGATCCAGCTGTGCCTGATTCCCATTAGATTGTTCAGTTGAGGCTGTTTTAATATCTTCTAAGGCCAGTTTGAGTTGGGGTTCTTGTCACTTATAACCAAAGGATCCAGACTAATAAGTGTGATTTAGAGATAAGCATTCATGGTCACGATCTTTAAGTGACTTTCTAGAGAAGCCCCTTTTGGACCTGTTGTTTTGTTGTCACAGTTTCTTTGGGAAGATAGGAAAAAGGACAGTAACACAGGAAAAAGAAACACTGAATGCCTCCTATCTGCTAAGCCCTGTGCAAAGAACTTTAAAGATTTTTTTTTTTTTTAATGCCCAAACAACAAAACCTACTTACGGCTTATTTCTTATAAGTTACAGGGGCTTTTAAGTCTGTTTGATTTAGAAACCCATGCCACACATGGCTTCTTGGAAATAATGATATCACAAAGCATCTTTGAACATCCTTGTGGGGTCTTTATTGGGCTTTAGAGAAGGAACACACAGCATGGGGTGAGCCCTGGCTCCTCCCCTCACTCACTGGGAAGCTCAGGGTGTTCCCCACTCTCCGAAGTAGCAGCAGAATTTCACCCCACCTTGCAGATGAAGGAAAAGAGTCTCAGAATGGAATACTGGTCTCTGTGCCACCCAGTCAGGAATGATCAAGGCAAGTATTTAAAATTAAGGGTGCTATGTCCTCACTATTCAAAGACCCGCAGTCTAAGTGATGACTGGGAAGCTTGTCATGCAGAATCTTGTCTCTCCCTCCTCCCTGGTAGCCATCCTAATTCAGAGCGCCAAAGCCAAGGGTTCCAGGGGACCCCCGCAGGCAGGGTGAACACTCATGACCTTTGTGCCCAGAGGGACCAGGCTCCCGCATGCCAGCTGGGCTGTATAATGGAAGAGAAAAGAGACTCATCGTAGTGCCTGAGGTTAGCCCACTGACGGGCCAGTGCAGCCCGGGGCAGAGAAGTGGTGGGCCACCAGCCCCTGTCCAGGTGGCTGGAAGAGTGGAGACTTCTGCTGCCAAGGGCCAACGCAGCACCCTTTTTGCTGCTGCGGGTTCATCTCAGCCCACCTTGGCCTGTGTACTCACCACCTGGGCCCAGCTGGAGGGCCAGCTGCTTTTTTCACCAGGGATTATGCCCAGATAGCTTCCCACAGCAGCCCAGAGGATTCCTTGCTAAGCTGCTCTGGGAACAAAGGGCCTGCAGAAGATCCCCAGGATGGAGGGAGGGGTGAAAGTGAGAGCCACATCTGTTGCAAGGAACGTGGGAATAGCTCTTTGCCAGGAGAGATGGGGGAGTGTTCTGTCTGCACTGGCTTTGGTACACCATGGCTGAGATGCTTTTCTTGACCACCGAGCCAGTAGCTGCTATTTGCTGAAGTCTGCTGTGCAGGGGGCTCAGCCCTCCAGGTGTGCACGTGGACAGCACGGTTCCCCGAAGAGGCACAGGTGCTGTTATTCGTCTACCCTGGAACGGGTGGAGAACTCCAGGTTAGAGCACTGCAGTGATGATCACACAGGCTGGGGTTCACACCCGGGACATCTGGCCCCAGGCTCCCCCTGCTTCTGTCCAGGGACAGTCTCTGATGTCACGGAACAGCTGGGCAGCTGAGCACAAAGGGTAGCTCCCTGGAGACTGACATTTTTTGTGCATGATGGGGGGAGGGTCCAATAGTTTTACTTAAGAGATCTGTGACCTATTTCTAACAAGTTTCCAGGGAATGCTGCTGCTGGCCAGGGGACCGTGCTTTGGGAAGTGAGAGGCCAGGTCAGAGGATGTGTTTGACTCTGTGGCCCTGGGAAAGTCACTTGTCTTTCTGGGCCTTTGTTTCCTTGCTTGTCAGGTGGGTTGGCAATAATGTCACTGGGAGGGATCATGTCACAGACATTGTAAATTACCAGTGGCACTCTTGCCCTAAAGCTTTGGTTCTCCACCCTGAATGCACACTGGGCTCACTGCGAGACTCCAGAAACGATGGAGGCTGGATCCCTCCTCCCAAAGATGTTCTGACAGAACTGTTCCAAGTGGCCCAAGCACGGAGAGGGCTGAAGATTCGCAGGGATGTCCATGCACAGCTGAGAATCACCGTCTTGAAGGCAGCCTGGAGGGAAGACATGGCAAAGATCCCCATCATCTTAGAAGGTCCATTCTTCTCTCACCGTGGTCTATGAACCTGTGCTGCTGGAGAGCTCCTTGTAATTGGTTGGCGAGGGACGCGCGGACACTAAGTGTTCGGAGCCCCTGTGCCATCTCCTTGCTGCCACGCTGTAAATTCTTAGGGCTTAGCACCAGACTTTTGGAACCAGAAAAATTTGTGGTGGCTCATATGCACATCAGTGTTTGAAATGTGCTGTTCTAAGTCATCTTCCTGACAAATTAATTTAAATGGAGCCACCAGACAAATATTTATGTATGTATGTATGCATTTATTTATTTATTTGAGAGAGAGAGATCAAATGTGGTGAGGGACAGAGGGAGAGGGAGAGAAAGAATCTCAAGCAGGCTCCATGCTGAGCTCAGAGCCCGATGTGGGGCTCCATCCGAGGACCCTGAGATCATGACCGGAGCCGAAATCAATAGTCAGATGCTTAACCGAATGTACCACCCAGGTGCCCCGGACAAACTTGTATTTAAAGACTTCTGGTGACAAAGGATTCTACAGGTGTCCTACTTCAGGATAAGCCTGGCAAACTCCTACATATCCTTCAAAACCTTGCCCAGTGTCTCCCTCTTGGTTACACCTCCCCGATCCTCCAAGATAAGCACTCTCTCCTCTTTACGACTTCACCACATACAAACTTCTAATACTTACCACATTTATTATAAGCATCTGCTTATGGGCTAGTCTTCTTGACGGCAGAGTTGTGTTGTTTTCATCTTAGTTCTCTGCCTGGCCCAGTTAGGTCCCCAGAATAGTTTGTTGAGGTGAATTGATAGGTGGGAAAAACCAAGCTTCATTTTTGCTTCTCACATGGCCACGTGGGAGAAGCATAGAGAATGTGTTGGCATGCTTCATTCGTTTCAGAAGCTCATAATCTTGGTCCCAAGCTTAGCTGAATATCCGTTCGTTTGCTGAGAGGGACATTCCTTTTCACCACTGTTGGCTTCTAAGTATTTCCCAGGAACGGCAGTCAGTTCTCCCCACCTGCTTCCAGGGAATGGGGACTTGCTCCCAGTTACCTCATGCAATGTGTGTGCCTGTTCTCCCTACTTCTCCCTGCAAAGAACCAGTGGGGACTCTGGGATGCTCACTCCAGTGTGAAAGCCATCTCGGGGTGTACCCAGTTCTAATGCAGGTGCAAAACAGCTTCAAATTTTCCATGAAATGTTAGGCGTTTCTTTTAACCCTCAGAAATATGTTTTCTTCTTTTTTCTCTCTTGCTGTTCTTTTCTTTCCTCTGTGGGAGCGGTGCTAAATAGCATCTCCAGCCTGAACTATAATCCCTGCCACATCTGTAGGGTTTAGAGGCCGCATCTTCCTCTCGGGCTTTTGGACCAAAGAAGATCTGCTAAGGGTCAAGTCTGAGGAGGAGACAGCGCCCTGGAGTAGAGAATATTGTTGTGTTTACGGAAGCAACTCATTTTTCTTTCTTTCTTTAAAAAAAAAAAAGATTTTATTTATTTATTTGACAGACAGAGATCACAAGTAGGCAGAGAGGCAGGCAGGGGTGGGGGGTGGGGGTGGGTAGAAGCAGGCTCCCTGCTGAGCAGAGATCCCGATGCGGGGCTCGACTCCAAGACCCGGAGATCATGACCTGAACCGAAGGCAGAGGCTTAACCCACTGAGCCACGCAGACGCCCCACTCATTTTTCGTTCTTTCTCAGATGTTTTCATTCATCAACTATTATGGACTTCTGTGACTATTTATTAGACAAGTATTATATATCTGCTTGAGGGGTCAGTTAGAAGGGGAGGGAGACACAGGGAGGGAGACCTCAGTGGAGGCTGCAGACTTGACTACAAGTTTAGCAGGTAGAGGACTGGCAGGAAAGAGTTCCCAGTAGGGAGAACAGCTATGCAAAGGCTCGGAGGCATGAAATCGTACGGCTGTTGAATCAGATTTAAGTGTAGCTGTCTAAAAGAGAAAACCAAGTAAGTGGCTTCAATTAAATGAAGGCTTACTTCTCTCTCATTTAAAAAAAAAAAAAAAAGTCCCAAAGCAGACAATTGAAGGGTGCTATGGAGGCAAGTTCTCAATCTCTGCTTTGGCCATCCTTGGTATGTGATTTCTATCCTCAAAGTCACAAGACGGCTGCTGGAGAGCCACCCAGGATGTCTGTGTTCTAAGTGGAGAGGAAGAAGGGGGAAGAGGGACACAAGGTGGTTCCTTCCATGTGAATCATCCCCTTAGAGAGAGACTTCTCAGGCTCTGCCTAGAATCCAAGGACGCAGTAAAATAGAGTCCTTTTGCTGAGCAACGGCAGACTTGAATAAATCCCAAGGTCTGTTATTAAGGAAGAAGACAGGAAAGGATACTGGGTAGGTTGTCATGGTGTGCTTGGAGGAACGTCAAGTTCTTGGTTCCTGGTATTGCCAGAGCCTAAGGTGCAGAGGGCATGTGGTGGGAAGAACATGGTGCTAGCTTGTTGGGCAGCAGGAGTTCAGGGCAAGGGAAGGCACAGGGAAGTCCTTGTGCCTGAAACAGGAAGAGAACGTTTAGGAAAGTGACAGCTCTTGGACTGAGCCTTAAATGTGAACTTGTCTGGCAAAGTCCATGGTCCTGGAGTGCCCCAGTGTTCTCCATCCCGCCTTTCCCTTCCCTGGCTGCTTCCTCCGCTCCTTCTTTCTGTCTCTTCTGTCTGCCATCCCCCACTTTGTGCTCCCTTCTTTTTTATCCTTTCCTCTCTCTCCTGGCAGGGTCTGCAGGACGCTTGGTAGGTCAGAAGAATCAGTGAAAACTTTGTAGCGAGCAATGGGGAGCGAGCATGCCAGGAGGGCTAGAGAGGGAGTTTCCGTGGATCCAGAAAGCCTGGGAACCAGGCTAGAGATACTCACATAGAAGTGGTGGGGAACAGAGAGACATCACTGGTTCTGGGCATTGGAGTAACGTGATACACGCAGATTTAAGAAAAGTAAGCCTGTTGGGAATGGTGCCTTTTCTAAATGGCAGTTTAATTTTATACTCTTGGCTCAGAAGGAAGGAACCATCGTATAAAGGCTCCTAGTGCATCTTAGGGAGTGAGGACTGCTGAGGACTTTATGCCTAGCATCACTCGTTATCCCTGCATGAAATCCCAGAGGGTCACTTCTTGAGGTAGAACTGGGCAAGAACAGCTTTCCTACAGAAGTGCGTGGCTTTCTTTCCCAGTAATGACATTTACTTAACAATTTGGACTTCCATTAAACCACGGCTTCCAGGGAATGTCGAGGCAAATGGCTGGATTGCTCGTGTTTCTTTTTGCTTCAGTTTGCATTTTCTATCTCCGCTAGTATTTCCAATGCATCGTTGAATGTGTCCCTATATGGGAAGCATGGCAGGAAAGCATGAGAAGACTGTGTCCCTATATGGGAAGCATGGCAGTTACACAGAACAGGCGAGAA
Organism: Mustela lutreola; assembly: GCF_030435805.1. Taxonomy (NCBI): domain Eukaryota; kingdom Metazoa; phylum Chordata; class Mammalia; order Carnivora; family Mustelidae; genus Mustela; species Mustela lutreola. The sequence continues at coordinate 14,695,462 of NC_081296.1, forward strand.
GAGGTGCAGTTTAGCTGAGCAGGTGGGTGCCGAAGAGTTTCAGTGGGATAGGAACCCAGCAGTAGTCATGGTCCAGGTGGGAGGTGGTGTGGTCGCACCAGGGGGAAAGTTTGGGTGAATCCCGGAGAAGTGCAGAGAGCCTATCATGTGCCACCTGGCCATGTCAGTTTCATAAGGCAGCTGGAGGCTGGTGGCTAGGCATGTCCCGGGCTGTGTGTAGATCCACTGGCATAGCTGTTGATTTCGGACCAGGGCGGAGGCTGTAGGCACCCAAGCTAGGCTATTTTCTTTTTTAAGATTTTATTTATTTGACAGAGAGAGAGAAATCACAAGTAGGCAGAGAGAGAGAGCCTGAAGCGGGGCTCGATCCCAGGACCCTAGGATCATGACCTAAGCCGAAGGCAGAGGCTTTAACCCACTGAGCCACCCAGGCGCTCCAAGCTAGGCTATTTTTTGAAGTCTTTTGATTTTTACCACTGGTATTCTCTAGCTACAGCTACACTCTTTGAGAAGAGACTTACTTAACGTTTATTCTAAACTAAGCCAAAAACTGCTTTGCTGGACGGTTATTGGTCACTCTGTCACCTTTCAGGGAACATATTAACTAAAGAGTGCTTGATGGGGCAATGCTTTGACCTAAAAGAATGACAGAAATAATGGGAATTTTGGTACTAGTGAAGTGGATCTTTCATGGTAATGAATACATGGAAAAAGAGCATTTTGGGGGCATCTGGGTGGCTCAGTGGTTAAAGCCTCTGCTCAGGTCATGATCCCAGGGTCCTGGGATCGAACCCTACTTCGGGCTTTCTGCTCAGTGAGGAGCCTTCCTCTCTCTCTGCCTACCTCTCTGCGTACTTGTGATCTCTGTCAAATAAATACATAAAATCTTAAAAAAAAAATAGAGAGAGAGAATTTTGTTTGAATGTAAACTTTGTGACCCCTGGACTGAACGGCCCCACGCCCACTCACAGTGTGCCTGATTGACTTCCCACTGCAAACCCTGGTCCCCCTCTCCTGCTTGACTCCATCCCCCATGGACCCCCCAATCAGACAACTGGTTGCTTCAAGGTACCTCCATTTCAGGTCTAGTGTCCAATGCTAAGAAACACAGAAAAATAGAGTTTCATGTACTCCAGGGGGCAGGTATTTATTTTTTTTCTGGTTCTGAGCCAGGTTTCCGTTCTTATCCTGGCCACTCATCCATTGTTTCACCCCTTCGTGCAATCATTCATGTTTTATACATTTATTCAACATAGCAAAACATTCCCGAGCACGTCTTTTATGTTGGAGAGACGAAAAGAGACACCACTTCTGTCTTCATGAAGCTCACGTTCTGATCTAACATGTTTCTACTATCGTTTCTGAGTACAAAGTATTAACTGGAACGGAGCATGCATCACGGGACTTTTAGCATCGCTGCTCTCACCATCTAAATGCCAGCAGCGTACCCCCTCCCCATTTTGACAACAAAAAAAAATGCACCCACACGTTTCTGATCTTTGTTGAGAGCCTGTTGCTTAGATCCAGTGTGGTGGATTCTGTGATTGGCTCCTTGAATCTTCCTCCCTCTATAATCGCAGTTGGAAAGCTGCCAAGCGTGTTTCCCAGATTCCCTTGCGTGGAGGGAGTAGTAGTCGGTAAGGACTGTCATAAGAAAATGCCACAAACTGGGTGATTTAAGCAATAGGAGTTTGTTTTCTTCCAGTTCTGGAGGCTGGAAAAACAAAGTCTAGGAGTTGGCAGGTTTGCCTTCTCTTGTGGCCTCCCTCCTTGGTCTGTAGATGGCCGTCTTCTTGCCGTGTCCCCACATGGTATTCCTGGTGTCTTTTCTTCTTCTTATAAGGACACTGATCATATTGCATTAGGGTCTTATTCTTGTGGCCTCATTGAATCTTCTTTCTTCTTCTTTTTTTTAGAAAGAAAGATCAATCGATAGGGAGTCAAGCAGACTCTGCATTGAACAGAGAGCCCAATTCAGGGCTTGATCTCATGACCCTGAGGTCATGACTTGAGCTGAAATCAAGAATCAGACACTTAACCGACTTGGCCACCCAGGTGCCCTGTGACCTCATGAATCTTAATTACTACCTTAAAGGCTCTGTCTTTAAATGCGGTCATGTTGGGCATGACTATGAATTTTGGGGAAATGCAGTTTAGGCAGAACATTGACAGAAGCATGTGGCCTCACTTTGCCTGGCAGATGCATCTGCTTGAGGCCCAGACAGTGAGTCAGGTGTGGGGTGAGCTTCTGCAGGTGTTCTGATAAATATGGTGGTCAAGGTATTTGTTCGAGGGCCACTGTGAGATTTTAGGTTCCAGCTAGTCTTTGTAGGCGTTGAGTGGGAGATGGTAGTGGCAGTGAGTTTTCTCTAGGAAAAACCCAGGGTGTGGCTGGGTGTTCCTCCTGCCTCTGTTAGCCCTGCTGTGCTGCATTCAGTCACCTCAGTTGTCCTTTTTTCCTCTGAAATTTCCATGCACTATTATATAAATCATTTTTGCTCAAACTAGCTAGTGTGGATTCTGGTATCTGCAACCAAGAAACTCTAACACAAGGAGAAGATCCCTGCAGAGACCAAATGATAGTATAGCATTCTGTCCAGGATTTTATGGGAACCTGGAAAAAAAAATGACTGTTACTCCTGCGTTCATCTCTAGTTAGCCCTACCTCCTACCCCTTGGAGGTTGATGCCTCTTCCATTGAGAAGTTTCTTGCTAGGGGAAAGGAGGGAAAACTGAATGGGAAGAGATCAGAGAGAGACAAACCATGAGAGAGTCTGGACTCCAGGAGACAAAGTGAGGGTCACAGAAGGGAGGGGGTGGAGGGATGGAGTAACAGAGTGATGGGCATTAAGGAGGGCACATGGGATGATGAGCACTGGGTCTTATATGCAAGTAATGAATTGTTGAACACTACATCAAAAACTAATGATGTACTCAATGTTGGCTAACTGAACATAGTAATAATAATAATAATAAAAGAAGTTTCTTGCTAGATCTGTCTAGTGATCCACAGATCTAAGAATGATTCTCCAGTTTAGTAACCAGTAACCAGTGACCTTAGCAACTCATTAGCTAATCAACTAGTAAGTCCATTTATTTATACATGAGAAGCTGTTCCCATAACTGTGGACTGAGATCTAGAACAACAGACGTCCAGCCTGAGCTGTACATCTTTCTAGGTGCCTTGCCTTCAGCTGGTCTGATTTGCTCCACGGGTCGTGCTTTCCTCGGTGGTAACACAAGAATTGAGCTGTCCCAGAGGTCCTTCTTGGCACCGCCAGTCTACATGACATAGCATTTCTCTGGTGGAGGCCAAAATGTTTATCGCATGTAGGCATAAGGGACAAAATGCTGAGAACGTTTGGGCACCTGGGTGGCTCAGTGGGTTAAGCCGCTGCCTTCAGCTCGGGTCATGATCCCAGGGTCCTGGGATCGAGTCCCACATCGGGCTCTCTGCTCAGCGGGGAGCCTGCTTCCTCCTCTCTCTCTGCCTGCTTCTCTGCCTACTTGTGATCTCTGTCTGTCAAATAAATAAGTAAATAAATAAAATTAAAAAAAAATGCTGAGAACGTGCCCTGTGGTAGGGATGGACATCAGTTCACTGCCTTAGAAACACAAGTGTCTAGAAGCTGCTCTGCCTTCTTGGAGAGGGAGAGTGGCAAACAGAGAAGCCACAACTAAAAAGACTTTCTTAGAGTGTTCTTCATTACAGTCACCCCATGGGGTCCACAGTGAACCAACTTTGGGTGCCATCCTGGATATTCAGAGTGAGTGCAGCGCGGGTAGGTGTAGGCCTGAAGGCAGAGTGCAGTGAGGAAACCCACTTATCAATCCTTTTGCAAATTTATTTGACCACAGAACCCTTTGTTTTTCTTGCGGTATCAACTAGCATCCCAGGCAACCCCACTTTTGGGGTAAGAGTGACCTGAGGTGATCTTGAAGTCTTCCAGAATCAGCATAGACCTTGAGAGGCCCTGTTTGGGATGGGGCGTCCTGTCTGTGGCTTCCCTTTCTTCTGACTAAACCAAGGTCGCCTGGGTGTTCTCAGCAGCAGGAGGCAATGTTATACTCCCACATGCGTGGGGACCACGTGCAAGTGGAGTTGATATCGGTGGTGAGTCACAAGGGCCCACATCTGGGGCATGACTGTTAGACGTGAGTCATGGCCATATGGAAACCTTATTCACATCTACCTTCCTTTGGTCCCTAATCCTTTGTAATGCCCTGGTTTCATGATGTAACTTCAGGGGAATTAAGCCTGAATAGCGAAATGATGTAATTAATTTAACTCAGCTTCAATTAAAGTCTTCCGCTAGCATGACATCTGACCGTGTCAGTTTCACAGGCCATGGCGGCAGGTGGCTGGGCATGTCCAGACATGTGTGGACGCCAGCTGGGGAGGAAGTTCGCTGCATGGGCTTTATTCTGGGTTTTATTCCAGTCCCTGGTGTTGTACATGTAGGGCTTCCCTTAAGATATACTTTTCCAACAATTCTTGGAACTGTTAGTGGCCCAGCTACAAGCAGTAGTAATTGCCTAGTTACTAACAGTAATGAACAGTTAGTAGCCCAACTACTAACTTAGGTCTGGTTTGGATATTTTAGGCACTGGGGCTGGGCTGTTTTCTGCAGTCTTTCGAATCCCACAACTGGTCCTTCCTAACTACTGTGTTCAGAAAGAAATCGCTTTTATTAATTTAAAAGTAATAAAAGAAAAACAATATCCTGTTTCTATGGGCAGTTCTTGGTCTCCGGGAACATGCTAACCTATTAAGAGGGTTTAGTGGGTGCAATGCTTTGACCCAAAGGAGGGGTATAACCAGCGGAACTCTAGCCTCCATCATGGGGAGAATGACAACACAGTATCCTCAAACTTGTTGAAAAAAAAAAAAAGCTATTTCTGTAGCTTTGAGGGCCTCCAGGTCCAGACATTTTCTTGTCTGTTTTCTCCTCAAATTTACAATGAAAGAAGCTTCTGGAATAGGTGAATATCTCTGCAGCTTGGGACAGACCTTAGCCAGCCATCCTTGCTCTCTGTCCAGGTGGTTCCCTTTTGTCAGCCTGACCACCTCCTTCCAAGCCTCCATCCGGCCTCCGGTGGCTGCTGGGCCTGTGTCGAGCTGGGGAGCGTCACAGCTCTGGTCTGGCTGGTGCCACGCAGGGCTGGAGCCCACCCTGCCGAGGTTTGAGCTGGGGGAGGGTGCTGCATACCCTGCTTGTCCCGCTGTCCTTGCCGGGTCAAAATGTCTAAAAAAGGCAGCATGAACTTGTAACCATGAGTTAAAGTGAAGGGCCCTGGGAACAGCATCACCTCCTCTCCTGGCTGGCCGGGGACACTTTCTCTGTTGAACTGGGGGGTCAGCAGGGCATTCTGACCCATTCTTCCCTAGACAGTGCAGCTTCACATCGCCACCCCTCAGCATTACTGACCCCTCAGCATTACTCATGGGAGCCCGCTTATTCCTTCTTTCATAACTGATACCATCTATTTCCGAGCCCTCTAGCAAGCTAGGAGAACAGTTACTGAGTGGTACTGGGCAGGTGGGGCCAGGCCCCATATGATCTGATGTTGACCTTCTCCTTATCTCAACAATTTGAAGAGGAGGAGTCATCTCCAGCATTATCATGGGGCAGTTGAGGCTTCAGGAGCAAGCACACCTTAACCACAGTCTCCCTGCTGCTAAGCCATGGTGGGGAGCCTTGCTCACCTACCCAGCCGAGGGATGCAATGAGGTTCAGGGACAGAGACAGTACTGCCAGACAGGGGACTTCAGTGGGAGAACCAGACAAAAGGAGGATGAAAGAAAGCAAGATGAGCCCAGGGTTGGAGAGCTCACAGGTACAGCTCAGGGTCACAGGGGTGGGTGTGGACAGGTGGGGGGGTCTTAGCCAGACTCCAGTTTAAGGATGACTCCTAGGGAAGGGACATGCAGCATCTGCCTGTAGGATGAGCAGGAGCGAGGAAGGCTAAGGAGGGCAGAGGGAATCACGTGTGCAAAGAAACAAAGGCGGAGAGCAAGATAGAAGAACATTCAGGAAAGCACTGTGCCTCGTGCAGAGTAAATACTGGCAAATCTTCGTGCGGCCGATGAGCAGAGGCTGGGCCAGGGCTCCAGCTCCAGTAGGGCAGGATCCTTGAAGGGCATCAAGCAGGGGAAGGCACACTCAGATTTGGAATTCGGGAAGGTCAGTCTGGTAGGATGGCGGAGAATGTGTGCGAGTGGACAAGAATGTAGCACAACCCAGCAGAGTCCCTCTTCCCTTGCTGGCCAAAAAGACTGTGCTTTTTAAGAGTCCTCTTCTTTAGAGTTCTAAGGTTGGAAGGAATTCAGGGATCTGTTGTGAAAAAGCTAGAGAGAAAGTTCTAGGACACCAAAGGTGATTTTCCGATTTGGGAATGGAAATGTCAACAGTGAAGATGGAGAGAAAGGGGAACCCTTGTACACTGTTGGCGAGAATGTAGATTGTTGCAGCCACTACGGAAAAACGGTAAGGAGGCTCCTTCAAAAATTGAAATTAGAAGTATCATAATGATCCAGCAATCTACTTCTGGGTGTCTATCTGAAGACTGTGAAAACACTAACTCCAAAAAGATATACGTACCCCAGTGTTCATGGCAGCATTATTTACAATAGCCAAGACATGGAAACAATCTAAGTGTCCACCAACAGGGGAATGGATAAAGAAAATGTGAGATATATACATATCTATTCATAATGGAATATTATTGAGCCATGAAAAGAAGGAAATCTTGCCTTTAGTGACGGTAAGGATGGACTTTGAGGTATCATGCTAAGTGAAGTAATTCAGACAGAGAAAGACAAATACCGTATGATTTTACCTATAATATATAGAATCTAAAACCAAACCAAACAAACTGAGCCCATATGTACAGAAAACAGATTGGCCATTGCCAGAGTTGGGGTGGGGGTCCATGAAATGGGTGACGGGGGTGAAAAGGTACAACCTTCTAGTTATAAAATAAGTCACAGGATATAAAGCAGAGTATGTCAACTATAATTAATAATACTATATTGTATATTTGAAAATTATTAAGAGAGTAGATCTTAAAAGTTCTCATCACAAGGAAAAAATGTTAGGACTATGTGTGGTGAGGGATGTTAACTAGACTTACTGTGATGATCATTTCCTAATATATACAAATACTGAATTATGTTGTACTTCTGAAGCTAATTAATGTTATATGTCACTTATATATCCAAAAGTTTCAATAGGCAGAAGCAACAGAAATGCTCTCTATATCTCATCCTTCAGTAAAGCGGAGTAGTTAGTTTCAGGGAGTCCATTGGGCTGATTAAGAAAAAAAAAAAATCCTAAGAATCAATATCTCATGATTGGAGCTTTCCAAACAGCAGGTTTCTGACATCTCATCATGTCAAGTGGGTTTGGATTCAAGAGTTTACCAAACTGGAAAATGTTGCAGATGGTGGACAAAGTGGTTGGTTGGGAGGAATAGAGCCGCTGAGAGTCTCCAGGTGACAGGCAGTGACCCTTATACAGCACATCACATTAAGTCCTTGCTCTAGCGATGCGAACCTGGATGGGAATTAAGCACAGGCTTTGGAGTCAGACTTCTCAGAGTCTCCACACTCTTATTGCTAATCACTTGGTGTGGGCAAGACCCTCAGCTCCGAGTTCGTTTCTCATCTATGGAATGGAGATAAAATGAGTATGTACTTCATAGAGGTAGTCATATGAGAAAGATATTAAATAGTGCTCATAGAACTATGGTCCATTGTATTAGGATTCTCCAAAGAAGCAGAACCAATAGGAGATAGGTAGGTAGGTAGGTAGATAGTTGGAGAGATTATTATGGTGGGGATTGGCTTATTCAGTTACGGAGACTGAGCTGTGCCACCATCAGTTGTCTGGAAGCTGCAGAATGAACACAGCTAGTAGTGTCATTCTCTGAAGGCCCGAGAACCAGGGGCCCACTGGTGAAAGCTCTGGTGTAGGAAGGCCCTGAATGCTGATGACCCGGAGGAGGAGAAAATGGATAACAGAACTCCCCCTTTCTCTTATTCCTGTGTTATTTGCCCCCAGGATTGGATGAGTGAGGGTGCATCTTTTTCTCCCAGAGTACTAATTTAAATGCTAATCCCTTTGGGAAACACCCTCATGGACAGACACATCCAGAAATAATGTTTTACAAGCTCTCAGGGCATCCCATAGCCCAGTCAAGTTGACCCCTAAAATAAATCATCACCAGTCCACCCGTTGTCAACTTGACGGCTCTACACAGCTCCTTAAACCCATACTTAGTTCTTCAAATAAAGACAATAAAAAGATCATAATTCCACTGAACATGATACAACTGTCCTGTGTATAACTATAAGCCAGCTAATCTCTTGCTGGGAAGAGGAGATAAAGTCCTCAAGTAATATTTACTCTTCTGATAACCAGTAACCTGAGTAGGATGATGGGAAATTAGGGATACTTAAATACTGATTTGAAATCAATATGTCTTATGTTACGTAATAGGGGAGTAAGAGAGGAAAGAAAACAAAGATATTTGCTTAATATATGTGTATCCACCCACAAATACATTCATGACAAAATAATATCCATATAAATATCCAAAAAATATCCGTAACAATTACAGTCCTGCTCGTAGTAGCTGGCCACGTGGTCACAGCTGGTGTTTGTAACTACCTTATTCTCCTCCTCATTCTGGATTTCCTTTGTCCTCAGGAAGCACCCTAGCTGGTGATGGTTCTTTACCTAATGGGTGACCCCAACCTTCATTCCTGAGCATCTGGGCCTGGATTGGGTTGTGTGGGTTTTCAGCAACCTTGATCACAGGACATGATAACACCAAGACCCCCTGAGGGCTCTCCTGTTTTCCATATTCTTCCTTACTCCATATGGAATAGCAATCCTGTTTCCCCTTGCTGGTCAGCATCAATGACACTAGCCAACATGGAAGTCCCTGCTCGGCCTGTGAGTTCAGAGGTGTGATGGGCCCGAAGTGGCTCCATGATAGTCTTAACTTCCAGTTCAATAGGATCAGTGTTGTTTCTCGTGGTGGAAGCATTCCTCCCTCTGGAACCAAGGCATCTATGCCTGCACAGCCTCAAGTTGTGGGAACAAGAAGCAAAAACTTTGTAGTGAGTCACTAGGGGTAATATTGATTGGTACCCCTCTTGCTTTCATTCCAGGTTCTCTGATCTTGTTTCTTGTCTGTAAAATGGAGATGAAATCAGTACCCACTTCAGAGAGGTGGTATGAGGAGAAAATTGAATGAAGCTCATAGAGCCTCTGGCCCATAGAAAGCGCCAAATGGGTGTAAACTCTGAATATAGTCATGGTAGTGGATAGTGGGGCTCAAGGCAGTTGAGGGCTTGGCCTCAGTTTTGGGTTAAGTGGTGGTAGAGACTGGACATGTCAAGAATAAGAGGAAGGTGCTTCGGGCTGTGTGTCCTGAACAGCGTTTGATGGCTGTGGTGGACAGCCAGTCTCAGTGGCCCAGCTTCTTCCCACCATTCTTGTCTGTCTCTTGTTAATTTGATTATTCCCTTATCAGTGATAACTAACCTATTTATAAAAAAATTAGGAATTGGAAGTGGCTAATAGTTACAGGGAGAAAGACAATAAAAGATATAGAAATGAAGAGATGAGAACAAGAACCAAATGGTAGTAAGAGCAGCTATCAAAATTCTTACAAAAAAAATTTGATTTATTTGAGAGAGCATGAACTGGGGAGGATGAGCAGAGGGAGAAGGAGAAGCAGGCTCCGCGTTGAACAGGAAGCCCAGTGTGGGGCTCGATCCTAGGATGCTGAGATCATGACCTGAGCTGAAGGCAGACAACGCTTAACTGACTGAGCCACCCAGACGTCCCTCAAAATTCTCGACTAAGCAATTAGCTTTGAGTTCTCAGAAGCTAAGACAAAAGGGGTATACAAAAGTTTATCTCCTCTTGGGGGTAGTTATTGTTTTTTAGGCTACCCATTGTTTGGAGACCTTCTCTACCTCATGGGATCTGGAGGGACCATAGATGCTGGAATGGCTCATACTCTTTTCTTGGTTACCTTTGCATGTAGGGAGTATAACACCATCAGACTCACCTGCCCCAGATCCTGAACTGGGAGTGGGGATGGCCCAGGAACAACGTTGTGACATATGGCTGTGATAAGATCAGGATGTTGCACCTGCAGTCATGGGGGTGCTAGTGGCAGTTCTGGGGAGGTTGGTGGCAGAAGGCAGGCTGCTCTGGCTGACATAGTGTCCTTCTCCAACCCTTGTGCATCAAGATAGAGGGTGTTGATTCATTCACTCAATAGAGCCCTTTTTTTTTTTTTTTTAAAGATTTTATTTATTTATTTGGGAGAGACTGTGGGAAGGATCATGCTGAGTGTGGAGTCTGACACAGGTCTTGATCCCATGACCTCAAGATCATGACCTGATTGATACCAAGAATCTGATGCTAAGCCAACTAAGCCACCTAGGAGCCCTTTGATAGAGCTTTTTTTCTCCAACTTTTAATTTTGAAAAATTTCAAATCACAATGAAATTTAAAGACTACAATAGACATCCATATATCTTTATTCAGTTTCCACAGAGCCACGTTTCCACATTTCAGCATTGACGGGCACATACTCTCTCCACATACAAAACACATGTGTTGAACCATTTGAATCTAAGTTGCCCAACTCATGACCCTGCCCCTCTAATTACTTTGGCATGTGTCTCCCAAGCACATTCTCTATGTACATAATTCCATTCCCGCTCTAAGAAAATTAATACTTCCATAATATCATCTATTACCCAGTACTTAATTCAAATTTCTACCATTCTCCCAATGTCTCCTGTCTTCATTTCTTTAGTATTAGAACAGCCACTCCCTCTTCCAACCATTTTGTGTATTGGATGCATTTTTCAAAGACTTTTAATTTTAGATACTATTGATAAGCTGCTTTTCTGCCCAAACCAACCAAAGTCTCTTTCTGTCCTGACTCAAATTGGGTCTTGTTCATGCAACTCTCCTTATTGAAGGGGCACATGGGAAGATGGTCTTCCCTCACACTCCAGAAGGAGTAGCAGCTCAGAGAATAGGCTCCGAAGTCCAACTTGGAATTGAGCCCCACCACTAATTGGCTGAGTTAGGGCAAGCTACTTAACCACCATGAAGATCAGCTTCCCAAACTGTGAAAACATGTAACAATGATAATCATCATCATCATCATCATTTTTACTGAGTGGATGGTTGGCAGGATTCATCAAGTTCATGGTTGTCAAGGGCATTGACCCATTGTCTGGATACCCTGTGTGCTGTGTAAGAGCTCTCTTCAACAATGTGACCTCTTCCCGGTAAGTTGTTCTCCCAATTCCTCACTCTCTGGGTCACCAGTTCCCTTGGAAAGTAGTGCCTCATGGATGATATTACTCTAAGACCTTTTCCACTCTAGGGTGATAGCACCAGCTGTCTTCTTCAGGAATGGTGGCTTAGAATTTTGATTAAGAAGGAGAAGCAGGTTCTATAGAATGGTACACTTGGAAAGAACTTCCCCAGCCTTTAAACATACTTTATCATGGACCTTGTGTATACCTTCGCCAGACTTGGCATGCCTATCAATACTCCTTGCTACCACTATAGGAAGTGGCCACGATCCTCAGCATTCCGCACACTCAGAGGCAATTAGTAAGCACCAGGGTTGGCACGACCTTCAGTCTGGCTGCCAAGCGAAGTTCTTTCTAATAAACCATGTGACTCTCTGCCCAAGGATAGGTGGGTTCTACTGCATTTGGCTAATTGCTCCCCAAATCATCTGTTAAAAAGTGTGAATAAGGTGGGGGTTTTACTCTGTAGACAGGAGAACTGAGACCTCATTAGCTTTAACTGGGGCAGCATCAGGTCTTTTAGAAAGAGATGAGAGAGGTAAATCTCAGAAAAACACTGAGCTGGCTCTTTGGGCTGCCCTGTCTGAAATCTGGTACTTTGGAAGTTCACAGTGACTGGTAATGGGGAGGGATTACTGTTGCCTGAGGACACTGCGTTTGCATGGAGACTTATGAGTAAGCGGCAGAGGTGGGGTTTTTAGCTGTTGTGTGTGCAGAGTTTGAGGCCCTTCGTGCCGCCCGGCTCTCTGGGAAATGGCATCAAGTGAGCCGAGGGCTTTATAGACAGCTGGCTCTTCACCTGCCTGTTGTTGTGTGTCTGGGACCTCTGGATACCCAGGTTTCCGACCCAAACATCTTCAGGATGTTTCTTCCAGGAAAACCCTAGGAAACACAGAAAAGGCTTCTTACAGAGTATTTTTCTTCCTGCTTTTAAAATGGGATTTGATTGAATAATTTGTTACCTTGTAATAAGGTTGTTAGAAGTTAGGACATCAGAAGTGATAAGGTGTTCCCAGTCAACCGAGGCAAAATTCCTTCTCTTTCAGAGTGTTTCAAGTTTCTTCCTTAAACATAAAATTAGTCCCCCCCTTGTCGACTTTATAAGGATATGCTGTGTGGGATGAGATCAGAGACCGGAGCCCTGCTCACTGCCTTCCTCCCTGGCATCTTTTGACTTTGTGGAACACAGTCTGAGAACCCCTGATATATTCCATTGCCTGTTTCTGAAGAATACAGATGCTACACTAGTCATCTCTGTCTACATTTAAAAAAAAATCATCTATTCTAAATCTTCCACGCAGAAGAATTTGGAGGAATGCTTATGGATACTGTGTTCTTGAGGAGGGGCACCCTCTCATCCTGTTCTGGAAGTGTAGGTTGTGTGTGGAGATTTCTTTCCAAGGATGAGAGGAAGAAAGAGGAACTTCCCAGTAGAGGAACCTGACCAACCCAACATCTGCCAGGTGATCAAGGTCAAGATCAATGGTGATAAGTCACGCTGGTAGGATATATTCTTTGTATGATGTGTTGAGAAAAGCTCTTTACTTCTGGGATTCTCCCCGCAAAAACACAGAGTCCTAATCAAATCATGGAAACAAAAGAAGCAAGACGAACCTCAGCTGCGGAGCATTCCATGAAATACCTATCAGTAACTCAAATCCATCAAGGTCATCAAAAAGAAGGAAAATCTGGGAAACTGTCAGAGCCAGGAGGAGCCTTAAAAGATGTGAGAGCTCTATGGGAAGTGGTGCCCTGGAGGGATCCTGGAGTAGAAAGAGGTTGTGGGGTACAGGGGTGGCTCAATTGGTTAAGTGTCCGACTTTTAATTTAAGCTCAGGTCATGATGTCCGGGTTGTGAGATCGAGCCACGAGCTGGGCTCTGGGCTCAGTGTGGAGTCTGCTTGACATTCTCTCTCTCCCTCTCCCTATGCCCTCCACTCCTTGCTCTCTCTCTCTCTCTAAAAACGAGAGAGAGAGAGAGAGAGAGGGCGCGAGCAAGGAGTGGAGGGCATAGGGAAACAAGAGAGAGAGAGAGAGGATGTTATGTAAAAATAGAGGAAATTTGAATAACGTCATGGACATTAGCTACTAATAGTGCATTGATGTTGGTTCATTACCGGTAACAGGGGAGCCATACTAACATCGAATGTTGATAATGGGGAAACAGCATGAAGGAGTATCTGGGAACTCTGGATTATCTTTAGCAATGAAAAAAAAATTCAAAACCATTCCAAAATTAAAAGTTTATTTAAAAAAGTAGCTCTACTCTATGCCATAGTATTTTCTACTGTAGAAACAGGGTATTTTGATTCTGTCTAGTACTTTCTAGTCATATAGGGCAGCTAAAGGGATTTAAAATACTGTGACAAGGGTCTAGACCTTAACTTGTATAATCCATGTCTCACTTCACCAGCTTGGGGTACAGAGTAAGGTCACATCTTTTTACACTTACGTGTTCATGGGCTCCCAACCAACCCCCTGTGGCTACATGGAGAGTCTAGTTGTCCTGTGCCAGCCAGCTTCTGTCCTCCCCAGGAGGGGGCCCCGCCCCCCTATTCATCTCTGGAGAACCTGGAGAGCCAGCCTCTTTGTGGCATCTGTGCCGCTTTGCGTCAGGCCTGGGTCCCTAATGACCTGGGTCTCTGATGGCCCAGGCCCCTTCAGGTACCCAGCTCTCCGGGCCATGAAAAGACAGGCTTCCCGGTGGTGGTGAGGTCACGAAACCTCTCCAGCCTCAGTCACCAGAAAGCCTTGAGGACTCCAGAATGAAAGCAGTGTCCTTTCCCCTCATTTTCAAGCCTGTCCATTTCCCGCTCCAGCATGAGCAACAGTAATGCCCCTCCTTCCCCCAGGGGAGCACTGCACTAGATTTCCCTGCTATTTTTGTTCTGTGGTGGGTGGAGAAAATAACTGCTGCCCGGTGGCTTTGTGACTTAGAGAGACGTGGCTCAGTCTCTCTTAGCAGACCTGGGAGAAGGCGTGAAATGGGGTGCTCCTTGCAATGGAAGAGAAAGGATGTGGGTTGGAGCCTGGTTCACCCAGCTCTGTGAGTTTATCGGATTTCACCTTCCTGGACCTCAGTGTTCTCATCTGCAAACTGGGGAGAGCGGTTTGAGGAAGGACGGGAAGAGTCCAGCCTGGTTGTGAAATTCGCTGGAGCCCAGGGTCTGGGCTCAGGGCACAATTCCTTGACCTGGGGGTGCCCCCCAGCCTCAGGGATGGGTGGGGAGAGGGAAGCCTGGCTCTGACCCCACTTTAATCCTAACCCCATTCAGAGACTTTGTTGCTATTGTTCTCTCAAGCCAGCTTCCAGAGAATACTGTTCCCTAGATGCTCTAAGATCCTTTACAAGGAACAAGCGGTTCCCTCCCCCACCAGAGACCACATTCACTAGATGGGGTTAGAATTTACTTTTTTGTTTGAAAAATCCAAGTCTTTTCACTTTTCCCCTGCAAAGGGATGAAAAGGAATCCGGTGGCGGGCCAGTCCCAGGGAAGATGAAAGCAGCTTTCCTGAGGTTCAATTCTTCCAGAAACAATCTTCCTCTTCCCTCCTCCCCCCTCCAACTCCTCCCCAACTTTCAATGTACCCAAGTGTATATTGTTTTTAAATGTCAAAGAGAAAAAGAAAAAGAAAAAGCAAGAGGGAGGGTAAAACCCTCTTGCTCCTGAATGTCACATTCTGGGGAGGGGAGAAGGGAGAAAGAACATGTGGCAGAATTAAAGAGATGCAGATTTTTTTTTTTTTTTTTTTTTTTTTTTTTTTTGTCTACTAGTTCCTATTCAGGTCTCTCCTGTCCCTCCCACTCCCCTCCCCTGGTCGCATTGAAATGTCAAATGCAGCCGTTTGCAGCTGAAAAGGGGGTCCCTGGTGGGAATGGACTGCCCTTCTAACCTGCCAGTCCACGCTGGCTGTTCCTTTCTGCCCTTGTGTTTGCTTTGGCCCTGCTTCCCCCTTTCTTCCTGGAGGCTTTCTCCAGCAGGTATTGTTGGGGATGGAGAAGGCCAGGCAGGGAGCGTGGTACCCTGGGGATGTGAAGGAGGCAGACTAGGATACCCTCAGCCCCCTTTTTTCCCCTGCCCCAGTTCCTCCAACATCAGGGCTGGCGCTCAAAGAAATCCTTCCCTGGGGGAGCTTTTCATTTTCTGTCCTGGAACAGAAAAGCCAGGGAGAGATGCTCCGAGTGCCCAGAGTGCCTGGCTCTGTCTGGTTAGTTCTGTCCAGGTGCTTTGGAGGAGGGGGGAGACACAGCAGAACAGTGACCTGCTTTACTAAAAATGCATAAACTAAGGTTGAGATGGTTTACTCTCCCCAGTGTTGGTGAGGGTCAGGGAAATGGGTGTTTCCCTAAATTGCTAGGAGAGTGTGGAGGGGCCAGGCACTGCGGTGATATCGCTCAGCTCCATTACAGAAGGTGCAAATGCTAGACTGAATAATTCCCCGTCTAGGGATTTTTTTCCCGGAAAAAATACTTAAATACAGGAGGAAAGAGCACAAGGATGCTTGTCCCAGGAGTGCTTACAATGCAGCATGACTGGAAACATCCTGACTTTCTCTCTGTAGGATTAAAAAAGAAAAAGTTGGCACAACATCTCGTGGAATAGTATAGAGCTGTTAAAAATGATCCTGAAGATTTATAGTTGCTGGTGAGGAAAGAGAGCTACAGAAAAAGTAAAGGAAATAGCAGCTTATAATATACTATAGGTAGTTAGTTCTTTCTTGTGCCTTTATACCAAATGATATAGATAAGTAGGAAAAAAGTCTATAAGGATTGACACACAGATTTTTATGTCTGAGGGTGCTAGGACTATGGGTGTTAGTCATCATCTTCTTGGTACTTGCCAGTGGTTTCTGATTTTCAGACATTCCTGTTATAATCAAAAAGAAATCAACAATAAAGTTATTTTTTTGAAAGTCTAAACTAGGTCCTATAATCCTGTCTTTTTCTTTGTGTTGTACAAATAAAAATTTCCTAGTAATTAAAATGCTTGCCTTATAACCCACAAGCAGAAGTTCATTGTTTTTGGCCCTTCAGAAACAAAGCAGCTGATAACCAATAGGTTGCAAAATATAATAAAGTTTTATAATTTTTCCTCCGGCCACCTATTTAACCTCTATGGCTCATTCCGTGAAGAACGCTCCTTCTCTCTCCGGTGCTCCAAGCTGGACTAAGGCCACTTACCCAACTTCTCCTAGATGTCAGTCTGCTTTTCTGCTGATTTACTTGGTACAACCTACCCCAACCCCCATAGCAGGATAGATCTCTCAATCTGTCTATTTTGGTTTTTTTTTTTTTTAAGATTTTAAAAAAGATTTTATTTATTTATTTGACAGACAGAGATCACAAGGAGGCAGAGACACAGGCAGAGAGAGAGGAGGAAGCAGGCTCCCTGCTGAGCAGAGAGCCCGATGTGGGACTCAAACCCAGGACCCTGAGATCATGACCTGAGCTGAAGGCAGAGGCTTAACCCACTGAGCCACCAGGCACCCCTCTCTCAATATGTTTAAAAAGGAGACTGTCCTGGACAACCCAGAGCATGTGGATTTCACAGCAAAACATACCCTTTGTGAACATTGAGAGGTTTCTATAAGCCTTCCCATTTCTCCTGCCAAACATTTCTTCCCAAATGCACTGAAAGTTATTATTAGAATTCATGTGATTTTGCTCTAAGGGTTAAAACTGGGTCCCATTCCTAACATGTCTCACAGTAAGGTAAGGTCTTGGCTTTGCGTATCATATATCATGAAGGTCAAAGTCTTGACTCTTCTCTTCTAAATATAAGTCAGTATTTCTGGGAAACAGGCTGCAGGATTGACATGCGTCTCCAATTTATGCTCAAGTAGGAGTGGCTGGAGGAAAGAAGAGGTTCAAGGTCAGCACTTGGGATCTCAGCTGCCATATTGGAACATTAGAGGTGCATGGCTTGAATGGGTGTGCTGACTCTTGGAGCTCACATTCCTGCCAACCTTGAGCTGGATGGTAGTGAAAGTGGTAAAGAATGGATTCTACTTGGGAACTCTTGGAATTGCGAGAACGAGACTTCAGTCAAGAACTGGTCTCGATTCTGAATACAGCATGGACAAGTGGGGATTTATGGTCAGTGAGCAAAGTGGAGGTTAGTGGATGGAAAATCACTAAGAAGAAACTTCAGGGTTAAGGAGGGATTCTGGCTGAAGGTGGACCAGGGTGATTAGACATTTCCTGCCCATCATGGGGAGTGTGAGATTTGATCAAATATCTACAGGGATCCGTTATGGAGGGTGGGCAATAGTGAGGCAGACATGGAGTCCAAAAGTCGAGGTCTAGATGAGAAGAAGATTGAGAGGAACCTGGCCAGAGTTCAATCAAGAAGAGCCTCTCCATCAACCTTGCTGCTCTGGCTGGCTCTGTTTGTTGTTTGCTTCTCTGCTGGGATGCATGTCAGGGGGGGCTGGCGAGCCCTTCAGGTGACTTTAGCTGCTGTTGGGGATCCCTTGCACGGAAGCGTGCGTGCTTATGGATGGATGGCTCGTGGCCATCTCCTTGCTGGGGTGCCCTTCCCTAAGGGCCACAGAATGGAAAGAGGAACCAATGAAAGACTCCTCATCTCTTCCAAGGAGCTCATGGGTATGACCTATTCAGGGCTCAGGATGACCCAAGGTCAACCAGCCTCCAGAATGTCTCCCTGGTACCAGTCCTGAGGTCTGCCTGGTGATGCAGATACAGTTCAGTGTGGGGGGAAAACGAGAGCTGAAGGTGGGGCTGCTGCTTCCCTGGCCAAGAAGAACTTTGGGGAAATGGAAGACAGCTGGGTAGGAAACAGCAAGGTGCTCCCATGGACTTTTTCACTTGTTAACACAGGCCATGCTAAGCAACAGCTAGAAGGAGGCTTGGGCATCTGTGTCTGGCCAGAGCCCAGTTCTTTCACCATAAATAAGGGATCTTTTTCAAGGACTGAGATGCATTCTCAAGAGTTTTAGGGCTTTTGGTTGTCTTTTCTCTGATTCTCTGTGGTTCTTAGGTCTTCACAATCCTGCAGATGGAGGAAAAGCATAGCTTAAAAAACAAACAAACAAACCAACCACAAAACGATTTCTAGTGATAGCAGAATACCGAGTCTCAGATCCTCAAATTTTGCTGATGTTCAATTTTCTTCATTTTACGTATTTATTTACATATTTATTGCACTACCTTCCTTAGCGGGTCTTGGGGCTCCCACGGCTGATCATAAATGATGCCGTTCTGACTACCATTCTAGCTCCGTGTCATTTTTCCCAGTATGTCAGGCCACATGGAGGTCCTTGCTCTTCCCTATGATAGGGGCTCATTCACACCTTTGTCCCTTTACACCTGCCAGCTCCTCTGCCTGGACCCTCCCTGACTTGCTTACCTCTAAAGCCCTCCATCCTTCAGTGGTAATCACAGAGTGCGGTCTCCTCTGAGATATGTGTCTGCCTCTGTACACCCCGCTAGAGCTCATCACACTTTCTGTTTTTTGTGGCTCCTCACATTCTGTTTTTTGTTGGAAAGCTTTCCTGAAAATTGTCCCTCTCCTGGACTAGTCTTTGGTCTTCTCGAGGATGTGGAATGTTTATTGCTGAATGGATCAACAGATGATTTAAGTGATGGGTGAATGGCACCTGCTGTCTTTCTCTTTTTCTGCCTTTTTCCTGTTCCCATGCTAAAGAGTCCTTAATCCCAGGTGAACTAAAATGATGTGATCACATCCTCATAAAATAATTCCATCAGGAGCAGGTGGTCTGATTCCCTGTTTCCTGCTTCTAAGGAAGCCCCGAGATCAGTGGTCTCCAAAGTTGTTCAGGTGTGGAACGTTGGGAAGTTACTGTATTCCTTATTGGCAGGGGGAAGCACTAGGAAATATGAATGTACTTGTCTTCATCATGTAAACTAGATAATAAAAAACTAAATAACTGATGACTAGAATATATGACAAATGTAAGCTATATAACGAAACTATAAAACTATAAACTATAAAACTAAATAACTGATGACTAGAATATATGACAAATGTAAGCTATGTAAGATTGCATCCAAGGGCATGTATGTGGGTCCAGAGGAAACCCACAAAAAGCAAATTCTCCAAAGTTCAAGCCCTTAAATGAATCATAAGTGTATTCCTCCAAGTTTTTTTAATTAATATTTATTTGCTGATTATTTATTTATTCATTTGATCTGTGAGTGCTCATTCGTAAAGAAGCAAAAATCGGTGATAAGTCTTTAAGAAAACAGTTTTTGGAGAGCAGCTTAAGATCGAGAACATTTTATCCATGAATGTGTTGGACACTGTGCTAAGGGCTTTGCATGGATTATCTGAGGTATCCTCACTCCCCCCACTCAAGTGGGCATTTTCTTATTTCATCCTCCTTATGAAAAAGCAGAGGATTGGTATGAAAGGATAAATGTTTTCAAAAAATAAACTCATGACTTGCATATAACATGAAGACATATCAGAGATTTTTTTTAACTCGTTAATTAATGAGAGAAGCTGTAGGGGTGACAGTGGGCTCAAGGGAGAATCCACAGACCGGAGCACACGCTGGTGGTCAGGAACGCTGGAACCCTGGAACGCCTTGTGAACGCATCAATATCCGCCGGGCAGTGATCCATCAATTCCCTTTCCACAGGATGCAGCTGCGGTTCTGTGGGAAACTTTCAGTGATAAGCACAGGCTTGCCAAGTAGCTTTAAGTCAGTGCAAAGTGTCGGGACGTAAGCAACTCAGAGGATATGCGAGGCAGAACACCCAGGTATCTTTTTCTGTCCATTTCAACATCTTTCCCAGGTGTTCATGGGTTACACAAACTAACAGAGGGTTTTAGAGGGGTGGCGGGGGCAGGAGATTGGGTAAACCTGGTGGTGGGTATTAAGGAGGGCACGTATTGCATGGAGCACTGGATGTGGTGCATAGTGAATTCTGGAACACGGAAAAGAAATTAAAAAAAATTTTTTTTAAAAAGTAAGAAGTTAGTTTAAGGTCACGTGGTCAGGATGCAAATCCCAGCAACCCAGAGCCAGCTTAAGAACAACCAGATGAGGGGCGCCCAGGTGGCTCAGTCATTAGGCATTTGCCTTCAGCTCAGGTAGTGGTCCCAGGGTCCTGGGATCGAGCCCCTCCCCTCTCCCTCATCGGGCTCCCTGCTCGGCGGGGAGCTTGCTTCTCCCACTCCCTGCACTTGTGTTCCCTCTCTTACTGTGACTCTCTCTGTCAAATAAATAAAATCTTAAAAAACAAAAACAAAAACAAAAACAAACCCAATCAGCTGAGCTCTTTTTTGGAGTTGCTCTTCTGCCATTGTTTGATTATCTTATTCACTTATTGTTCTGTGTAAAAACACTGCACTGGATACGTTTTAGGAAATACAAGGAACTCGCGGTTATTGAGTTAATAGGACAAGTGTCTGAGTCAAGATCTCACTTTATCTTAACAACAGCCACATTAAGGGAGGTGTTAGTAACCCTCATTTTACAGATGAGCAAGTAGGTTGAGCGGGATTCTCAAAGTTGCAAGGCTAGCATCATGGAGTTGTGATTCAAACACATACCCCTCCTTTTTCATTGTTAAAGATTTATTTATTTATCAGAGAGAGAGAGAGAGAGCGAGCTCAGAGCAAGTGCACACAAGCAGGGCAGGGGAGCCACAGGCAGCGGGAGAAGAGGGAGCAGGGAGCCCAGTGTGGGATTGGATCCTAGCATTAGGATCCTGACCTGAGCTAAAGGCAGACCCTTAATTTACCAAATTGAGCCCCTCAGGTGTCCCCACGGGCCCCTCTTCCTGCTGAGCCTATCACTATTCTAACAGAAGGGGGAGTGTGTGTCCTGCTGTGGCCTGGGGGGTGCTTCCGAAGAAGACAGGGGCGCTTGGGTGGCTCAGTGGGTTAAAGCCTCTGCCTTCGGCTCACGTCATGATCCCAGGGTCCTGGATGGAGCCCCCCAGGGTCCTGGGATCAAGGCCCACATCGGGCTCTCTGCTTGGCAGGGAGCCTGCTTCCTCCTCTCTCTCTGCCTGTCTTTCTGCCAAATAAATAAATAAAATCTTAAAAAAAACCACAAAAACACTTTTTTTTTTTTTTTTTGGTCCTCTGCTCAGTGGACCAAAATTTGTCTGTGTTCAGCAACCTTGAAGTGCCACAGGTTCTTCGCCCCTCCCTCATTCTTGCCAGTCCTAAGCTATTGAAGGACATTGATTTTGGACTGGTGGTGTGTTTTTGCAGCTGTGCACAGGCTGGTTTAACAGGACAAAGTAATTCTCTTAAGGCATTAAGAGTATTCTTAAAATGCTGTAAGCTGCAGATTGACTGCAGGACATCAGCTCTAAGCTCTGCTCCCCTGACCCCTCCTCCCCTGCCGAAGAAACCACGCGGTATTTTCCAGCGCTCACTATGCCATACCCTGGGGCTGACGTTCCTGATCCTACTCACGGGAGATTTCCTTCAGGTTCTCCAAGCGTGGCCCCTTCATCCCCTTCATCAGAATGACCCGATGTTGGTATAAAATGCACTTTTGTCAATAGCGCTGGAGACTTAATGAATTAGAAACACAAGGAGGTGAGGGCTGAACTCACCTATTTCTATTTTCAAGATTCAAGTGTCTATTTTCAAGATTCATCCTAAGGGATTTTGGGGGCCCCACAAGTGTAAATTCTTGGGCTCTGGATTCGGACTGGCCTGGATGTGGTACTGACCACACTGTCTGTGTGATACTGGGCAAGTTAATTCCATGCTTCAAGACCGGCTTTTCTCATTTGAAAAGTGGGGATAATTACAGTGGTGAAGAGTGAATGAGATAATCCACAGGAAGCATTTGGCACAGGGCCTGGCACCGGCTATGTTCCCAGTAAGTGTCAGCTATTAATGTATTTCATTGATTCTAAGATGCTCTTTTTTTTTTTTTTTTCTTTCTTTCCCATATTAACCTCTCTGAAATCGGTCTGCTCCTCAAAACTGATGGCATGTCAGGATCTCAATGGTGGCAATTTTTCCTTCTTAGTTGTCTCTAAAACAATGGTGCATCTTACAATAGACGGTGTCTCAGACCTTGCTCCTGGGGCATGGTGTCGTGAGCACAAGGTCTCTTGGAAGAGTGTTGGAATTTGGGGAATCTCAGGTCTCTGGAAGGAGAGCTCATCTTCCCACTGGTCCCTGAACAGAAGCATCAAATGACAGCTAAATAAAAATGGCGGGCAGGCCCGCTCCTCTCTGGAGGAGTCCCCATGGTTTCAAATGTACTTGTTCAGTCTCCCATCTTAGGGCCATGTTTCCTTTTTAGGACATTTTGAACCGTAACTAGATGGGACAGGAGAGGTGGGGGCACTGCTGACCTTGTTCTCCACGCCCCATTTCCAAATCTGTCTTGTTGGATTTCTCTAGGTCTCTTGGCTTCCACAGCCTTCCTTTCCCTTTGGGTCCTCTTTTCAGGGAAGGATTTCGAGACCAAACTCAGGGTGCAGAAGGAGCCAACAAAATCCAGAACGCTGCTTGACCCGAGATAGCGAATCGAGGAGAGAGCCACCCCCCCGCCCCCAGGGACCCCTCCTTTGCTCAGGGCTCGCGTCCTCTCAGCTGTGTGATCAAAACGGGACATGGCAGCCAGATGGCTATGGGGGAACATTTGCTTCATGGTGTTGTTTTTAAGGTGATCTATATGAAGGAATCGGCTTGAGGAGTGCTTGGCTTCCTTAGAAAAAGCACCATCTGGGTTTAGATTTCATATTTACTATTTTAAAACTTTTTGATTAGATGCCCCCCTCCCTCCGCTGGGGGTTTCACAGGCTTGCCTGGGGGAGTCTCTCTTTAAGCATCCCTTTCTTTCCCAAACCCTGGGATAAATGTTTGTTTTTCTCACATATTCATCAAGGCCCTGGGCCTTTGGAAAGTACTAAGGAGCTCAGTGGTGGCTTGGGAACCTGGTGCCTGCCTTGGGGTTGGGGTGGGGGGTCGGGCGGGAATGTTTCACTGAGAACAGTGCTTGGCAGGCCCACTTCCTGCCCCACGTGGGCATTCACCATGGAAAGCTGGGGCAGGGGGTGGTCTTGGCACATTTGCGATGCCCACTGGAAGCCCTCAGTTTTGAGAGGGAAAGGAACTTTCTCATGGGTTTTCCGCTCCAAGAGTATCAATCAGCCTCAGAGAAACACAAGTGAGGCACGAAGTGGTTTCCTAGCAGGAACAGTGATTACAAAGGCCACCGGCTGGCTTTGTATCTTTTGTTCCTGCTGGCGCCTTAGTCGGAATTTTGGGGCGGCCCAAGTGCAGCCTTGGCTTGCCTGGGTCTGCCGATCCTGGAAGTCAGGCAGGAGAGAGGAAGGAAAAGGTGCCGGTAGGGAGAAAGCCCAGCTCTGGAGTCCTTGCTGTGGCTCTCTCCCTGTCGCTCACATGATGAATGGCTTTCTGCAAATCTCTGGGCGGTTGATCCTTGATGTGTCAACAGGGAAGGATTAGACCAGTCTCACCAGGGGGTTGTGAAATTTACGTGGGTGTCAGAATCAGCTGGGCACTAAGTTGGTGCCCCGTAGAAATCACTCCGTGCCTGCACTTTTACCTTCCCTCTTCCCTTGGAGGGTAGAATTCCTATCTCATGTGATTTACATGATTTTTGAAATGTAGTCGAAGCAGGGGAACGAGGGAGGATTTAAACAAGGGGGAAGAAAGTAAAGTTGTTCTCCCCCCACATCCCGTTTACCACCCCACCAAAACTTGTTGACGCTTTGCTTGGGTGACTGGGCAGAAGGTACCCAGCCATGACTGGTCACCGTATTTCCTTGCCCAAAGCCACCTCCACGGGACCCCGCCCTGCTGGTCTGTTTTGCGCTCAGCGGAGCTGTGGGGTGCAGGGAAAAGGGACCCTTGCCAAGGTGAAGAGTTTTATCTGGCTTCCTGACAGCTGTGAGAAATCGTGATTGACAACAGAGCAGAATCCAGGCAGGGAGCTTGGAGGATGGCACAATGCATAGAAGCCCTAGGGCAGGAGACAGGTCCCCACGTGTGAATTTTGAGAGGCATTATTGGTTTCAGATAGATTTTTCATTCTCATATTAGAAAGGAGTGCTTCTTTAATATGGGATCAAAAAATATGTCAGACTATAATGAAGGGCACTTGCTTCAGGGCAGAGAAGGGTCTGTGTAGAAACGATGACCCAGCGCCCAGGAAGGCGACGTGGGCTTTGTGCTAACAAGAGCAGTTGAATTTGAATTTAGAGCACTCGCTGTGTGCTGTGAATGGCTCTTGGAAGCCAGCAGCCTCTGCGGAAGAGACCCAAAGGGTTTCTAATATGCAAATGCTGCTCGGTAGGAAGCCCCCAGGATAAAGAAGTCACATGAAGCTCATTCATCATTTTTATACAGGTGGGTTCCTGGACTGATTTTGAGATTTCAAATTAATTAAGCTATTAAAAGGTGACGCAGAAGCATGCACGGGCATCTTTGGCCTTCTCTGACAAGGAGTGCACTGCTTTGGGTCTAATTGTCAGAATAATTATTTTCTCCCCTGCAAACTCCTGGCAGAAAATTCAGCACGATGCATTGGTGTGCTTTTAATTATCCACAGGATCTGAGGATGGGGGCTACGTGGGATATATTTTTATGAACTATCTAGATTTGTATATGTGGAAAAATACCTATCAATCCTTCCAGCCAGATTCATTTATTTTAAGTAAATCATGGTGTCAGATATAGGTTTGGGGATTGGGGGCTCCAGGATAGGTATTTGCCTTCATGATAAATGGATTTCATCTCCATTTGCCTGAGTGACATAAAAAAAAAATGTGAGGTTTTGTCACCCTGCACTTGCTGCCTGCAAGCCAGATTTTCGGTGGGTACTGTTCTCATAATTGGCATTAACAAGACATTTCAAAATATAGGCTAAGGGCCAGAACAGAGCAATTGAAGAAAACTAATCTATTCTGTGGAAATGTAAACCATTTGGACCCAGTATGCAAGGGTGTGTTAAACTGAAAACAACACAGGTAGCAAGAACAGAATGTCTTCCATTTATTCAGGGCTCCATTTATTAATTTGCTCAATTAATTTGGTCAGTTTATTAATCTGGTGGCACCTGACCTGTGCCAATCCGTGAGTTAGATCCTGGGGATCCAGGGTTGTCACGGGAACAGGTGGATAAGCTTTTGTTCAAATGGCTGGGCATCCAAAGTAGAGAGTGCAATGGAACGATGGCGGAGTGGTCAGAAAAGGGGTCCCTTGATGGTGGGAATTAACCAGAGGAAGTGTGTGCGCCTACGTGTCCACCCACGCGCATGCGCATATACACGTATGCTCAGCGCTGCTGGTGGTGAACTGGTACT
Organism: Mustela lutreola; assembly: GCF_030435805.1. NCBI lineage: Eukaryota > Metazoa > Chordata > Mammalia > Carnivora > Mustelidae > Mustela > Mustela lutreola. The sequence goes on from NC_081296.1 coordinate 14,721,117, forward strand.
GAGGTCCTGGGGTAGGAAGGAGATTACCACATGCATTAGTTTGGATTGGCTTTCGTAACAAAGTGCCTCAGGCAGAGTGGCTTAAACAGCAGAGAGTTACTGTCTCACGGTCTAGAGGCTAAAAATCTGAGGTGGTGGTGTAGACAGGGCTGGTGTCTTCTTAGGCCTTTCCCGTTGGCTTCAAGAAGGCCACCTCCTCTGTGTGTCTTCACAGGGCTTTCCTCTGTGCCTGTCTGTGTCCACATTTTCTCTTCTTCTAAGAACACCAGTCATACCAGTGTAGGGCCCACCCTCACGATCTTATTTTAACTTAATTACTTCTCAAAATAGCTTCTCTCCAAATATGGTTACCTTCTGACCTACTTGGGGTTGAGGCTTCAACATAGGAGTTTTGAGGGGGACACACCTCAATCCATAACACTCTATGGGGCAACAGAATTCAAATTTCCGAATTCAGAATTGAATGCTAGTAACAGGTGTAATTTGTGAGAGAGGTTATAGAGTTTAAAGAAATTTAATCCTACCCACGCTGAGTTATTGTGAATGAGTCACAAATTCAAGCCGTGATAGAGAAACAGTGGAAGGAGGAAGAACTGATGTCGTCCCCATCTTATTCAGGGAAATGCAAACTTTGATAATTAGATTCAGAAAGTGAAAATCCTCCTGCTAAAACCTAAAGGAATAGATGTGGTTGTACAACATTGCCAACACTAAATTGTCACTGAATCATTTCCTTTAAAATGGTTCATTTCATATGAATTTCACATCAATAAATAAAAACAAAAACAAAACAGAGCAAAGCAAAATGACAGGCATCCATTGGTAGAATTTTTTAAAAAAATTTAAATTCAATCAGCCAACATATAGTACATTATTAGTTTCCGATGTAGAGTTAAGTAATTCATCATGGTAGAATTTTTTTTTTTTTTTTTTTAAGATTTTATTTATTTATTTGACAGAGAGAAATCACAAGTAGATGGAGAGGCAGGCAGAGAGAGAGAGGAAAGCAGGCTCCCTGCTGAGCAGAGAGCCCGATGCGGGACTCGATCCCAGGACTCTGAGATCATGACCTGAGCCGAAGGCAGCGGCTTAACCCACTGAGCCACCCAGGCGCCCCATCATGGTAGAATTTTTAAAGCGATGAAGATAAAGTTCACAACTCTAGAGTAGATTAAAAAACAAACAAAAAAAACAGGCCCTAAAAGCAAATGAGAGCAAATAAATATAGCATGACAACCTCACAGCCAAAATGCACAAAATGATTTGATAGACATAAGACAACTATGAGCTAAGATGATAAATATATATGATTTACACTCTTTACAAAGGCTTTCAAGTTGTATTTAAAAACCAGTGACTTATATAGTCTGCTGACACGGAATACCTCTAAAATAAAATGTGGCAAGATTGAAAATAAAATAACAAAGGAAAGTTGGACATACAACCCAGATTTCAAGAAAGCATGGCCGGCACTGTTAACGTTCACAAAAGGGATCTTCAAAGCAAGGCGCATTAAATGGGAAAAAGAGTCATGTTATGTCAGTAAGTTGTATGTTCTACAGTAGATGTACTTTTGAAGTGTGCACAATGTCCCAGTTACTATGCTGGGCACGCGTCCTGCATTATTTCTTTAAAGTCCTTTGACGTATGTGCTGTTATTATCCTCATGTCAGATGAAGGGTAACCAGGATTAGAGCATCTTGCAGCTAATCGGGGATAGACTAAGAATCTGATCTCAGAGCCTGATGCTTAATTACCACAACCCACTCCACGAACCCAGCAGCCTCCTAGCGAATGTGTCAACCAATGGTGTTTAAAATAGAGGTTCACAGTGAAGTAGTGTCATGTTTTGCAACATCTTTACCAACCTTTGTGAGTGGTGATTAAAACTTATGTGGTCACAAAGGGAATATCAGCAGATTCCAGACTGATTGTGGAAACTGTCCAGACCATGTTCTCTGACTCTAACGCCGTGAAAATCGAAACTATTAATAAAAATGAAATAAAAATATCTATCTGATCACTTAAGAAATAAAACAAGAAGACCCCTTCATACCTCTCCAAAACTCAAAACCATTTCTTAATAGTTTGTTGGGAAGTTAATAGAAAGGGAACACTTCTCTCAAAAACATATGAAATGTCACAAAAATTGTCCTTAGAGGCCACATGGTAACAGCAAATGATTACATTTTTAAAAATGAAAGATACAAAGAAATAGATGGCATACTCATTCAGGAAAACAGGTAAGAGATAAAATAAGATGCAAGTCAGTGGAAAAGGTAATTGAAGCAGAAATTCTGATTTTAAAAAGGGGGAGCTCCCTAACCCCCCGGTTTAATTGACTAACAAATCTAAGAGCTGGTTTTCTGGTTGAATTTCTGGAACACTTAGGAAAACAAAAGAGACAACAGAAATTCAGAGGAACAAACAGCTATAATCATAGATCTGGATATTTTAAAATTGTAAGGGAATTAATACTATGGAAAAAATGGGAAATTTCAAAGGAATGGATAAAAAGCTTCAAACAAATCAATGTACTTGGAAGAAATATAAAATTGTTAAAGAATTTATTCAAAAATTTATCTTAAGGCCAGACAAATTTCTCTTGCTATTTAAACTTTGAAGGGAGAGCTAATTTCTGTGCTGAAAAAAAAAAAAAAAAAACTCATGGAAAATAATTCTAATTTTACAAAGCTGGCTTAATGTGGATCTTAAAACTTCTCATCGATAGCACAAATAAGAAAATTATAAGTACATATTTTATATGATGTAGATGTAAAATTTGAAATCATGAAAGCTAAATTCAAAACTGGGATTTATGTAAAGAATCCAAGGACAGTTTTATATGTGGACATTTTTCTGATTGGTCATGCCATGTGAGCCAAAACAAACCTGATAATATCAGTTAATGCTGAAACATAATTGATAAAACTCAACGCACACTCAGATTTTAAAATGCTAGCCCCATAAAACATACTAAAGTAATAGCCAGCTTTGCCATTTATACAAAGTCCAACAATAATAGGAGGTTGTAGTAGGGAAAATGGTTGTATTAAAATAGCAACAAAACCCATAAGAGTAATACTATAAAGGGACCTTTATATGAAGACTTCTAACTTTTATTAAGAGACAGTAAAGGGGAGGGCACATGGGTGGCTCAGTGGGTTAAAGCCTCTGCCTTCGGCTCAGGTCATGATCTCAGGGTCTTGGGATCGAGCCCCGCATTGGGCTCTCTGCTCGGTGGGGAGCCTGCTTCCTCCTCTCTCTCTCTCTGCCTGCCTCTCTGCTACTTGTGATCTCTGTCTGTCAAATAAAAAAAAAAAAAAAAAAAAAAAAAAAAGACAGTGGTGGCTTAGTCGGTTGAACATCTGACTCCTGGTTTTGGCTCAGGTCATGCTCTCAGAGTCCTGGGATGGATCCCCATGTCAGGCTCTGCGCTCTGCATGGAGTTTGTTTGAGATTCTCTCCCTCTCTCTCTCTCTGCCTCTCCCCCTGCTTACTATCTCTCTCTAAAATAAATAAATAAATAAATAATCCCCCCAAAACAAAGATAATAAAGAAGATTCAAATGATAGAGGGAGCTATTATTCTGTATGACTTAATGATATAAAGATATTAGTTTGTCCCAAGTTAACTACAGGCTTCATAAATGTCAGTCACAATTCCCACTGTAATTCTTTGGGGGAGGAATTTGACAAATAAGTCTGAAGTACATGATGCCAGAGATATAAAATGTATAAAGTTACAGTCATCGAACAAGAGACCTATTAGTGATAGGCTGAGTGGTTAATCTTTTCATTCAAATCTGTGTAAGAGCTTAGGGTCTAAACAAGGACACACCATACAATGGGAAATAGATTGACTCTTTCAACAAATGATATTGGTTCTTTGTGGGAAAAATCGAGTCAGAGTTGCTCCTTACTTCAAACACCAAAATAAATTCCAGATGGAGTCAAGATTTAAATGCAAAAATATTCTGCTGCTTTGCTAATCAAGCAATGCAAATTAGAGTGAAATGTTACTTTCTCTTTCTGTGATATTGGCGAAGATTTTTAAAAAACAACAACAAACACTTGATTTTGGTAGAGTGTCGTGGGGAGGGCCTGTCACAGACTTAAGGTCCCAATTTAAATGAATTTCGCTCTTCTGAAGAGGGATATTTATTAAAACCCTCTAAAAAAGTTCAAGCTCTGTGACCTACAGATTCCATGTCTTGGCATTTATCCCAGAGAAAAAAGATAGATAGATAGATAGATAGATAGATGATAGGTAGTTAAAGAAACAAAGCCTCCATATTTTAATCATATTTGTAATAAGGTCCAATAACTGGGAATTTGTTAAATATCACACAGTCTTAAGGATGAAATGTTTATTTATATACTTATAAATAAGAATTTTGAAGACTATGTAATGACAAATAAGATACTCATGATGTAATGTTAAACAAAAAGGATGATATAAGCAGTACATGCCTATATAAAACAAACTCAATTTTATTAAAAAAATACAATTGCAAATATGTACAGGGAAATATTAGCAGTGGTCATCTGGTGTGTGAGATTATAAGGATTCTTATAGTGATTATATTTTTTAAATTTTCTAAATTGAAAATTCAGTAATTTTGTGAATAGAAAAATAATTATTTAAAAAAAAAAAACCACCGAGTGCAAGCTGGTGTAACCACTCTGGAAAACAGCACGGAGTTTCTTCAAAAGGTTGAAAATAGAGGTGCCTTACAACCCAGCAATCGCACTACTGGGTATTTACCCTAAAGATACAAATGTAGTGATCCAAAGGGGCACGTGCACCCAAATGTTTATAGCAGCAATGTCTACAATAGCCAAACTATGGAAAGAACCTAGATGTCCATCAACAGATGAATGGATCAAGAAGATGTGGTATGTATGTATGTATGTATGTATGTATATATATATATATATAATATAATGTATATATATATAGGAATACTATGCAACCATCAAAAGAGATGAAATCTTGCCATTTGCGATGATGTGGATGAAACTAGAGGGTATCATGCTTAGCGAAATAAGTCGATCAGAGAAAGACAATTATCGGGCACCTGGGTGGCTCAGTGGGTTAAGCCGCTGCCTTCGGCTCGGGTCATGATCTCGGGGTCCTGGGATCGAGTCCCGCATCGGGCTCTCTGCTCAGCAGGGAGCCTGCTTCCCTCCTCTCTCTCTGCCTGCCTCTCTGCCTACTTGTGTTCTCTGTCAAATAAATAAATAAAATCTTAAAAAAAAAAAAAAAGAAAGACAATTATCATATAATCTCCCTGATATGAGAAAGTTGAGAGGTGGGGTTTGGGGGGTCAGAGAAGAATAAATGAAACAAGATGGGATCAGGAGGGAGACAAACCATAAGAGACTCTTAATCTCATAAAACAAACTGAGGGTTGCCGGGGGGAGGGGGGTAGGGAGAAGGGTGGTGGGGTTATGGATGGACATTGGGGAAGGTATGTGCTATGGTGAGTGCTGTGAAGTGTGTAAACCTGGAAATTCACAGACCTGTACCCCTGGGGCTAATACTACATTATATGTTAATTAAAAAAAATTAAAAAAAAACCCAAGTCAAACAATAAAAAAAAGTTAAAGGTAAAGACTTGAAGTAAAAACAAGTGGAAGAGGGAGAAATAAATGTTTAATTACTAAGGCACTCAGAAGAATTTGAAGGTATGAAAGAAGGGAAATGATCATAAACACAATTGTTCATAGATGTAATGCTTGTAAATTAAAAGCTAATTGTCTGAAGATCAAAACCAAATTAAAAAGTTAACACCAAGCTGAAAAAAATACTTGCAATAAAATTGATAAGGCCACAATAAATGAGAAAAAACCTCCTAACTCCCTTTTAATATAGAAATGGTCAAATTATATTAAAAGATAATTCAGTAATAGAAAAAAATCAAAATATTGAGTATGCACAAGGAAAAAAATTTCCAGAAATCAAAGAAATACATATTAAAACTAGACAAATATAGTTTCAGAAAAATATTTACAGAGGTGATAAGTGTTCATAATCTCATACTGAGAATGTTAAGGTGAGTGAACTATGTGCTTGATTTTATGAAAATAAATGAATTATAAAATGGATGGAAGGACACATACCAGATATAACAACGATGGCTATTTTGAGTTAGGGAGATTAAAGGTTATTTTGAAGCTTTTCTTTAATGGTGTTCCACAGACTTTGTACATAGCAAATATTATTTTAGAAGCAATTATGAACAATGAATTTGTCCATATGCAAATGCATCTATGATCACTATCTTTCATGGGAAGGACACCCCCTGAATTATGGACAGGCCTTCTAAACAACAGAGCATCAGCTCTTCTCAGGTATCTGTCCCGACAGAAATCTGGACCCACTGGGAACAAAGAGGGGTCAAGAAACATTTACCACTGGTCTAAATGTTCCTGCTTTCCAACCGGGCTTCCTGATGCCCTAGGAGCTCAGTGGAGTTCCCTAGGGGTACCAGGATGCAGAGGGAGTCCCACAGGGATCCCCTCCCCCACTCCCTCCCTCTTGCTTCTTCCCTCTTCCCCATTCACCCCTCCTTTCCCACATCACCAACATTATGCCTCAACGATTTCATCTTTAGAAGATAAACAGTAATAAAAAACTTTTTAGAAAATGGGGTTCTCAAGTTTTTACAGAGAGGCTCTGGAGCTGAGAACTCCACTGGGTTTCTCCTTGGCAGGATTCTAAAATATCCCCAAGGTGGACGCCCGCTTTCCGCCTGGCCACTTCTTCTGGAAGTAGGCTCCCTTCTTGCCACCCCAGTTCTCTTGGTAGAAATGAACCGAACCACTCACGCTATCTCCACACCTCCGTCCTGGCCTCTGGAAACCCACAGAACAAACTTCACCCCTTTCCTTTTTACAGAGTAGAACCCATGTCTTGGTAAAAAATACAGGTAAAGAAGAAGAAGAAAATAAGAATCAGCTGGAATCCAGCCATCCAAATAGAACTGAGGCACGCATCTCTGGGTGGGCGGGCTTTCAGGTTGGTGTTTGTCCAATTCCGTATAGACTTTTCAAAAAAAATGAAGGAACGGTGAATATAGTTCTCTCTTTTCTTTTTTTAAAAATTTAAATTCAATTAATTAACATATAATGTATTGCTAATTTCAGAGGTAGAGGTCAGTGATGCTGAATAGACTTCCTTTTAAACTTCATTAAAAAAAAAAACAAACCCCTTCATTTGTTTTTAAAACGTGGCAATACACAGACATTTCTCACTAAACTTCAGTTATCGCTTAGTGAAAAAATTGGAGTTCTGTGCGAAAATGCTCCTCAGGGGTCTAGCCCTCATTCTCCTAAAAGGGAAGAGTTGTCGAGGTTATAGATGCGTCGCAATCTTTCAGCCCATCTCCAGGGCTGTCGTGAAGATTAAGAACAGCTAATGGGATAAGCACAAGGGATACCAGAGAAAGTTCGGCCCCTGTTGGCTGGTGGGGTTCATCCTTGCTGCTTCTCCTTCTGAGGGAGAGTCAGGCAAAATGCTTTCTCATCCTCAGGGAGAGTCATGGGTTCTGCAAGACAGAGCGGGTTCTCTTTCATCATGAACGTGGGAGGTCTGGCCTAGGCCCTTCTCTTGAGACACGCCTTCCTGGGGTCTGAGTCCTGAACCTTGGGCTGCCTCTCAGGTGTTCACATGTCCGAGTTGCCTCTCATCTTACATGGAGGGTTCTGAGCCGAGGTTGTGATCCGGGGCCAGGGGTGCATAAGTCCAGGAGGGATGACACGAATAGTTTCCCAGTGTCTTGGTGTCCCTCTCTATTCGGTACCTCCCGAGAAAGGAGTATTGCTGCTAAGGAATGAGTGAAAGGAGGGGAAGATTGCCACACTCGTGTATTTCTGCAGTCGTGTGGATTTAGAAATTCTTCTCGGAAAGCCCAGCCGTGACATTCAGTCAGAAAGTCAGGCAGAGCAGGAACCAGGCCTAGCAGGCTGGCAGGAAAGCCAGGTTCCCATGGGTTTTTATAACACGGCTGATAAACAGTCCTGGCAGGCACCTGGGCCTCCTGGTGCAACACGCCTATTGTGTAAGCCCGTGTGGGTGGCGGTGCGTGGTGAGAGGCAGCAGCTGCGACGGGCACGCACGGTATGTTCTTCTCGCCAGGGCTGAATCATTGCTGGAAACCATCTGAGGCTGCCCAGGGGGACAAAAGGCACAGACAGCAGCCTGGGTGCGGCTAAGCCATTGCCACCGGCTGAGGTCCGACGGATTTTCAGGAAGGGAGAGTCTGTGGCAGGGCCCAGCTGGTGGCTGGCAGGGAGGCCACTCGTCAAGTCTGAGCCTCAGAAGACATATCATGCTCCCCGGGACATGTGGGGTCAATGTTTTGGGTAGCCTCTCACTTGATTTTTTTAAGGTGAAGTTTGCAAGCTTGAGTTGAGCCTTTAAAGATCATCTCTGTGGCTCTGGTTGGCCCCTACATTGCACGTGCTGTGTCTGCCCCGTTTCAGATGCTTGAGGGGCCATGACTCTGCACCTGATGGATGGACAGGGCCCAAAGTGGCCATCGGGTGGGTCCGTTGGTCTCTGGACAGCCCTGTCCTCCGTGTCTCCGCCAAATGAGCAGAGAGGCCTTGCTTGGCAGTGATTCCCAATGTTGGGACTCTGGGAACAATACTGAATCCGAAGGCTCCTGAGGGCTCGCTCGGTGCCAGACACCGGGGTGGACATTTACGTGAATGACAAATGTCTCCCCACAGGGTGTCACGTCAGACTTCCTGGGTTCAGATCCCAACTTTCCTGTTTACCATCGGGTGATGGTGGACACGTCATGCCTCTGTTTCTGTGCAGTGTGTGTGTGTGTGTGTGTGTGTGTGTGTGTGTGTGTGACTGCATGTGTGTAACAGGTGTATCTACCTCCCAAAGTTGTCATAAGATTTAAATGGGATAAGCAAGGAGGACGCTTTGAATAGTGACCACAGTGCCTTAAACACTGAGTGTTCTAGAACCTTCTTCCAGCAACAACGTGAGGGAGTGCTGGTGCTGGGACGCTCACATGGTGGGTGAGCAATGTGGGAGCTCGTGCCCTGACCTGATGAGCTGATTTAACCTTGGTCATGCGTTCCATTATGACTCATGTTTAAATTCAGTATTTCTTACTGTCTTTTAAAACCTGCCCTTAATGGATTAAAAAGAGGAGTCTGTTGGGCATTGTTTATCTCCCATCTATTCTCTGGGAGAGTTCAAGAAGGTTCAACCTGGACACTTCCTGCTTCTGATACGGAGGGTTTGAACTCTCTGTACTGTCCTGGAAACAGACTTCTCCGCTCAGAGCCACCTTCGGACCCCCCCGTTATTTATCTCTTGCAGAGGAGAAATATCTGTTGGGAGCAAATCTGCTTGCATGGGGCCCAGGCTGTCCCCTTCCTGCGCAGAGCAACAGGGAAGGATTGCACGGGCAAGGTCCCCTTGGTCTGGCTTGCTGCCTGATTTTCATCTGGTTCAACCTGATTGGCTCAGGTTGGGGAAGAGGGCTTGTGCTGGTGTATTTTATTGTGGATTTGGTCCTTCCTCCAGGGCTTTTCCCTCCTATCACAAGGCTCTTAGGTGTGTTTCTATACACCTGAGTTTGCTGCGTCAGACCCCAGCTCACCGCGGTGCTGGGCTGATGACGAGCACATTGGTAGGCACCTGACTACATGGTGGCAAGGTTGGGCACGCGAGCTTCCTTAAATCCAGCAGCACAGGGCTGAGTGCCTTCTAGTCAGTGTGAGTAGGCTAGTGTCTCCCAGGGTTACTCTAGCGTTCCTCTAGCTGGGAGAGGGGCAGATGGCTATTTTTCCTCCATGCACAGGATCTTATAAATGCCCCCTCCATGGACACTTACTTACAGATTCTTCCTTCTGCAACTGGAAAATTGATACTTGTTTTCAGCTGCATTTACCAAGATGGTAGAATTAATGAACTCTCCTTGTTTAGCGTAGATCAGTCCGGTTAGCAGTCAGTGATGTAGCCTTGGGAAGGCTGCAACATGAGCGGGGAGCAAGGAGATAGGAAAGTGAAGAGTGCTGACCCCCAAAGTTTGAGACCTGGGTTCTAGGATCAAGCCAGCTACCTATCAGATGTGTTTTCTTGTTGAGTTCACTAATGGTCTTGGGCCTTGGCTGAGCGTGATGGTTATTAGAAAGGTCTCTTCCAGCTGTAAAAGGCCACAGGTCTGGGATTTGGGAAGAACCACACTTTCTAGTTTATTCTGGAAGCATGGGTAATGGCTTTTGAGACAGAACTGGGTTATAATCTAGCTTAGTCTCTCTCTGTTTTTGTGGCTCTGGGCTCCTGATGATCTTTCTACTTTGCAGAATTGTTGGAGGACCAGTGCTCATGCACAAAGAGAATATTGCCCAGACCCAGCCGATGGCAGGGACCCAGTGCATGGAGGGCTTCTGTTCTAGCATGGTTTCCTCCCAGCAGCTCAGCTATAGCTACACACGCCCAGCAGCACAGGAGGCCGAGTGGCCGCTGGGGATAGAGACAAAGGCAACTTTGAAAGAAAAAGAAAAGATTGTTCTAAGTGCCTTCCCATGGGGCTCCTTAATCAGAGTTGGCCACTGTCTCCCACGTGTGCTGTTGTTGGGTAATTAGTGTCCTGGGCAAAGCCAAGGACCAGGGCAAACTGAGTGCCTTTGTTTTAGTCTTATAAATTTCAACACAGGTTGGAAGGAACAAAACCCCAATTCATTTGAGAGATGCTCTAAATCTGGTTCCGCGTCCTGAGCCAGGGGAGAAACTGTCTTGCAGCCCAGGAGTGGATGCTGGGTTGGTCAGCTCAGGCCGTAGAAGGGCCTTGAGGATGGAAAGAGATGCAGAAAGCTTGCCTTTCGACTCTAATTGGCAGACGCCTTCCGGTGTTGGTGTCCTGGTGATATGGTCTGTGCAGGGAAATGCCCAGGAGCCTTGTTCTAGAATAGATCTAAGGGCAATACTCCCCCCCCCCACCTTTGACTCTTGATATCTTTCAATATGAATGCTCTGAGAGTTACTGCCTTGAATTTTATAAATACTGCAGGTCTGTTTCTTCTGTCAATCCTGTAGGCACAGAGCTGAATCTCCTATCCTAATGGGTGTTCAGGAATTTTCAAGGTTGAAGGAGTTAGGTTGCCACAGAGAGTTCTAGTAAAGACAGCAGTGTTTGAGAAATTCGGATGTTTGGGACCTGTGCAGTGGCAAATACGTACGCGGATGGCGTTCTGTGTCCCCGTGGATGGAATGGCCCAGTATGGCTGGATCACAGATGGCAAACAAGAGGGCTGAGAAGGAAGAGATTGCCCGCAGGGAATGTGGTTGGCTGGATATCAAGTTGGGAGTCCCCGCTCAAGATAAAGCTGGTCCACTGGGGTCCACGGGTATCTGGGATGCCTGGCAAGGTGGTGAGTCTGTCCATTAGAGATTGCGAGAGGGTTGAGGGCCTCCTAGGAGAGAATTTACCTTAAAGGAAGAGGCAGTTAGAAATGACAAATGCAATTAGAAAAAGAACCTTGGTTATTAAATTCAGAAGGAGGCGATTCTGAGCCCCAATTTACAAGACTTTGTTACTGACGTTACCTCCTGGCTAAGATCTGCAAGGAATAATAATTGTTCTATGGACATTCTAGGATGTGGGGTAAGGGATGTGACAATTAAAATATGAAAGTTAGCTCTTTTAACAAATCCTGATGCTCCCCTGGGGTCCAACAGAATTGCCTTACTGTCTTTCCAAGAGACAGTAGAACATTCTCCCTGGGCATGGGCTGGGCATATCCACTGAGCACGGGCTCTGGACGCAGGTGAAGATACCTGGCAGGCACAGAGTTCCTTGGCCGAACCTGTGGTAGTGGGCGGCCGGCCCCTGGAGCTCAGCAGGAGAAAGCTACAGATGTCACTGGTGACTCTGCACTTGCCTATGGGGAATGGCTTTCTAGGAGACGCCCAGAATGATTCAGCAACTCACTTCCAGAGAACTGATTCTGTATTTGTATGTGGAGAAACAAGGTAGCAAAAGCCAGGTTATACTTGATTTTAATGTTTTAGGATTTCATTTTTTGTAGTAGAGCAGACATCGTTGATTATTTCCTTGGTATGTTTCCTACTTCCTCAGTTCTAAAAAAAGTCCTGATTTTGTTCAGGTATCCTCCCTTCATGCCTGGGAGGTCATCCCACTCGTAGGGGTTAAGGGTGAGACTGGTTGGTTTAAGAGTCAGTCTTTTCCTGTCCCCAGCGATTGACTAATAATGTTGGTCATATAACTCAGTTTGGTCAAATAAAATGTGGAGAGGAGCTATCTATGCACGTTTGAAAAATCCATTCGTCTGCAGTCTCTCAGGAAAGTGTCTAGAAGCAGCCCACTCTTCTCCCCTCTGAAAATAGTCCTGCATGAATGGGGGTCAGACCAGCTGCATTTTGCTTTCTGTCCCGCTCGGACGAAACAGGGGCAGGACAGAGAAGGGTTGGAAAATGTGCGCAGAGCCTCTGACTTAAGGCAACTGTAAAGATCTCTATTCTTTTGGAACTTCCAGGTATACGTGCCCATAAATTTCTGTGTTGTTTATGGCGGTTTGACTGGAGTTTCCTGTTATTTGAATCTAAACAGATTTCTTGGTAAATGTGGTTTGGTTGATGTCTATAGGTTTCCAGGAGAGATGTCCTGGACCAAAGGGGACTGTTTCTTCTACTCAAGGATACATGCATTCTGACTGGGAAGATGCTTCCCTGTGATTCTTTTTTTTTTTTTTTTTTTTAACATTTTTAAAATTTAAATTCAACTAACATATAATGTGTTACTGGTTTCAGGGGTACAGTTCTTTGATTCATCAGTCTTATATGATACCCAGTACTCATTGCATCACATGCCCTCCTTAATGTCCATCAGCAAGTCACCCCATCCCTCTACTCCTCTTCCCTCCAGCAAACCTCAAGTTTGTTTCCTATGATTAAGAGTCCCTTATGGTTTGTCTCCTTCTCTGGTTTTGTTTTGGTTTGTTTGTTTGTTTCTTCTCTTCCTCTATGATCCTCTGTTTGTTTCTCAAATTCCATGTATCGGAAGAGATCATATAATTGTCTTTCTCTGATTGACTTATTTCGCTCAGCATAATACCCTCTAGTTCCATCTACATCATTGCAAATGGCAAGATTTCACATTTTTGATGGGGGCATAATATTCCTGTGTGTGTGTGTGTGTGTGTGTGTGTGTGTGACCTCTTCTTTATCCATTCTTCTGTTGATGGACATCTGGGCTCTTTCCATAGTTTGGCTATTGCAGACTTTGCTGTGTAAACATTGCCTCCCTGTCACTCTTATGTGGGACATATTATTTCTCCCCTCAGAGCTTGACATGGCTAGGTCCTGTATTTGGGGTAATCTGTTGTCTATGGCCATACCCAGGCTTGCCACTGAGAGATAGTGTTTATGCTCCCTCTTTCTGATTCTGGGTTGACACTAATGACTTGGTTTAGTCAACAGAGTACAGTAAAAGTGATGCTGTACCACTTTGGAGGTGAGGTCAGAAAAGGTGACGCAGCTTCTACCTAGTTCTTGGGACGCTTGCTCTGGGGGAAGCTGTGACCATATAGGGAGTCCAGCTATCTGAGGTGGCCATGCTGGAGTGGCCATGTTTAAGGGCTTTGTCTGAGGGTCCCGGCTGAGTGCCCAGCGGACAGCCTGCATGGACCTCCAGCCCCGTGAGTGAGCCACCTCGCACACCCAGCCCCGTGTAGCTGGGCCGAGGTCACATGATCGTATCTCCTACACACGTGTGGCTGCCACAGCACGGGACCTCAGATGAGGACTGCCCCGCTGAGCTTCCCCTCAGTTCCACAAAATTGTGAGCAAGAGAAAATGGTTGTTTTAAGCTACTAAGTTTTTGGATAATTTGTTGTAGCAAAGGAACCCTCATCCAAGCTGTTCATTGTTTTGTTTCGTTTTGCTTTTGATTTGTAGTGTTAGCTTCCCAACAATTACCTGGGAAGGATTTCTTCTTCTCTCTTTCTCTGTGGTAGAAATACAGGGCATTAGTCTCAGAATTCCGCCTCATTTTTGTTTCGAGTCAAACTTGCAAACTAGCTTAAGTGAGAAAGGGGAATGTGTTGGAACACTTTGTAGGGTCTGCAGAGCTCCAAAGGCCAGTAGTCAGTCCATTTCTCCTCCTCTTGTAGTGTCCTCGCACGTTGTACCACGGTTGGTCTATGTGGTAAGGGGGACAGCATGTCAGTCTGACATTAGGTCATTAGGTGCTGCAGTTTTGTTTTTGTCTCTCTCTTTCTCTTGGATCAGCCACACCAGGGGAAGCCATGTCTTCAGCCCTCTGGAGAGATGTATGTGAAGAGCTGAGGCCTCTCGCCAACGGCCACCTTGGAAGCAAAGCCTCCAGCCCCAGTCAGGCCTTCAAATAACTGCCACCCACTCGAAGGTCACCTCACAAGAGATCTGAAGACCAAACGGCCCAGCTAAGCCATTCTAAATTTCTGACCATCAGAAAGATGTGAGATGTACAAAATGTTTTTATTTTAATTGCTATGTTGTGAGGATATTTTGTTACACAGTAACAGGTGTAGTAGATACAAAGTCTTACAACCCTTCCTGGCTGTCAAGGAAAAGCCTCTAGAAATCCCCAAAGGAGTCTCCTGTGGTGACTTTTATTCAGTTCCTGGTACATTTAAATGGTGGAGAGAAAAAAATCTTTTTCACCTTGTCCTAGGTAGTGTTTCTCAACCCAGTCCCATCCCCCTCACCCCCACGCACTCTCCAGATGGAGAATTCCATCTGGGTAGGGATGTGTTGGCGATCCCCATGGGAGGTAGATATTGTTACATATTATGGTACTTGGCTGTATTTTTTTTTTTTTTTTAGCAAAGGAAGTCATTAAAAGAACAACAGTTATTGGTTCTTTTTATATGTTAAGCAGCCTGATACATACTTTGTGTACTTTAATGGAAAGAAAAAAGGACGTCAACCCCAAACCTGCTGATAATAGTTCTTCTGTCCTCTAAGGGCAAGGGGGTGATATAATTTATATCGGTGGGACACTAAATATACATTTAGATGCTGCCGGTGCAAGGAGAAAGTATGTGTGAGGCTCTGACAGTTGTTCTGGGGACTAAGGGCAAGATACAGCAAGGGGCCTTTCGTTTAGCAAAAACATGGAGTATACGACCTTGGAACTGTAGGCATCAGGGTGGTGAGCTAGATTGTCCTGCATAATAATAAGTGGAGATTGAGCTTCTGGGAGTATCTTGAGGATGAAGGACTCCAGGAAATAGAGAAGCAGGGAGATATGAGGGGAATTGCAAGGAGGGATGGGTACATACGGAGGGGTGGGTTGGCATGGCAGAAGGCCAGAACCTACAGAGAAGGTTGCCACTGGGAAATTGGTGGTGTGGTGGGCCAGTCATGAGCCTATGGAAATGAGAGAAGTTGAATGTTTGTTTTTAAATTATTTGGGTTTTAGCCATGTCATCTCCTTCCCATGGCCCCAAACCAATAATGAAATCTGCTTCTCATACAGTGCTTCCTGTGACTTTGTTTTGAGGGAGAGCTAGCTGAATTATAAAGTCTTGGCCCAAAGCAGAGAGACCAGTTGAGGAAAGGGAAGATGAGTGAGATCAGAGTTTGGAAAGAGTTGGAATTTTAAGCCAAAGTGACCAAGAGGATGCAAGGCTTTGAGAATATTGACCAGGACTTGGGGCTTTGCCAGGACATGGGGTTGAACTTGAACCAATGTTATTTAGCTCTGAGGGCAGGGTGACCTCAGCAGATAGACCGTTAGGTTTCAATGATACTGTTTTAATAAACATAATCTCCATTTTGCAGATGAGGGACTCAAAGCAAAGAGATGCTCATGAAGCCGGGGTGACCTGGGCTTGAGGGGTGACCTGGCCTTGAGGGCTTTAATATTCATGTGGGTAAAATGGAAAACACTTGTAGAGCTCCCAATGCATGCTGTCCAAGACTTCCTCTTGTGACAAGGGGTTGGCAGTCTTTCTTTTGGAAAGGGCCAGACAGTTGATGTTCTAGGCTTTGCAGACCATGCTGTGCCCACTGCATCTACTTGACTTAGCGTGAAAGCAGCCTCAGACCATGTGTGAATGCAAACTCTATTTGTAGACACCAACATGTGAATTTTATATAATTTTCGTGTGTTATGAAATATCAGTCTTAAATTTTTTTTTCAATCCTTGAAAAGTGTAAAAACCATTCTTCACTTGTGGGCCATACCACCCCAGGCAGGGGTCCGCAGACCCCCACACTACACCATTTTCAGTTTGTAAGTGCCCGGGCAGATCAATAAGAGGGCTTCAGAGAGGAGGGAGTGCTGAGTATTGACTGGATGCAGAGGAGTCATTGTGGTCTTCTCTCCTAGGAGACGGTTGCTGAAATTCACACAAGGCTCTTCCCAGACACATGAGCACGTTGTAGTCCTTTTAACCTGTAGGTCTAAGCGGATTTGAATTGTTCCCTCGGACAATTCATACTTTCTCTGTTGACCTCACTTGCTGTGTGTGTGTGTGTGTGTGTGTATGGGTGTATACACGTGTCTGTATGTGTGCGTGTCTGCATACATGTATGTGTGTCTGTGTCACATGTTTTTGTGTATGTCTGTATGCATAGATGTGTGTGTATGAGTGTATATATCTGTGTGCATGTGTCTTTACCTGTGTGTACGTGTGTACACATGTCTCTATGTTTGTATGTACATATGTGTGCATGTGTGTGTGTTTACTGGGAAGCCGTGACTAGGTATCTTCAAGATACCTGTGGCTCCTCATGTGAGACTCGAACTCACAACGCTGAGATCATGACCTGAGCTGAAATCAAGGCTTGGAATCTTAACCACCTGAGCCACCCAGGCTCCCCAGGGTGCCTTCTGGCTCTGAAACTTGGGTTCCTAAAAACATATCTGATTTCTTCGGGTGAGATTTTCTTGCTCACTCCTGCCCCCTTGTTCTCTTCTATTCTGTGAACATGCTCCCCCACCTCTGACCCTCCTCCTCTCTGATACTCTATTTCAAGGCTGGCAGGATTATCGCATCTAAAAGCATCCCAGGGACAAACAGTCTGAATATCCAGGATAATAAAACAGGCCGGTGAGAGGTGAAGGGGTGTGTCACTGCGCTTTGTCTCGACCCTCAGAGCCGCCTGCTTCAACCATCTCACCATGGCAAGGATTTTCCTGTTTTCTGAAAAGCTGATGTTAACACCCTCGTATTTTCCTTTTTTCTTTTTCCTTCTGGGAAAAAATAAGAATTCATTTTCATTGGGATTAACGAATCTTTCTTCTTCTTTTATGTTGGCAACACGAGGTCTTAGCTGATCTCTGATCTGGCGCTGAATAAAAAATAGAGCATTACAATGGAGCACGGAGGCTGGGGGCTTGAACCCAATTTGGATTACCGCGCACAGCAGCAGGCATTCTGTGGCTAATGGTGGGGCGGGAGGTCTTTGGAGCAGGTCTGAGGGACAGTCCCCGGGGACCGAACCCCACATGCCCTGATTGTTCCAGTGTAATCTGGGACCCGTCCCGGGGAGCTGAGCCTGCTGTCAGATGCTCAGCGCATGGGGCTCGCTTCAAGCTGTCAGCTGGTGGGAAAGAGGCACCACTGAGCAAAAGCGTGATGGGCAAGGAGCCGAGATTCAAGGTCAAGGCACTGGTGAAAGCAGTTAGTCTCTCCAGTCTCAGTTTCTCTCTGTATCAACTTGGGTGGATCGTTTAGACCCCAATGCCTCACTGACCTAGATGCACCGAAGGGATTGGGGCGATCCTGTGGGGTGGAGGGCTGCCTGGGGGGGCTAGGCTTTCCACAGAGACTCCAAAGGCAGAAGACAGAAAAGGTCAAGAGAAAGGGGAGATAGAGCAGGGGGAGAGCGGCCATCATCTGTCAGAGAGCCCGTTTCTCAGGTGCTAGAATCTCCCTGTGTCGGGATGATTTGGGGTAATAGTTTACAGTTATTTGGGGTGCTAGTTTTAGAAATATCCCCATGACAGATAGTAAGGCATTAAGGAGAGAGGATAAGTCCTACATGGAGGGGCGCCTGCTTCGCTCAGTCAGAGGAGCACGTGACTCTTAATCTTGGGCTTGTGAGTTTGAGCCCCATGCTGGGTGTAGAGATGACTTAAATAAATAAAAACCTAAAAAAATAATAATAATCCATACATTGCGGGCCTGTTGTGAGGACAGTGGGTCTGGTACAGTGAAGGTGGTGCTGTCTTAAGGGGCTTCTAATCAGCTTCATATCCACTTCTACTTTATATCTTAAAATCTGAAGGAAATCTTAGCATATACTCACCTGCTCTGAGACCTCGATTCCTCCCAAAAGATTGTCAGTTTCCTGGGACCCACAACCAGGAGCCTCAGGACTGTGGCACAAACGACTCTCCTGGGTCTATTTCTTTGTGTCTCCTATATAATCACCTTGTCTGGCAAAACGAATCCTTCCTGTTGCCCTCATATGATATTGTCTCTTTGATTCCTCTGAGTCTCTGTTCCCGCATCTATTTGTCATCGTTCTAGTGATGATTAAATGAGATAATCCACGGGACATGCTCAGGTCAGTGGCTGGCTCACTGTAAATGTTCTGTGTTAAAAGAGGTTCCCCAGTATCTCTGCACTTCTATCTATCTTTTTATTTATTTAGTTTTAAAGAATGACCTACCCCCAGATTCTGTCTTTCTTGGTCAGTAGCTGTAAGTGTATTTTTTTCTAGATGGATGCAGGTAGACAGTGGCCATGCAGATCTGTTTCACTCTGAAATCCTAGGAAATATGGTTCATTTTATCAGTATGTATTTTGTGTCTCCTTCGATGCTCAGCATCTGGGGGAAAGCGTGCACTGGCTGAGCGTAAAATGTGAATGCTCAAGTGGTCTCCTGGGTGGGAATAATGGCTTCTGTTCACCCTTCAAGACTGAACATGTTTTACTTCTCCAATAGCTTGGTCTCCAACGGTCCTCCTTGATGAAACAGCTCCTCATTAGGACTACCCAAGTGAAAGCTTAATTTCTTCCTACCTGCTTCATGGTATTTCTTCCTTCCTAGATGAAATTCCAGCTCCCTGCAGGTCAAATATCTTCTGTGTCTAGAACAGTCTAGAACATTTACCTTTTCCTTCATGCAGGGTGGGCTTCGTGCTTGATGGCAGCTATCTGGCAGCCTCAGTGCAGGACAGAGGGAAGCATATAGGAGAAATTCCTGCTAAGTTCATAGAAACTTTGAACTTTGAACTAAGTTCATAGAAACATGAAACTTTCCTGACTAAGGAATTAATCCTTTCGATGAGTGAGGCTGGATACATTTCTGAGGTTGTGGTCTGAGTTTTAGTGATGGATTCAACTGATGCTTCCAGATACTCCTTTCTGTTCTTTTAGGAGAATTAATCCTGTGTGTCATGCAAATATACAGGACGATGTAAATGTAAAAATTCAATATTTTGTTTGTGTGGTTACTGTAAATCAGTGTAAACACAGATACCTGTGCTTATAATTTTAACTTTTATTTCTGGCAGTGATATTAGAATAGTGTGAACATAGATAATTAGGGTCAAAAGCACGCAATGTCACTACTCCAAACAAATCAACAGCTGTCAGTTTTCTGTGACTCATCCTAGTTCCCTTAAAGAGGTATCTGTATGACTTTTGCATGGTTAGAGCCATAACAGAGCTGGTAGTAGGAATTCTAATAAAAAATAAAGCTGTTATTGATAAGCACTTGTTATTTTCCAGGCAAAAATGGTTCATGGGTATTTTTTAATTTTAAGTTCTCACACTAATCCTATGAGATAGGTGTATAATTATCCCATTTTAAAGATGAGGAAACTAAGCATTAGGGAGAGGTAGGGTTTGTATCTGAGCCCTTCTTCACTCTGTGGCATAGGTCTCCTAGCCTGGGAAGCAGCATCAACAAGATTATGGTCAGACCAGACCCAGACTTCCTACTTCACACCAGTAGCCCCTGACCCTATTTCCCAGCTGCCAAGGGGGAGGCGTGGGACGTGAGGTCCCACACAGCATAGGACAGAGGAAAAGCTGAACCACCCTTGGAAGTCAGATCATGTCCTGGAAAGATCGATGACATTTGTTCCCAGTGTGTCTAACATACTGGTGTCAGCTTGACCCCCTCCACCATGCCCCGACTCTTCCACAGAGCTGGAGAGCTGCAGCCTGTTGGAAGCCTGGAGTGAGCACAGAGCTGTGAGCCCATCCTTGCCCTGGTCACCGAAACACACACAGCCCTTGTGCCGTGACCTGGGTTTCAGGCCGTGTCGTCAAGTACCAGGAAATGAAGGTACACGGAGGCCGAGGGAGTGTCTCGGGATCACCCTGATTTCCAGCCGCAGGCATCCTGGCAGGTGTAAGCGGGGGGCCGGTGGCTTTGTCTGGTGACCCTTTACGACCTCCGTGTTTGACACACATTAGACTCTCTGTAAATCAGATTCGGATGGGCAGATGGACAGATGGAGTTGCTCATGTTGAACAGCTGTACGCCCTCCTGCTTGATAAAGACTAAACGATAGGTCAGCAAGGGAAAGCTGAGGGTGTGTAATGGAGCGTGTGAGTGTGTGAGTTTGTGTGTGTAGATGGGGAGGGAATGAAGAGACAGGCAGACACACCACCATTTTGGCCATGCCTGCTGTAAGCCCCGATGAGGCATTCCTTTTCTCATGGAACACCCTCCCCAAAACTACGTGGTAGGTGTTACAATTTGCATTTTCCAGGTGCAGAAGTAAGATTCAGAGGGATTAAATATGCTGTCCAAAGTCATTGTGGGGGAGGGTGGCAGAGCTGAGCCCTGATGCCATCACTCAAGTCTGTGGCCTCCTGGCCATAAGGTGATGAAGGGCTCAGGGACACAGGCCAGGGCCTGACAGTGTCACAGTGGGAAGAGGCTGGGACCCAATGCTTGGGAAGGGCCTGAGCTGTATTTGTCCTGCCCAGTCCTGGAAGAGGAAGGGTTGGGGAGGGGAGGAGGGAAAGTACTGGTGGTCTCTGGGAGCCGGGGGCTTGGGGAGGTCCCAAAGTTAAACCCTTTAGGCCTCATATATGAGCAAAGCTGGGAGAATCAGGACACTGAGAGAGGAAAGCGTTTGGGAAGAGAGATGCCTGCCTGCTGTGTAGACGGCAAGGCTTTGGTGGCTGGAAATTTCCATTCATGCTTAGGCCTTTGGGCCGGGCATCAGACGGGAATGGATTTTCGAGCTGCGGGCCACGGGGGCACCTGAATAGCGAGTGTCCCCATCACTCCCCTCCCGAGCCTCCCGTGACTAAGACTCCAACCTGGAGGGAGCAAGTGAAAAAAGGCACTGTTCTTCAAGCACAAACCCTTCGCCCTTTCACATCTCAAGTCCCAGTATCCATGACAACTGGCCAGGGGGAAGAACATGGCGGTCTCCTCCCCATGTCATTAACTTGCAGTTGCTCCAGCAACTGAAGATCCCAGGCCAGCCAGATTCGCGGGGCTTCCTTGTTTCCCAGTCCCCCTTGATTGCTCGCCTCGTCGTCTGTGCCAGCTTTGCTTTGTCCTGCCTTGGAGAAGTCTGTGAGAACCAGGATGGGCAAAGTGTCAGGCTCTTGGTGCTGCTGAAAATCCTTTGAGATGGGAGAAGTCGCTTGAACAAAGGGACAGAACAAAAAGCTCCCAAGTGCTTGGCCCCTTTCTCTCGGGGTCTTTATCATGTGAAACCCTGGGATTTGAGAGTGTCTGACTTGGCCTTTCCCAGGGATGGCTTGGCAGGGGAATGGAGAGAGGGGGACTAGGAAACAGGTCGGAGAGCAAGCTCGGCCAAGAGAACTTCTCAGGCCCACAGAGCCGTGTTCATTTGGACGGTGGTCTTTTTTTCTCTCCCTCCCTGCTTCCCTCCCTCTCTGGCAACGGCTACTGGTGCGTATCTCTTTCACTTGCAGAAATTCTGTACAACGAGGTCGAGCTTCAGAATCTTCGAGCAACCTGTTCCTTGCAATGATTTGTCTTCAGGAAATAATTGGATATTTGCACAAAGTATCCTCTGTGATGCCTTGCGGCCCTGCTCTATTGGTGAAACATCGGTGAAAAAGTCTACATGGCCAGAAAAAAGATCAGTTAAATACATCGTGGCTTATTTGTACTTTAGCAAATGGATTGGTTTTTGTTCACTAGTTTGACCGCTGTGTGTGGCCCTGTGCTGGTTGCTGGAGATCAGTGCGGGGCCCAACACATCCTTTTTTGAGGGGGACACAATTCAATCCATAAGAGATTCCTTCTGGGCTTCTGACCGTACTACTGTGTGGATGGTGGTGCTTGTCCATGATTGTGGACACAACGGATGAAAACCACATCTTGGGGGGAAGAAGTTGTATTTATTGACAAGATATGACAAGAAATGAGTCTTTTGAGTTTGAAGTACCTCTAATTCACTCATTTATCCTCAAGGATTTACCAAGCATCAGCGTGTGGCACGTGCTGGGCTAAGTGATGAGGACATAGCTATAGTAGATCGAACTCTTGCCCTTGAGGAGCTCAGAGCCCAGTGGGGCTAGACCTCAGACACACAGGCAAGGATTAAAGTTGCAAGGTGTAACATGGGTTACAAGTGCAAAGCAGTGTGAAAGCCAACAACAGAGAGATTCAAGCTCCATAAGAGAGAGTAAGACATGGTTTCTAGAGAAAGAGGCACTTCAAGAGAGGGGACTGGAAGAAAGGAGGGCAAGAACATCTTAGACAGGGAGAACAGGTGCGCCAGAGCAGAAGGAATCTGGGCATGGACATGGCCGGTGTGGTGGGTGCAGAGGGATGAAGCAGTGTAGGGTCCCGTGAGTGTCCTCCAGGCTTGCAGGGCCGTGGAAGCCAGTTTGAACTTGACTTATCCCCAGAGTCTGGGGAGCCTGTGAAGGTTTGAGCCAGGGAGTGGCATGCTTTAGCAGATGGGGAGGACCTTGCAGGAGGAGGGTGTCGTGGGTGCAGGAAGACTGGTTACGCTTAGAGTCCCTGGTGAGAGACAGGTAGGTGGTGGTGATGGCGATGGACAGCAGTAGATATAGTCAGGACCTCTCTGGAAAAGAAACGTGAATGAACTCAGTAATTGACCAGACATGTGTGAGGGAGAGAAAAGCACGAGGCCGCCTTTGGGTGTCTTGCACCTACAGCTACATTGGATGAGCTTTAGGCTTGGGGAGAAGTCATGGGTTTGTTTTGAGAATGTGGGCTTTGAGGTGAATTTGAGTCTTTCAGGAGAAGAGGCTGGAAGGCTGCTAGATCATTCCGCCAAGAGCTTAGGGGTGATCTTGACCACATGGGGGAAGGTTGGGACCCAAAGTAGATTCGGGAGGGCCAAGACGAACTAGCAAAAGATGGCCTTCTCTGTCGTGGCCAAGGGAAGCATGAGAAGATGTGTGTGGCTGTGGGGTGGTTTGTAGCTTCGGTTACAGGAAAATCAGGGGATTTCTTCTTTCCGACGGCTTCTGTTTTTTTCTGAGAAGGAAGAGGTGAGGCTGACTTCTTCACATGGGAGGAGAGGAGGCCAGATGGGAGGCTGGTGGGGGGTTGTCACAGAAGGTTCGAAGTGATGTAGGACCACAGTAAAATGGGAAAATGTCTGCAATATTTTCAGTATGAAACAAATTGCAAAATAGATTGTATGCAGGACTTCAGTTTGGGGCCAAGTAAAGTGGTAACACGTAGACACACTTCCGGATGAGTTGGATGCCCAGCCATTTAGAATCTTTAACTTTGTGCTTTTCTGTACTTTCCAAATATACTGAAGTCAACACCTCTTGCTTCTGCAATCAGAAAAGGAACTATTTCTGGAAAGGTCATATCGTCTTTTGCCTTTATTCTTTTCCTTAAGAAGAGACTTGGAGTTATTAACTTGGAAATTCACTGTTAAACCTTTCATAAGCTTAAAACAACAAAACGCTATAGTATTTGTTGACAAGAAATGAGCTGAGCTTCAGGTAGGATAGTAGAGGCTGTTGTAAGGAAGCATCCTCATTACCTGAAGTCACACCTTCTCTGCCTGTTGGTCCAGAATGGTGAAGTCTTTGCTTCCTGGTGCTGACCCTGTCAAGGGCATGAGAGCAAAGCCTAAGGGCGGCGAGCCCTCCTGGGCCTGCTCCAAGGGCGATTTATTTTCAGCATCCCATGGGCATCCGTGATAAGTCTGATGTCTTTTTATTTATTTATTTATTTATTTATTTATTTATCAGAGAGAGAGAGAGTGAGCATAGGTAGACAGAGTGGCAGGCAGAGGCAGAGGGAGAAGCAGGCTCCCTGCCGATCAAGGAGCCCGATATGGGATTCGATCCCAGGACGCTGGGATCATGACCTGAGCCGAAGGCAGCCGCTTAACCAACTGAGCCACCCAGGTGTCCCAGTCTGATGTCTTTGATCAGCAAGAGAATTCTTTCAAAATTGTCAAGGCTCCAACACATGATTTTTTTAATGCTATTCAGTAATAGCAAGGGATTAAATGTTATAATGACTTTTTTTTTTTTTTTTTTTTTTTTTTTTTTTAGTTTTTAGTTTCTATACCTTTATGTCTTTTCAAATGAGTCAATTCACAGAGGAGGAAAGAAAATCCTTTGCTCTAGCTTGGCATGTTGGCTGTAGGAGGGTAACGCTAGCTGTAGTAGCAGAGAGCCCCCCCCCCCCACAATTGGGCCCCACTTGAATGACTTAAAGCCATATGGGGAAGTTGAGTAAGTTGCCCAAGGTCACGGCTGAGGAATTAAAGGGCCAGCACTTCCAGTGCAGGAACACCTGCTCCTCTCTTGTGATGCCATCCGGCACGCTAAGACAGCTCTGCAGTGTTACTTCCTTCCCTCTTCCTCAGACCTCGGAGGGTAATCTGTCCAAAGTCTTGGTGCTGTGTGCACCTAGTTGGGGGCTTGGAGGAAGGGAAGCTCTGACTTCCCCTCCTGGGCAGCCCACCCGAGAGGTAGAGGTGGGGAGAAGGGAGGATCCATTCTTTCTGGGATGGCATGGGAAATTGGGACATTGTGAGAGACGAGCCACACCCCTTTAAAACAACATGTTGTGCTCTGTCACAGTTACCATGGGAGGAAAGTGTCCTGTCTGAGACAAAGGTTAGGAGTGGACTTAATCCTTGTCTTAGGCCACATAAGGAGGGATAGTCGCCCAGCCCTGACCCTGACTGAGCCGGGGACCACAGACAAACCTGGTCTGGTACAACTCTGTCCCTTTGTAGCCCTGTGCTCTTGGCTACAGATTTCTGTAACCCCAATTTCCTCATATGTCAGAGGGGGCTAAAGACACCTCATGTGTGTGGTTCTGTTTCTAGAACTCCTGCCTCTGGACCCAATATTTATTTGCAAGTAATGAAGAAGTGAGAATGAATCAAATCATTCCACCGACCCGCGGTTTTATTCAACGTTCTATTACCAATTTAAAAAAATGCTCATGCAGAAAAGTTCTCCTGACGTTGGCAAGCTGGCTTCTGGACGGGGCTCCCCTTTTCGAGTGTTTCCGTGTAGGGGAGGCTTACCCGAGTTCAGAGTTCTTTCTCTGAGCCCATCTCCTAAAAGAAATCTATCATAGGGAGAGTTTTTCTGGTACTTGCAGATCTCCCGGCCACAGAATAACCGCTGTCTTCCCAGCCTGCCCAGTGACATTGACTGCACACAGATGTTCATACCTGGGGTCCCATAAACCCAGGGCACACCAGCCTGTGTCCTTTCTCCTGTTTCCCCCAACTGAGCTACAGAGGGAGGCAGTGAAAGTATGGAAGTCGGGGAAGGAGGCCACTTGTCAGGCAAGTCCCGAGAGAATTCCAGGGCCCAAGAGGAGAATGGATTAGTGTGAGCTGGAAGGGCAGCCCCAGGGAGACAACTGTTTTCTGTCTGTCACCCCAGCAAGACTGATGGCATCTGATTCACTCCCTGCCCAGCCCCCGCGGCTCACGGGTGGCTGACATCTTTAGCAAATAACAGAAAGTTCCTTTCTTGCAGAGAGCACGTGGGCTGAGAAACCCTTTGACAATGAGGATACACTAAGCCACTCTCATTTCTTTCCGCACATAATAGATGGGGGAAATACAATTACTTGCCTGCATTTAATTTCATATTTAACTGAATTAGAGCGTTTGTAATTAAAATCACTTTAAATGGAGCCGATAAATTATGAAAAGTTACGGCCAGTGAAGCAATTTTGTGATCATTGGTAACTAGAACTACTTAACCACGAGCTCCTGGGCTCCTCTGGGAGGGGTGGAGACTGAAAAAAAAAATCTGATTTTGTGTGAGGCAGAAATTCCTTTGGCTCATATGGCCAAGGAAACCCGTCAGACAGAGCAGGGAACTGGGCACTTGAGTTTCCCTGAGTCATAATAAGAGGGGGTGCTTGCTGAGGCCTCTCCGTGTGCTGGGCACTGGACTCAGCACTTATAAGGTAGGAGATCACTGATCCTCAAGGGAGCCTTTAAGGAAGGGGCTATCACCCATTTTACAGATGAGGAAACTGAGCCATGTGGCGTCAAGATTGGGCCCAGGAAGCCTGGCTCCATGCACTGAAACATTCTATTCTTTGCTTTTTTTTTTTTTTTTTAAGACTTTATTTATTTATTTGATAGAGAGAGAACACGAGTGGGAAGGAGAGGGAAGCAGGCTCTCCACTGGCAGGGGCTCGATCCCAGGACCCTGAGATCACGACCTGAGCCGAAGGCAGATGCTTAACCCACTGAGCCACCCAGACTCCCTGTTCTTGGCCTTTCTGTATCTAGGAGCTGGAGGGCAGGCAGGTCACAGAGAAGAAAGGTTCGGTCTGAATCATTACATAAAACTCACTCAGGTGAAATGGCCACAGGGTCCTGAAAGGCCCCCCGAGGACATGGGGGGCCCCGGCTCCTAGGCCATAGATAGTGTTGATGGACACACAGTGGATTCTCAATAAACATGAACTAAAATCAAGCCTAATGACCTGAGCCACTGGTCCCGTCTGCCTAGTTCACCCAGATTTTCCTTAACGAGGCAAACCATGGAAAAAATAGGGAAAAACTCTGTTTTCCTTAAGAAAGATCCTCTAGTTCACAAAGGACAGCAGCTAGACATGTGGGAAACATCCTGGCTGGTATTTCAGTGCAGAGCCTGGGGCTGGGCACTGCGGCGGGTCTTCAGAACTCCCTGCAGGGGCGCCCTCCCCTCCACCACTGGTCCTGTCCCAGCCACCCTCTAGCTGTCCCCCTCCCCCCCCCCCCCCCCGGGTGAAGCATGAATATTTTTACAGTGAGGTGTAGGTCTGACTGTGGCACTGCCCACAGAATACACAGGATTCCAGTGAGCAAATTGCCTGCCCAGAGTCTACCCAACATCAGCCACAGGTATGCCCGCAGGAAGTCGGGGCAGGGGGGTGGCTGGGCTCCCAGGCGCTCCGGAGGGGGCCGCTGCTAGCCAGGTGACCTCCAATCTTGTGTTCTCTCAGTGTGTCCCCTCCCCTGCCTCCTCTCCCGGCTGTGACCCCAGTGCATCCAGAACTTGGGATGAAGCCGCCTCTCCCTTTGCTTCGTGCCACGAGCTGCGTTCCTGGGTCCTTGCGCTGCCCTGGTATATTATGGGGGCGCTGTGCCCACAAGTGCGGAGACTGTCCGGTTCCGTTTTCCTGGGTCTCGGAGAGAGAGGGGGCGCCTTGGAATGCTTACAGCCCTCCCAGCAGAGGAGTTCTTACTCTTGGGGGGTAATTGCTGGCCCTTGCTGGCCCTGCTCTCAGAAAAGCCTTCTCCAAAAAGCCAGCTTGTTTGAGAGTTAGGCTTAGGTTTCCGAGCCTGGTCTGGGCATCATACACAGATGTGCTGGAGTGGAGGCCTCGGCCCTCCAGGGACCCCGAGTCACACCGGTTATGCCAGTCCTCACACCTGCACACGGCCATCAGGCAGACTGGCCAAAAGGAAGTGGAGAGTTTTCCACGTCGGTCCGTGTTCCTGGAGTCCGGCATCTGAATAGCCCTCCCTTTGCGTGGTCAGGGGTTCCCACAGCCTGTAGGCAAAGGTCAGCCTTGCACCCATGGCATCCAAGCCCCTCTGTGCCCTGGCCCTGCTGAGGCCTCCCCTCCGGGGCTCACATCATGCCTTGCATCCCACAGTCCACTCCTCCGCAGGGATCTAGGTGGCCCCGGGCTCCACGGACGGGCCGCCTCCCTGTTTTCTTCCTCCCGTTCACCTGCCCTCACCCTCGGGGCTGGCTCCGCCAGGCTGGAGCTGCCCCCTTCACACCCACTCTGACAGGACCCGTGGAGCACAAGGGTCCCTCGAAAGGAGCACTAAGACATCAGACAGACCAGGGTTCAAATCCAAGCTTCTCTCATCTTGGGCAAGTTCTTAACTTCTTGGGGCCTCCGGTTCCTTGTAGGAGCAGGCAGAGAGGCAGAGGGAGAGCTGAGACCCAGCAAGGAAAGGCCCTATGACATTGGAGGCAAAGGCTGGAGTGATGTGGCCACGAGGTAAGGAACGCCTGGAACCACCAGAACCTGGGAGAGGCAAGAGGAAGGATCCTTCCTTGCACCTTTGGGGGGAGCACGGCCCTGCTGACACCCTGATTTTGGACTCGTGGCCTCGAGGACCACGAGAATGGATTTCTGTAGTTTGAAGCCACCAGGTGTGTGGGGATCCTTTACAGGAGCCCCCGGGAACGGCGTCTAGTGAGCCAAATGGCCCGTGGCAGTGTCCCATCAGCCTGGCCTGATTTTCTTACTGCTATTTTGAGGACCAGGGAAAGGGGTCCAGTGGGAAGGTCGTGTATTAGTTTCCCAGGGTTGGTTCCCTCTGCGGAAGAATTCTTTGATGCCGTTCTCCTAGCTTCCGGGGCCTTATCGGCGGTCTTCTCTGTTCCCTGGATGGTGGGGCATCACTCTGTGGGGGCTCTGTCTTCCTCTTTATGGGGTCTTCTGCCCGAGTGGGTGTCTGTGTCCAAATATCAGGACAGTGCTCATATTGGATTGGGGGCTCTCCTACCCCGTGTGACCTCACCTGAACCAGTTACATCTGCAACAACCCTATTTCTAAATAAGGTCACATACTGAAGTGGGGACGGGGTTGGCGCTGGCTTCCATCTAGGACTTTCGTCGGAGAGAAACACTCCAACTCATCACAGCGGAGAGAAGCATTCTTCTGTGAACTGTATCACGTGCAAGGACTTGAACTTCAGGAATTTTGGTTTCTCCATTTTAAAGATAAACTTTTTTTTTTTTTTTTTTGGCTGTGAAATCAACACCCCAGTTTTGGAGCTTAGGGGCCAATCATAACTTATGCAAAGGAGCTCTGGGCATGTTGACAAAACTGAAAAAACAGATGTCTCTAGCCGACTGGAGATCAATCTGAGCCGAGCGGAAGCTTGGGAATTTCAGGTGAACAATCCATGAATAATTGGTCTTCGCTGTTCTTTCATTGCTGTCTGTTGGAACTGCCTTAATTCACACTGATGCTTTTGGCAGACTTAATGCCCTGAGATTTCACAAGCAAACACGCTCCGCATCACGGAGAAGCAGAGAGACGATTTAAAATACCCCTGAACATGCTCCTGAAAAATTGTGTAGGACTTTGTCTCCCTCCCCTCTGCCTCCCTTCTTCCTTCCTTCCTCCCTCCCTTCCTCTTCTCTCAATTTTCTTTCTGGGCTCAACTGTCAGTGCCCGCCTTTGCTTGTTAATTGTTCTTTTGTGATTTCCTTTGTAGTGGTGGTTTGGTAATTAGCTGCCCTACCTCCACGGAGAAGGGTGTTTCCTTAACAAGGCCTGCACTTGGCCTGTGGGGGCTTGGGGGAGAGGTTGCCTGCAGCGGAGGGGAGGCCGGAGGCCCTCTGCTCTCAAGGGCACCTGGCCTCAAGCCCTCAGCCCTCTTAGGCAGCTGCGAGCAGGGCTGAGGCGCGGAGGGTCCTCTTCCCCTTCATGACTCCAGGATCTGCTGCAGGCCCCTCGAGGCGTGTTTCCACGCTGGAATCTGGACAGTGTTATCCCAGACAATTCAATTCCTGCCAGAAAGGTATTGTCTCCCCAAAGGTTGTCTGTCTGCTTTTTTTCCTTTTTTGGGCCAAAGGGGAATTTTAGGCATTTTTAATTTTTTAAAAGAGAGTTGATGTTCCAAATGGGAACACCTGTATCTCTTGTCAAAACAAAAATTCAAAAAAAAAAAAAAAAAAAAGTACAAACCCCAAAGCCAAAAGCCCATGAATCATCCTTTCTAAGATTTTCTATCTGTATTTCCACCCCCCCGCCACCCCGCGCCAAACACCTTTACAAACTTAAAATAAAACCCATGTGAGGATCTCTAGCTACCTCCTGATCTTCCCCTCCAGAATCAGCATGGGTGGGGGAAAGAGAAGCGGTTTATAATCCATTGTTACCAGAAGCTGAGCTTCTGGGAAGAAATAAAGGGGTCTCAAGTTTTGATTAGCCAGTTTGCTTTTTCAGTCTGGACTCTTTCTTGTCCTGTATCTTTGATCAGTGGGCCTTCCTCCAAGGGACGGGAAGAGTTTGTGACGTTCTTCTTGGGTTGGGTCTCTAACCAGCTGGCTGGACCCTGAGTCCCATGAAAATAGTAAGGTTATTTCCAGGGTGTTCACTGCCACAACCCTCCTCCCCAGCCCGGGCCCTGAGGACTCAAAAGTCCAGATTCCCATGTGGAATTCTTTTACTACCCTCAGAAGCAGGGACACCCAAAACAAGTAAACTTCTAATCCGCATGCCATGCCACCCCCATCTGTGAGTCTGAGAAGGGGACAGTCTTTGAAGTAGTTCAGTGAAGGTGTGTCTTTCATTCAGAATCTTTTTTTTTTTAATTAAAAGAATTCTTGTGAGTTTTGTTCTTTGATCCATAAGATATTTATTTTGGTTTTAGGAGTAAGGGTGACCTTTTCTTCACCAGATTTTTGATTGGCATTGATGCTCCCGTGCCGAAGGTCCTGTGTCTCCTAAGACCTAGAGATAGGCAGCTGGTTGGAGCTGAGAAGGAGCTGAATTATCATCAGATCTGGGCTGCCTCATGGAAGGGGCTCAGGAACGCTTTGGCAGCCCTTGGGGTGAAAATGGGTGTCTCAAATGCTCTTGTCTTGACATCCAGTTTCCAGAGGGGAGATGCAGCAAGCTCCCAACCTTTGCTCCTCAAGAAAACCCAAGTGTCTGGTGATGATGTAAGCTCCTAGGGACAAATGGAGGGTCATCGAGGTCTTAGAAAGAGTAAGTTGACTGTGTGTGCTCTCCCTAAATCTCTTACAGTCCAGGGAGCTGGAATGGTTTCCTTCTGTGAGATAACAGGAGGAGTAGGAGAGGGGGGGTCATCACAGACTCACAGACACCTGGTTGACTTAATGGGGTCACCATGAAACCAGAGGGAGAAAGGCACCTTGCCAGGAAATTTTGAACAACCAATTGAGTGCAATCCTTTTTATCATCAGTTCAAGTCTTCCTTATAGCAAGATGCTCCAGGTTCTCACAAGCTCCTTCCCAGACTCAGTTCTTTCCTTTTGCTTCCTCGATAATTCCTGCTTCCACACGGAGACATGTTCCTCTTGCTGACTGAGTTGGGATCTTTAAATTCTTCTCTTTCAGCTCATTTCATTTCTCCCCAAAGTATATACAAAATGTTTCCAAATGGATGTCTCTCTCCGGTGCCATTTATGTATGTACGTATGTTTGTATTTTAAAGATTTTATTCATTTATTTAAGAGAGGGAGAGAGTGAGGGAGTATGAGTCGGGGGGAGGGGCAGAGGGACAAGCAGATTCCCCACTGAGCCAGGAGATGGACATGGGGCCCGGATCCCAGGACCCTGAGACCACAATGGAGTCAAAATCAGATGCTTAGCCGTCTGAGCCACCCAGGTGTCCCTCCAGTGCCATTTTGAAAATCTCAAACATCATATTGACCTGAAAATTTTCCTCATTTAGGTGCACTTGACCCTTGAACAATGTGGGGGCTGAGGCGTTGACCCCCCTCTGCAGTAAAAAAACCCACATACAAGTTTTGATTTCCCCCCAATTTAACTACTAATAGCCCACGGTTGAGCGCAAGCCTTACTGATAACAGAAATGGCTTTGTAGGTTATGTGCATGACAGCCTGGGTCTTACAATGAAGTCAGCTGGAGGAAAAAAGTCACAAAAAAAAATCATAAGGAAGAGAAAGTACAGTTATAGTGCTGTATTGTATTTATAAAAAAAAAAATCCACACATAAGTGGACCCATATGGTGCAAACCTGTGCTGTTCACGGGTCAACTGTATAGCCCGTTTTCTCCCTAAATCGTGCTGCCCTCTGCTTGGTCTGAGGCTGAACTCTGGGGAATGTGCTAGCATCCTAAGCGTACCTGTTTTGTCATCACACAGACCTGAGTTCCAGTCTGGGCTCTGCCACCCCCACGGTCGGGGGTTTGAAGCTCTCCGAGGCTCGGCTGCCGAAGGGAGAGTCCAGGATGATGGGGTTCTCTCACAGCGACCTTAGATTAGGCAAAGATGCTGACTACCCTTTCTAGCATGATCCTTGTGTGTACAACGTTCTGAGCAGTCTGAGACCTTCTACTCTCTTGGAAGGAAGAATCTTGCTAAATGCATCCCGTGTAGCCTTGGGTTGGAAACACACTGAAACCAGTAGTTCAGGGAGTCAGAACATTTTACATTTTACAAAACCCAAACCCGTTTATTTATTTGCAAAGACACTCAGCTATTGTCAGGCCTCAGTCTTTATGAAATAAATGAAGAACCTTCAAGAGAGTCCTGAGGAAAATGTGTGGTTTAGGTCTTAAAGCAAAAGACATAACCAGGGTGAGAAGTCACGAGTCCGTATGTAACGTTGGTCTTGTTCCACTCAGAGGCTCACTTTGGATATTTCCAAAAGTCTGTAAAATTTCTCCCTGCTCTCCTCAGTCTTGATGCTCTACCAAAGATCTTAGGAATAATATACCTAAGTTAGAAAATTGTGAGGATTAAGTAAGAGAATGGCAAACATTTTAACCGGCATATAGAAGCTGGTGACAAACGCACCTCGAATTATTTCTCTAGATTGTTCTCAAACGTAAAAGGGAACAGAATGGACTATGTTAAATGTGTCTGAGGCTCTGACTGACCTTGATTTTCTTAGATCAGTGATCTTCAACCAGGGGTGATTTTTTACTCACAAGAGGCATTTGGCCACATCTGGAGAATTTGGTTGTCAAGACGTGGGGTTGGAGGCGATGAGAGAGGGAGGATTGTGTGTGTGTGTGTGTGTGTGTGTGTGTGTGCGCGCGTGTGTGCTGTTGGCATTTACTGAACAGAAAAGCCAGGGATGTTGTTAAACTCCCTTCAATGAACATGGAGAATTCTCTGATCCAAATGTCAGTAGGGCTGAGGTGGAGAAATGCTGGTTTTAGATGGATCCTGGTTTCCTTAGGCTATATGTGTGAGGGGAGATTTTTCTTCAGTAAATTACACTAGTCCTGAGTTTTGAAAATCTATTTACCCATGATCTTTCAGAAAATATATAGAGCTTAATAAAAAGTTCTTTGATCTTAGGATCTCAGCATTTTTTACTACTGGTGATGGAGTGGCCATGCTTTTAGGCTTTAATTAAAAAAAACAAAAAACAAAAAACAGGGGCGCCTGGGTGGCTCAGTGGGTTAAAGCCTCTGCCTTTGCTCAGGTCATGATCCCAGGGTCCTGGGATCGAGCACCACACTGGGCTCTCTGCTCAGCAGGGAGCCTGCTTCCTCCTCTCTCTCTGCCTGCCTCTCTGCCTACTTGTGATCTCTGTCTGTCAAATAAATAAATAAATATCTTAAAAAAAAAAAAACCCAAACTAAAAAACCTTACCCATGTTATCACTGTAAAGTCTAACCCGTTTGCTGTGCACCTGAAACTACTCCAAAAATAAGGTCTATTTTAAAAAGTCTAATGTGAATTATTGAATAGTGATTATGGTCAAAAGAGATTTGTGATTTGTCTCTGAGTCTTCCCCAAGTGAAGTGTTACATAGGTAACGGTGCATAATGTACAAGAAAGTTGATAAGAGAGGAAATCCTACAAGTTCTCATCACAAGAAGAAGATTTTTTCCCTTTTTCTTCTTTTTCTTTCTTTTCTCTTTATTGTATCAGTGTGAGAAGATGGATGTTAACTGAACCTGTTGTGATGATCTTTTTGCAATATATGCAAATTAAGCCATCATCCGGTACGCCTTCAACTTATACAGTGATTTGTGTCAATTATAACTCAATGAAACTGGGAAGAAAAGCTATGGTCAAATGAATTCCAGGAATAAAACTTATTTCTAACAAGATTCTTGAGATTCTTCACATCTTTTCTAATCATTGGATTAAGCAAAAAAAAAAAAAAATCTCATTTTGATTTAATCAGTTATGGGAATAAACCCCACAACTATCATACTGTTCAGGGGATTGCAAATCTCTAATATCCAGCACAAATTAAGAGTCTGTGTTCTTAATCCTTTTGCTGCTCCCCTCCTCATTCTGCACTTATTACTTTGTTGATGACTTAATTACATCGGTTCTCGGTTTACTCGTCAGAAAAATCAGGGATCAGATAAGCCACCTCCCTTGTTCCTCACAACACTGAGATTCTGTGCTCTTGTGAGAATTGTTGGGTGTGTATGTGTAGCGGGGTTGGGGAGGGACATATTTTGAGTGGAGGTCACTACGTAGAGTCTTCATACATAAACAGGCTGGGTGCTTGTGACCCTAGGAGCTAGATGTCTAGGATTCAGAGGGACCCTAAAGCTGCCAAGTTCTCTTTTTGCTCTTCCCAAATTTCCACCAGTTCCTGTGGTTTAGTTTTTTCTAGCATCTTCTTTTTCCTTTCTTATCCTGTTGTGTGGATTGTGAAGTGTTGGGTGACTTGGGTCCCGGGCCCCTGTTTCCTGTGACTTTGCACTGGCAGGCATGAGGGGGCTCAGGTTCCATCTTGACCCAGTGGAACTGGGCTAGGCTTGGAGGCTTTGGCTATCAGCAGAGATGACTCCTGCCCCAGGCCACTGGCTAAGCTTGGTTCCTCTGTTGAAGGATGGACACAGGTGGTGGGGAGAAGCTCCTCACCTAGCCTCCATTCTGCCTCAACTCCATGTAACATCGGATCTGGGATCGTTCAGAGAAGAGAGCTCTCGTCGATTGTTACAATAATTGCCCCTCTGAGCCACGCCTCCTCATGGCCTGTGCAATGGCTTGCCTTGGTCGGTTGGACACGTGTAGTGATGACAGAAGCAGCAGTTTGTCACCTTTTGTATTTGGGACGTACTCTCTGAGACCACACAAAGAGAGAAACCCAGGGAACAGTGTCAACAGTCAGGCACGTGAGTCCAGCCACACTAGAGCATCCTGTCCCAACTGAGCTGTCAGATGGCTGTAGACATGAATGACCCCCAGAAGGACCACAAAAGAACAGCGCTCCTGAGCCCAGCCCAAATCCGCAAAATCAGGAGCAATGATAAATATTTTGGGTGGCTTCCTGTAAAGAAATGGAAAACTGATATTAGAGCTGATTGCCCTTCAGCCCTTTGTGTATGTGATCAGGAGGCCTGGGAAAATCAGCTCAGGGCTCTGCCATGCTCCCTCGTCTCCCTTATTAGCCTCCTCTTGGTTTGCTCTGACTTCCACACTCCTCTTCCCTGCTTCCAGAAAGCCCTGTGCCTGTTGCCCATTATGCTGCAGTCATTGTTCACTTCATTCCTTGTCCATTTCTCTCTTTGTCCTGATTACCTCAAGAGCAAGGACTGTCTCCTTTACAACTTGGTATTTCCAGGGCCTAGAACAGAACTTATTGGGGCTCATTGGACAAATGGAGAAAGAGGTCATGAAACACAGCCATTTGTTCACATTACAGACAGCTTGCAGTGGCAGACATGACCTGGACCCTTGAAGCCTTCCCAACCTACCATCTTGCTATGCCAGGTCAAGCTACAGGAATTTTGGGGCTAGTCATGGTGGTTAATCAGGACTCTTTTAACTCTGATCCTCACCCAACCTCTTTTCTGCTTTGGTTTCTGCCAGCTCTTGACTTTCAAGTTCTTTGGAATGTCTAGCCTCAGCTGGTGCTCCGGCTCCGGTCATGGACCTCACCAGTGACTGGCCATCTGACTCTTCATCACTGGGGACTTCTGGCTGCAGAACACTGACTCCATCCTCTGCCCTCATCCTCACATCCCATTCCTTATCTCTCTTTGTCCCCTGACCTCTGTGATTTGGTGATGGACTGTTAGGGTCAAAGTTCACTGGCAGTTGTGTTAAGTGCTGAACCATGGGAAGAGTAGTGACATTGAGACCAGGGACAAGGTAAAGGCTACTGTGTGCTCTGGTCCTACTCCCATTGTATTTCACTTTATTATTTATCTTTTTCCTTCTCTGTCATGACACAAATACTTAATCTTATTAGGTGCTTTACTTGAACAGGAGCCTAAAATAATATGTGTGTGGAAGAGGATCCCAGGAAAGGTTAAAACTAATAAATGGCCATAGACTTGTTCGAGGTTTTATGTTAGAACTCCCCACTTTGGTATTTGTCTCTAAAGAAGGCGAGGGTTTTGCATCCATCAAGGCTGAGAGTGTTCAGGAGCTGATGGACTCCTTCTAGAACATCAAAGAATAAACATCTGGTCCCATTTATGCTAATATAATCTATGATCATTTCTTCAGATTTCAGGTTTATAAAAATCTCATAAATTACTAATCTCTGGATCCATTTTAAGATGCATGTACAACTCTGAATAAGAAGACAGTAATTTATACACACCCATACACACCCAAAGTCATACATAAAAAATAAGTCACGTCAACAAAATAAACCAAGCCAAACAAATGTGTTTTGCTTCAAACCTTGAAAGTTCTTTCAATGCAAGGCCTGTAAAATTAAAGAGAAGACAGGAGATTTGAAATGTGTGTTTTCAGAGGAGAATCTTGTCTTTTAAACCGGCAACAAAGTCTAATTTAAGACTTGTTAGAATCTTAGTTTTTCCACGTAGCTTTAAGGAGGCTGATAGTAGCAGAAGGCAGTAGCAGAGCTGGTATTTATAACCACCTTGAAGAAACTCAGAGCCTGTTTTTAACTCCCATTCCCTTCCCAAGTGAGCGTTGGCAATCTTTGGAAAATGTGTCTTCTCTAACCTGCTGCAAGGAACAAATGTGCCGTTGGAGGAATAGGCCCCAGGCTTCTAGAATAACTAAGTTTTAGTCCAGTCCGTTGTGCTAGGGGGGAGGCCCGTGAAAATGCTGGTGTGCCATCAGTGGTGGAGAGAACACAGATTTGTCCCCCCAAATCCACGGGCTCTTCCCCAGGGCAGGATGTTCCCTGGTAAGTAGGTGAGAATTATACTTTATTTCACCCGGGAGTGGACAGATGTTGGCAGCTCCGAGGTGGGAGCGGTTAAACAGTGTGCATACCTTCCCGTAACACCCCAGGAAGGTGACTGCCGGGCAGGTTTAGGAAGGACCTGTAGGAGCCCGTGGAGCCTCTGCCCAGGTCCCCGAACAGACCTCCCTCCTCCACCCCAACCAGGAGCAGAGATACTGATGTGTTACCCCAGCGAGGACTACCTTTTTATCATTAAGCCGTGGCCATTTGGGGTTTTCTTTGTTACCATAGTTAATGTGACTCTGACAAAAATATACTGTTACTTGTATTTCTTTTAGGAAGCGAGGGTACAATGCAAACTGAAATGAAGGGGCTAGAACAGCTGGAAAGGGTTGGGCTGCCTCTTCACCTTCCCAGAGGGGTTCTCCAGTTCCCTAGTTAAGAGGAGTGTATTGAGGGGCACCTGGTGGGCTCAGTCAGTGAAGCGTCAGCCTTTGACTCAGGCCATGATCTCAGGGTCCTGGAAGCAAGTTCTGGGTTGAGCTCCCTGCTCAGCAGGGAATTGGGCTCTCCCTCTACCTCTGCTCATGCTATGTCTCTCTCCCAAAAACCTTAAAAACAAAACAAAACAAACAAACAAAAAAAACCTTAAAAAAAAAAAAAAAAAAGGTAAGAGTATACTGATGGCCAGACTTTATTTTAACTATGAGTCTGGAGGGAGAGTGGATGGAGTTGCAAACGGGTGGGGGGGGGCGAGTGGTGGGGAAGGGAGGTCTGCATGGGTCTCTCTTCTCTGTAGCCCATTCAGCACACTGTCAATTATATGAGACCCTCTGGAGCCCGGAGATGACTTCAGTTTAAAAAAAAAAAAAAAAGGTGGAGAGCAGGCTATGTCTTTAAAATGTCTTGAAAATGAAGGAGCAGAGGTACGAAGAAATGGCTTTTGGAGAGGCTTTGACCTGATGTCTGATTACTCTGACCAGAAAAGGGCCTATTTGCCTTTCTTCATTTCTCCCCAAATCTTGGGTCCTCTTCTGCAGTGAAAAAGATGAAAAGCACAGGTTTTTTCTACTCCATAACATAAACCCTAAGTTACTTCCCTTATTTGTAAAGATAGGCTTTTCTGGACACTAAGGTGATTGAATATTGATTTGGTTAAAAATGGAGAATGTCTTTGCTTAAACCGTCAGTTCACTGTTCGTCTGGTTGTCCACCTAACTTCTATTACATTCTCTGAAAAATCAATTGAATTTAAAATGCCATGTAGGGTTTACTGAATTTCATGTGAAGAATGAGTAATAACAAGAAAGATTGTTTGGTCCCAGAACCGAGCAAATAAATATTTGATTATTTAGTGGGGGGAGAAATAAAGCTAATTGTTTAAACATCGCTTGATGAGAACACTGTTTTGCCAATGCCGTGGTGGAAAAGAACACATCTTTATCTGATAATAAAAAATACCAAGAATTACTTAAAGCAGTTTGTTGCAGTAACTGCGTGGGATCTCCCAAGGTTTTTGAGGGTAGTCATTTCTCCTTGTAACAATCGATGCCATTACCAGGTCTATTTCAGAGAGTAATGATGGGCAGATTACATAGTAGAAGTATATTTTGTATCATGCTGGAATTTGTGAATGAGAATAATACTTTGTCCATTGATCACCAAAAGAAGTCTCTGAATTTTTGACTTCTCTTGGGGGAGAAAGTTCTGCTTTGGTCTGGAGAGCGAGCAAAGGGAAGCCATCTTTCTTTCCTTAGGCATCAACAAGAAAGAAGGGTATAGGAGGCCATCTTTCCACCATGTGGACAACCAGTCTTAAAAGGAACCAAGTCATCATGTCAGCAGTGGAGAAGAGAATTTTCTGCAGCAGGCTTGAACAGTTTCAGCCTCGTTGATGTTTTAGTCCAGATAATTCCTTGTTGTTTAGTCTGTCCTGTGCATTCTAAGATATTTAGCAGCATCTCTGCTAAAGTAGATAAGCCAATGATAGATGCCAATAGATGTTACTCCCCGACCCCAGTCACAACAATCAAAAATGCCTCTAGGTTTTGCCAAATATATCCTGGGGGACAAAACTGCACTGAGGCAGGACTGTCTGGTAGAAATATAATGTCAATCACATATACAATTTAAAATATTCTTGGAGCCATATTAGAGAAAGAGAAGAAACAGGTGACATTAATTTGAGTAATATGTTTTAACTTCATTTATTAAAAATATAATTTCAATTTTTAATAATATACATGATTTTACTTTTTAAATAAATGATATTATGATATTTGATAAAATGATATTAATGATATTTTACTTTTCTGGTACAAAGTCTCTCAAGACCAGTGAGTATTATGCATTTAAATTTTTAAAATTTTAGCTACATTTTAAGTGCTCAGCAGCCAAATGCGGGCAGTGTATCTCTAAAGCAACCAACACAGGAATTTGCCCTATCTTTGGACTTCTAGTTAATTGTGTCTTTAAGTTTCCTTTTTCGAAAAGGCGGTATTGTCATTCTTTCTGTCCTAATATGAACCCATATGTCTCTTCCTGATAATTGAGCTATTAAAAAACTCAAAGTATCTTTGCTAACATTTCTTTCTTTCTTTCAAATTTAATATATTTATTTGAGAGAGAGAGAGAATGAGAAGGGAGCTGAACAGGGAGCTAGACCTGGGCTTGATCCCAAGACCCTGAGATCATGACCTGACCCAAAGGCAGATGCTTAACCGACTGAGCCACCCAGGCTCCCCTGCCAGCTAGCATTTCTTCCTTATTATGCATTGGCCATTAGCAGGTTGTTTTTTATTTTTTATTTTATTTTTTATTTTTATAAACATATATTTTTATCCCCAGGGGTACAGGTCTGTGAATCAACAGGTTTACACACTTCACAGCACTCACCAAAGCACATACCCTCCCCAATGTCCATAATCCCACCCCCTTCTCCCAAACCCCCTCCCCCCAGCAACCCTCAGTTTGTATTGTGAGATTAAGAGTCACTTATGGTTTGTCTCCCTCCCAATCCCATCTTGTTTCATTTATTCTTCTCCTACCCACTTAAGCCCCCATGTTGCATCACCACTTCCTCATATCAGGGAGATCATATGATAGTTGTCTTTCTCTGCTTGACTTATTTCGCTAAGCATGATACGCTCTAGTTTCATCCATATTGTCGCAAATGGCAAGATTTCATTTCTTTTGATGGCTGCATAGTATTCCATTGTGTATATATACCACATCTTCTTGATCCATTCATCTGTTGATGGACATCTAGGTTCTTTCCATAGTTTGGCTATTGTGGACATTGCTGCTATAAACATTCGGGTGCACGTGCCCCTTTGGATCACTACGTTTGTATCTTTAGGGTAAATACCCAATAGTGCATTAGCAGGTTTTTATCTTAAGTGCTGTAAAGGAGTTGCTTCTGCTCAGGAACCTGGCATATCTGCCTGCATGTCCAGAGCTTACAGACTTATGAAAGTCTTTCTTGTTCACAAGCTATTCTTGATTCTCTGCATTTCCTTGAGTCCTTTGGGCATGGACATTAGCATCTCACTGCTAAGTCCTAGCTTGCCTCTTTCCCAGATGTAGTGTTTTTTTTTTTGTTTGTTTTGTTTTGTTTTTTTTTTTTTCTGCCTCTGAGCCCTGCTATGGGCTCAACCCAGCATATTTTTGGATTTGAGGAGCAATGGAGAAAAATGAGAGAGGGGACCTCTTAAGTTTCAATGGGCATAATTGGGCACCTTTGTTGACTTCCACTGGAATCACGGTAAAACTGGAAGAAGGAATTCCCACAGATTTGTCAAAGTCAGCAACCAACAGAAACTTCACGAGGATGTTTTAGGAGATTTTGTTTTTCAGATGCAGGAGGCTTACATAATGGAAAACACTTTAGGTGGGAACTAGAAATGTTGGGGGGAAAAATCATAGTTTAATCCCCTTTCCCATTTTACAGATGAGAAAACTAGAGTCTGCGAGATTCGGTAATTTGCCAGGGGTCTCTCTGCAGCCTTAGTAACAGATTCAGGACCATAACCTGTTTCAACCCATCAAGTGTTTCCACCTCAAACCACTGCCTCCCGTATTTACTCAGAGTTTATGCAAATAAATTCTGTGCTCCTCTCCATGCCTGGGTGTTTTAAAAAACAAAAGCTTTTCTTTTAAAATCATTTTAGACATCTATGGAAGTTACAGAAATAGTACAGTTTCCATATCCTTCACCCCGCTTTTGAACGATAAAATCTAACACAGTAGCACAATGATCAAAACATTGACTTTGACCTCAGATCTTATTCAGCTTTTTACTAGCTCTTACATGAGGTCCTTAAAAAAAAAAATAGCGTATGTTCCATGAAATTCCACCACATCTGGATGGCTGCACCACAGTGGGGAAAGGGAACTGTTTGATCGTCCCCCCAAAACCTCCTTGACCCCCTTTATAGGCATAGCCTCCCCTAGTTCAACCCCTACTGCTGGTCTGTTCTTCAGTGATCATGAAACTTTCATCAGTTTGAGAATGGTCTATAAAAGGAGGAATATAGTAGGCCAACTTTTGAGACTGGCTTTTCTTTCACTGAGCACAATGGCCCTGAGATCCATCCCAGTTGCTACTTTGTATCAACGATCCATTCCCCTTTGTTGAGGGAGAAGGTTCCATTGTAAGGATGGGCCAGATTTGGTTTGACTGGTTACCCACCCGAAGGCACCTGGCTTGTTTCCAGTTTTTGGTGCCTTTTAAAAATGAGTTGCTATAGGCATTCCAAATTCATTTTTAATCATTTTCCAGTGCAGGTGGTAGCCTGGATTTTTAGAATTCATTTCCTGCCCTAACTGTTAGTTTGTAGCCATCTTTATCTGGATGAGAAACAAAAAGGAAAGAAAGAAACACTGGTGGCAAACTGTTGACTCCACAATTTGGGGCATGTTAGAGATGGAATTAAGTTGACTGCAAGGGCTAGACTTCACACGAATGAAAGAATTTGTTTTTGAGATCAGTGGTTCTGACAGAGGGTCCTTGGACCAGCAGCATCAGCGTTACCAGGAAACTGATTAGAAACGTTCATGTTCAGGTTCCAGCCCAGACCCGCTGAATCCGAAACCCTGGGGAGGGCGTCCAGCAACCTGCTTGAGCCATGTGAGAACAGTCGGTTAAACTAATAGCCGAGGAATTCCACATTTTCAAAAGGGAGGCTGTGTATACATGGCCCAATTCTATAGGAGTGTGTTGTCCCTCTGGGCTGGGTAGGCAGTGGTCTGGATACCCTCCCTTTTCTTTTTTTCTTTTTGGCAAAGAGTGCCCAGTG
The DNA here is from genome assembly GCF_030435805.1 of Mustela lutreola. Taxonomy (NCBI): domain Eukaryota; kingdom Metazoa; phylum Chordata; class Mammalia; order Carnivora; family Mustelidae; genus Mustela; species Mustela lutreola. Next base: position 14,763,653 of record NC_081296.1, read on the forward strand.
GGTCCAAATATTCTGGTACGTTTTGGAACAACCTGTGCTTTAAGTTTTTGGTTTCCTCATGGAAACAAGGTGGGAAGATGGATATAATTTAGAGGCACTATGGGGAACAATGTGCCTATCAAAGGAGAAAGCTCCTGGAGAGGTTCATTTAGTTCAGGGCAGGTTTCTCCTTTGGAAAGATGCTTCCAAATCAGACAAGGCTCTTGGGTTGATGGGTTTTTGAGCATCGGATGTACCACGTTTAGGGGATTTCATAGAATAAGACCCGGTCTCAGGCATCATTGAGAAGCAGGGAAGGCTGCCTTTGTTGGCTGGCTTCTGATTTTTGGTTCCCTCCTGCCTGTCCTCTGACCTTTTGTAGGATTCCTGGGAGTTCTGTAGTCTTCCTGCTGCCCCATTTCATCTCTCCCAGGATTCATCAAAACATGCTCTTTTTTTTTTTTTTGGCAAGCTGTTTAGGCCCTATCCTCTGCCAGGTGACACTGGATTAATTAGACAGGTGAATCCCTCAATTTTGTTATAAATTTGGCAGGTTATCCCAGAGACATGCTATCACTTTGTTACATACTCCATACTTTTCTTGGAATGAAGTCAGTGCGGGCTGACAGTAAACGCCAGGTATTACGCCTGTTGGAGAAGGCGTATGGATGAATCTTTCCATCAGTTACTGAAAATACATCCAATTACTAAGAAGGTGCCAATCGATCAGGATGGTCCCATAAATAGTTCTTGTGGATGCCTAGGATTTGAGTGTGTGCGGGTGCATGTGTGTGCAGGTGCATGTGTGCGCGTGTGTGTGTGCACACATACAGTGGGTAGTCTTGAGGGGAGACATTTAGATGCTTTATGCAGAATGTGAGGAAGCTGTTCATCTTCAGGTCTGACACGTCCGGGGAGAAATTGTTTCAAGTGAAAGGATGAAGGCTCAGGTCAAATAAATCCCAATCGTTTGTTTTCATTTTTCCCCCCTAGTGCCTTCTGTCTGATTTGAATCATCATTCCTTTTGAATTCATTCTCCTCTATTGAAAAACAAATGTTACTGACTCGGTGGTGTTCACCCCTCGGGTCCTGCTCTGGAAGGTTTTTCCTCCTTCCTCTGGGCGTGAGGCAGGGGCTGAGGGGGAGGTTGTCCGGGAACACCGAGGGCTGAGGGACCATCGGCCCGCCTTTATCCTAACTGCCAAATAAACTTCTTAAAAAGACTCTTTGTCTGTTTGTGTGAATCCCCGCTCTGCCTCTGCCCCTTTCCCCAGAGCCTGGAGAATAGAAGTCACCAAAAATGATGGAGCCGCTTTGGAGGACAGATTCTAATTTCTTTCTCTGAAGGCTGCCCTGAAATTCAAAGAAGCATTATTACTTCATCCAATTTAAAACTCTGCCCGCTGCTGAATGGGCAAGCACCTAATTTCACCTTTGGAGGCAAATGGGAAGCTTTTTGTGTTGAAAGACAGAAGAAGAGAAAAGAGGATTCGGGAGGATAATTGAATGGAAATCCCTTTAAGGTGCCAGAAAACAGCTTCCATCCAAAGGGATGAAACGAGGTCAAACTATATTTGTTAAAAGTGTGGGGCATGAAAGCCTTAATTATTTCTTTGGAAAGTCGTGTCTTGTAAAGACTTAAACAAAAGCTTCAAGAAGGTAGAAGCTGGGAGAAATTGCCCACGGCTTTCGAGAAGGTGGAACCAGGGGAAGGCAATTACTGGCGGACAATACTATATTAGCAGGGATTATTCTTCCAGATTGGGGGGGGGGGGCCCTGGGTAGGGTTTAGGGTGGATCTAGTAAAAGATGGCCTGATGGTGTGCCTGGAATGGGAGGGAGAAGGGACAGCGTCACCCTGGCTGTGCAGGCCAGGGGAGGGCAGGGGTTGGGCTTGCTGGCTAAGGAGGCGAAGAAATAGTCCTTTTTTTTTTCTTTTTCTTTTTTTTCTAATTCATTTGAGATTGAGAGAGAGAGAGAGAGCATGAGTTGGGGAGGAGCAGAGGGGGAGGGAGAAGCAGGGTCCTCACTGAGCAGGGAGCTGGCCATGGGGCTGGACCCCAGGACCCCAGGACCCCAGGACCCCAGGACCCCAGGACCCCAGGATCATGACCTGAGCTGAAAGCAGCTTCTTAACGGAGTGAGCCACCCAGGTGCCCTGAAAAAGTCCTTACTTCTTATACGCTAAGGAAGATGTAATTTCTCTTGGAGCAGAATGGTGCGAGCTGTTGTAGTGGATGCGCTCTGGAGTCGACAGATGTGCATTCGAATTTCCAGTCCTTCATTTGCTATGACATTAGACACGTTCCTTGATGCTCACCTGCCTCATTTGTGAAATGGGGGGAAATGTTGCCTGCCACAGATGGCGAGAATGTACTCGAGTAATGTGGGGTGTGGTACGTTACAGATGCCCCAGAGATGTCAGTCCTCCGGGTCGCTCCTCTGCTTGGTTTGACTTCTGCAGGCTCCCTGAAGTACGGTAGGCTCTTGCCCTTAAACTCGCGCCCGGTGTTCTCATCCCTGCACTGCCCTTGGCGTTGTGCTGGCAGGGTTCAGGGGCAGCCCCCTCTTTTTCATCTCTCCCTCCGGACCCTTGGTTACCTGTGCTTTGGCCTCTCTGTGGAAGTTCGCTAACTACAGAAGGAACCGTAATCACTCCCAAGATCAACAGGGTCCTGGGCTGAGTTTGCCTCTCTGGCACCTTTCTATTCACTGAATCCCAGGGCAGTGTCTTTCCCCAAGGAAGGGGGCGCACTGACTAAAACAGTTCATACTGTGCCTTTGGGTTGTTTCATGGCACACAGAACTCCCCCTTAAGCATTCTGGTTTGGATACGTATTCCGTTCCGCGAGCCAGCCAGGAACTCTGCCGGGCTTCTCATCAATCATGCTTTTCGTGGCAGGAACTGACAGTCCAGCTGCCCCTTCTCTGTATGCCTCCTTCTCATACTGACATGGCAATTCTCAGACCCGGGGTCCAGACAGCGTGTTGGGGTTCCCCAGTACCTCAGCTGGGGATTAGCAGTCAGATCAGTGGGTAGAGGGGGGCAGGGAGCCCCTTCTCAAGTTTCTGGGAGGCCTCTTTGAAAAGATTACCTATCCTTATTACAAACAGGCACACAAGACTTATGCAGGAAGGCAGGAAAGATTTCCCCGAGCCTCTCTAAGAGTGGATGACAAGCACAGATTTCAGGGGATTGTTAATTCAGAAACCAGAGCCTCTGCCTGGTTTGCTGCGTGAAGAAGAATTTCTACAGTACATTCAGGTTTTGTGGGCTTCAGTCTTCCTTGTCTGTGCTCAGGAAGTCAAGTAGAGCCTGTCTTTTTTTTGACAAGAACTGGCAAAAAGTAGCAACCATGTCCTACTTTCCCCAATGACCCAGTAAAGGAGGATTTCTGGGTAATTTGGTTTTTTTTTTTTTTTGCTCATTTGAGGAAGCTACACACACTATCAGGAGTAAGGATGCAAAACTCATCTTTGTGGACAGCCTGGATTTCACAGGAATCAGGTGTGGGACATCTTGGCGGAGGAAATGCAGGATATTAGAGCAGCTACAGCCATAGCCACTGGATTTCGCAGTTCCGTACCTCCTTTGGGGGACTCGGGGATACACACCTTCAATTCCTTGCCTTGTTCTTTTTTCTAAATTGGCAGAAACCCCCTCAGGCAGACATGAGTGCTGTGTAAAAGAACAGTCTTGGTGGCTCTGGAACAACGGTATTCAGTGCCGCACCTCAGAGGCCTCTGGAGAAGGGGAGCCACTGAGGCAGCCATGACAATGGCGCCATCTTTCCTCTCTCACACTCTCACCAACGTACAGGAGACTAAGGAGTGTTCGTATCAGTAAGATCGAGTCAAGTCCGATCAGTATTGGTTACAGTCAGCAGAACTGACTGCAGGAAATGCCTTTCTCTCTTTTTCCCCATCAATTTACTCAATAAGAACTTGAAAGCTGCTTACTAAGGGCTTTTGAGCATTCAGCTGTTGTTGTGACCTCGGCCATAAAATGTTGACGCCATTTTCATGGTCTTCAAGCTCAAGGTTAATCTGGATTTTGGTTGTTTGTCTAGGGATGGCAATGGGTTTATGTTCATTATTGTATGGCGTCTCAGGCAGCTCTGGCTGCTATAATAAATATAATAAATAAAACTCTCACAGCTCTGGAGTCTGGGAGACCAAGATCAGTGTGCCAGAATGGTCAGGTTCTTGGTCAGGGCTCACTTCTTGGCTGATAGGTGGCCTTCTTGTTATGTCTTAGATGATAGAGAGAGAGCTCTGTGTGGTGTCTCCTCCTCTCATAAGGCCTTTAAGCCCATCAAGGGGGCTCCACCTTCGTGACCTCATCTAAACTTAAATTACTTCCCAAAGGTTCTACCTCCAAATATCATACCATTGAGAATCAGGCCTTCAGTATATGGATTTTGGGGGGACTCCACAATGTGGTTTCTACATGACTTACTTAGCAATAGTCTCTGAGATGTGGGATATAGATGAAAAATGTACTGGTTACCAAACTGAACTCCACAGTGGAATGGTAAACTTAAAAATGGTAAACCAGTTGTCTGCCCTGGTGCAAGAGACAAGAAGAGAGCAAGAAGAAAGAGGGGCAGAGATTATTCATTGTTACTGGGTAATGGGGAGATAGGCTTGAAGCCGTTGGTGGAAATCACTGTGGTGACCCACATGAGGAACCTACCTTCTTCTGAATTTACTCTTCTTACCGTCATCTTTTACCAATGGGCTTTCAAGTGTCAGTGCATTCTAGGGTAGAGCAGCAAAGATATTTATACAAATTATGTGGGAATTGCTAGGGATTGGCCTATGGGTATTGAATGAAGACAAGATCCTGTCACAGCAATAGCACTTGCCTTCAAGATGGAGGTTTGGATTCTTCCTCAGCTCTGACAACTTGTTGCTAACATGTCCTCATTCACGTAAGTGGGATAAGAATGGTGGGCTTGGTTCCTAGAGTTATATAAGGAAAGAGGAGGGATACAGTACAGTGATTCCAGAAGATGGTCAGCATGAATCTTTCTCCAGTCTGTGATAGTATTTTCTCTAAAGTTGTGACAAGAGGGCCAAGTAAGCGGTCAGCCTGTTATGTAGTTGAGCTTAATTAACCCTAACCTCTCTCCGCACTTTCATTTCTGATGACACCCTTCCTCTGACGCATTCTACCTGCCAAAATCAAATCTGCACACCCCAAGATTCAAATAGCCCAGGCCCAAGATTCAAAAACTCATGTTATATGCCCTTACTCTCTCTCTCCCTCATACCTTAGGCTGTAGAAAACACACACACACACACACACACACACAAACACACACACACACACACACACACTTTCTTGGTTAAGGGCAGTATCTTACTTTTCCAGTGATAATGTGTTCTTCCTTAAATGAAAGGTAGGTGATAGCAGATGATAGTCTCCAAGCACACCTGCAGATCCTTCTGGAATGTTTTTAATGAGGGACTGAGAGGCTTCCCAGAAAAGAGCTCTTTGTGAGGGTCCAAGGCACCAGAGAAATGGGCTTGACATCATCACCAAGCTTCAACCATTGGAAGGAAGCCAATACATTATCCATGGCCCAGTGACTCTCATCTCAGATTTGCCTATAGTCCAGTACCACCAAAGACTCATGTCCAGGTCTTCTGGAGATGGAGGGTTGTGAGTAGAGATTGAGAGGACTTGTTTTCTCTCAAAATCTTAGGCAGCTCTGGAGCACAGCTGTGCTGCCCTAATGTCCCTCCAGCAGCATTTAGCATAAAAGAGGAAGGGGCATTTTCTTTTAGCTTGCTGGTGGACGTGAAGGGAACCAACAGAGATGGCTCATCTAGTGGGAGTGACAGTGATGGCTGTCAGGCTCGGTGGTCCCCAGCAGGGACAACAGCCAAGGTGATCATGCAGGTGGCAATAGTTTTGGGTAGAAATGGCTCATCGGTGGTAAAGGGCCCAGGGCAAGATGCCTTGCTATAGGGTACAGCCTGGCAGGCAGTGGTGGCCTCACCTCTGGGAATCCCCAAAGTAGTAAGAATAGGGTCAGTCATTTTTTTTGTGGGGGGGGAGCACTTGTGATATACACTCATGGGTCTCCCTTGGCTGGAGGTCCTCACCCATAAGGTGTGAGTGGGAAATAATGGCTAATATGGCCTGTTATTATTGACATGAATGTATTTTATATGCAGGGCGTAATGTACTCTTTGGGAAGGGATAGGTCCAAAAGAGCAGCTTGTCATGATTGCCACAAATCCAGGGTTTTTGGAGGAGGTGAGATTGCAGGAGATTTTGGAAGATGGAAGTTATCTGGGTTAGTGGAAGGAATGCATTTCCAGACTCCCAGCAGTGTTTTAGAGAGTGCTACCCTCTTAGCCACATTTTTGCAGTCTGAGGCTAAGATGCTCATTTTGAGCCTATTAGAGACCATGTATCCAATACTAGGAAATCCTCAGCGGCCATCCTTGGCCTGTGGGGATGTGGATTAAAGGGTAGAAATGGTCACTTTACTTTCTTAGTGCTTGGTAGAGTGAATCATGAGGATATCCATTCTGCATAATTTCCTGGGAAGCTAAGGAGGAGTTCCAGACTGATGACAGCTGCTCCTGTCACTTTAGGGTCATTTTTTATGGTGACCTTGACCAAGAAGTCTTTCTTTTAGAGTGAGGTTCTATTCAGAGATTCGCAATTATTTCTCCATGAAGGATCACTTTGTTCAAGATGCTTTGCCTATTAGTCTTGTGTTTAGGAAGATTCCTCTACCCACACTAACCATGCTATTTTGTTAAGTAGTCACTATTTTCTTTACTTTTTATTTTAATAAGACATACATTTGTCATCTCCAGGTCTTTGATCTGTGTGAGCTCAACAGTTACACCAGATTGAAACAATACTGTGCGGGGCCCAAACAGAGAATTATGACGAGGTCACCAGCCTGTGTAGAGCTCCTCTGGGTCAGTGCACGGATTTTATTAACATTTTTAAAATGCCAAATGTGGTTGCAAACATTCATCTTCTCTTCCTTTGAATCTCAGGCTGAAAACAAGCCCTTCATTTTTTTTTTTAAATTTTATTTATTTATTTGGCAGACAGAAATCACAAGTAGGCAGAGAGGCAGGCAGAGAGAGGGGGGGGGGGGAGACAGGCTTCCTGCTAAGCAGAGAGCCCAATGCGGAGCTTGATCCCTGGACCCTGACCATGACCTGAGCCCAAGGCAGACTGAGCCATCCAGGCGCCCCAAGCCCTTCATTTTTCTGAAGTTGTTCTGACCTGTGGTCTGAGTGAAGGAGAGGGCAAAGAGCTCAGAGGGATCTTTGTGTCCCTTCTGGGGCCCTCCATGGTGGGACACACTCATCACATACACGTGGCATCACCACCATATTTGCAGGGATGGTTAACATGTTTGCCAGTTTCCGCCTTGAACCCATTTACTGGGTGTGAGGGCAGTGGTGGTTGCTCCATGGGTACCAATGCTGGGGACCCTGTCTCTTGTCTTTCAGAGATGTTCCCAACCAGGTGAAGGGTAAGGTGGAGAGAGAAGAAGAAGCGAAGGAGCTGGTGGGAGAGGGGGGCAAGACGGGGCACGCGAGAGGCGAAGCCAGGAGCAGTTGCCAGGGAGGATGAGGAGCGATGATCATGCTGACATTGTTTTCAAATAATTGCAGTTACCAAGAAAGAAACCACAGCTGATGACAGTGAATTATTGAGTGACTGAGAGTCAGAAATGCGTGTAATAAGTGAAGAAAAGCAGTGTAAGTCAGAGAGAGAGAGAGAGAGAGAGAGAGAGAGAGAGGTGTGGGGGAAGTGGGGGGATTCTTGCTACTGAAGTATCCACCCTCCCTTTTGTTAGTCCAAAGTGCTTTAACCTTTTTCTTTGCCTTTCTACTTTTAGGGAAAAAAAAACAAAGCAAAACAAAACAAAACATGGGGAGTGCCCGGGTAGCTCAGTTGGTTCAGCATCTGCCTTCAGCTCAGTTCATGATCCCTGGATCCTGGGTTCAAGCCCTGGCATTGGGCTCCTTGCTTAATGGAGAGTCTGCTTCTCCCTCTCCTTCTGCCCCTCCCCCACCACTCATGCTCTCTCTCTCTCTCTCTTAAATACATAAAATCTTTAAAAAATTCCATTAAAAGAAGGAAAAAGATATACACACACACACACACATATATGAATGATGACATAATTATAGAACAAACACCCATGGTTTATGTTTCATAATTTATAGAGATGATTTACTAGAGTTTTGAACACTCCACTACACATCCAACAGTTGTGAAATTCTCGCTATTCCCTCAGTGGGAGGCTGGGGGATAGGAACGCTTGCTCTCGCAGCCTCCTCCATACTGTGTTCCTGGTTCCTGGGCATTGGGAAGCGGGATTGCTTGTCGGGGACAAACAGCTCAGCTTCCTGGTTTATGGGTTGTTGAACCAATGACTCTCCCCGCTGTGGTGGGACGCCCAGGAGCCTGCGTTGCTCCCTGTTTCCCCTGGCAATCTGCTCTTTCTCTCCAAGCTGTGGCTGCTTGACTGACTGTGGCAAGGGCAGGGGATCTCAGTTGGCAAATGAGGAGAAGAGAGGGCAGGATGGGGCATGGAGCCCTTCAGCACTTACCTCTGGACCCTGGAGAATGTGGCAGGTCTGAGGAGGAGGACAGAGGCCCGTGTGTCGCACCATAAAATTCTAGGAACGCTCCATCTGCACGGCAGGCCTGAGAATACCCAGCGTGACAGTGTATATAAAATTTCTGGCTTATATGCTTCTTAATACCAGTCTATAAAAATAACAGTCCAACTGGATGAGATCATGGCAAGGTTGTGTGGGGCCATATGCCGTGGGCCGAGTTGGTGCTGATGGATATTTGGAGGCTTATGTTCTTGGACTTGTTGGTTTGGGAAGAAGAAATCAGAGGGTGGGCGTGGGGCCCAGAAGTAGGAGAAAGCGAATGAGGAAGAGGGTGAGCCTGTCTTAGAAGAGAAGCCCATCAATTAAAACATAATGAGGAAGTGTAGGGAGAGGAGTATGACCATTTACTGGGCATCCGTCATGTGTCAGAGAATATTTATGTTGGTGTTTTGTCTCATTTAATCTTCTGTGCAGTATGAGTCAGACCGTGGCAAGTCCCATTTTCCAAAGGGGGTAAACTGAATTTAGACATTAGTAAGTATCTGATACTTGACTGAAGGCTAGAAGGAGGGTAGAGACAATATCAAGCCCAGGACTGTATGACCCCAAGGCTGTGATCACTCTTATGCTATAGAGTGACGGAAGTTTTGTTCTGATGTGGATGGAAATCTCCAGTTAGCATCTTGATGGCTTTGGGAACTTTTGGGAACTAGTCTAGCTGATTCCAGTCTATCCAACTGAGCGGTTGGCTTGGGATCCTGTGGATGAAGGATGAAGATCTCGCCTTTCCAAGCGCGGGTATTGTGGGATGGGCCATATGGACAAACATGGTTGCTGTTGGGTCAGGCTGTTGGGGACGAGTGACCAGTGACCAGTGACCAGGACCAGTGGTCAGCCCCTGAGAAAATACCTCAGCTTCCTTAGGGGGTAGATCAGACACATGCAGCTCTGACAGACAGACATGTGCAGACAACTAACCAGCCTTGTCATGGGCAGAAGTCCCTTTGGTATTGTCATGAAGGGACCCCTTCCTCTGAACAAAACCCAGAATAATTAAAAAACCCAGTTGCATCTCTGTATTATATTCCTATAAAAATAAAGCAGCTCCTGAATGTCTTCTGGGTCTCAGAAGCTTTACGTACATGATGCTTTTTGTGTTTCACGACCACCACATCGGAAGGTGGAAATGGCTCCATTTTATGGAAGAGAAAACAGAGGCTTGGAGGGGATAAGTCAGCTGCCCTCAGCAAATACTATGATTAAGCTGTTGATTTGTGATTTGAATTCCGTCTGCCTGATTTTGGAAATTTTTTTCCAATTGTGCCCGTCCCATCTCAAGAGGGACCTGGGAGGAACCTGTCTCCTTAAGTACATTGGGTGTGCTTTGGTTAAAACAGGGCCTGAGATCATATTTATCACCAACTTAATAGATTACATGGAGAATTTATTAAAAAATCTTGCATAATGCAGCTGTTAAATGGCTCTCTTACTTAAATTGGAAACAAAATTTTTTCTCTTCATTGAAAGTAGTTTACATTTTTAAAAACAAAGTGACATTTCATAGCAGCTTTATTGATATACAATTCATATACCATACAATTCTCCCATTGAAAGTGTCAAATTTAGTGTTTTTTTTTTATGTTCACAGAGGTGTACTGTCACCTTTGTGCACACCCTAAACCACATTTATGAACATCTTCATTTCCACAGCGATGTGACTTTTTTGTTTTTAAAAGATTTTATTTATTTATTTGACAGAGATAGAGAGAGAGCACAAATAGGCAGAGCAGCAGGCAGAGGGAGAGAGAAAAGCAGACTCCCTGCTGAGCAGGGAGCCTGATGCGGGGCTCGATCCCAGGACTCTGGAATCATGACCTGAGTTGAAGGCAGTTGTTTAACAAACTAACGCACCCAGGTGCCCCATGTTTTCTTTCTTCTTTCTTTCTTTCTTTCTTTTTTTTTTTTTTAAGATTTATTTATTCATCCTGGAGAGAGAGAGAGCATAGGGGAAGAGGGAGATGGGCAGAGTGAGGGAAGGAGAATCTCAAGCAGATTCCATGTTGAGTACGGTGCCCGACTTGGGGCTCGAACCAAGGACCCTGGGATCATGACCTGAGCTGAAATCAAGAGTTGGCTGCTTAACCGAATGAGCCACCCAGGCGCCCCCAACATTATGTTTTTATTCAGAGAAAAGAAAGTAACATTAAACAAAGCTGAGAGAAAGAGGACCTCTCCCATTCTAGTCTTTGTGTACTCAAGATACTAAACAACATAGACACAACCAGCCTGTGCACATTGTTGGATGACTGCTTTTTAAAGGCGACATTTCCCATCTTGTTACTTTGCATTCATGGTGGCCCGTGATATTCCCTCACGCTGATGTGCAATAATTTACTAACTCACCCCCTTTCACTGAGCCATTAGGTTTCTTTTTCCCTATCATAAATAATGTTGCAGTGAACATCTTTGCACATAAAGCTTATTTCCCCTGTTGAATATATTTCTTGGGGTTGCATTCCCAAGAGTGGGATTACTCAGCCAGAGGGTATCAACATTTTATGTCCCTCTCTCCCTTCTCCCGTGCTTATTCCTAAAGAGGGGACTCTGTTTCACGAAATAAAAGTTATTTTTTATGTATATATATATATATATACACACGCACATATATATATGAGATATACATGTATTTTATTTATATAAAACATTATACATAAATATTTTATGCTTTCATTATATACATGCAAAAATAGTTGTGCTTTCATTCTACAAACCAGAGACAAGCAGAACTCCGAGAGGTCTAACATCACCCATTCCTTGAGAACCAAAAAGACGGTCCTTCATGCTTCCCACCTGGTGGCTTAAATAACTGCCACTTCTCTTAGAAAATGATTCCCATGGAAAGCAATTCGCTCAACCCCCTGACCTTTTATTGGTTGCTGTCAGCCTGGGGCAGCACTTTGTTTCCAGCTGCTCTGAAAAGCTACTTGTCCAGCTTAACCCTTTGAAGGCTGGCAGGGATGAAGAGGGTGGGGGATAAGAAGTGGGGGGAAGGGTGAACCTACCCATCGGTACTGCCCTGCCTTCAGGTCAGCGTGAGCCGCCCCTGGGGCAGACAGTGGTGGCTACAAAAGTTAGGACATCCCCAACGTATTCTGTTGTAAATACAATAATCTGAGATGCTCTGACGTGTATTGATCTTTAATGTCCGTACAAGGGGCACTGTTAGTGAAAACAGTACTGAAGCCCTGAGAGGAAATTTTAGGGTGTGGGTGTATTCACCCCTGATGCCTCAACTCCCCAGAAACATATATTGAATTTCGGGATTTGGGGGCATTCTTCCATGTCATGTAAGACCATCTGGAATCCCTACTGGATTCGTGAAATTCTGGATCCCAGAAAGGTGCTCTTGGCTGTGTACGCTACGCAGTAAATCCAAATCAAATTCATTGAAAAGAGGACAGGAATTTTCATGTAATTGGAAAGTCCAGAGACAGGGCTGATGCGCAGCCGAGCTCGATCCAGGAGCTCAGGGTGATTACAGGGACTGGGTATTTTTTCCTCTCTCTCCTCTACTTTCCCTGGCGAGCACACAGCCTGCTTCAGGCTCTGCCGCAGGAACACCCACCATTTCCCTTCCTTGCTTCCTAGATGTCTTATCTTTTCTTCCATCTTGCCACCCATCTGGGGGTGTCCTGTGTGCTCTGAGACAGGAGTGTATCAGATAGCTATTGGATGCCTCTTTCTGGACAGAAAAAGATGCCTGAAGCTGGGCCTATGTCGAGGATCCCAGGTTGGGCCAAGGGGGCCGGCATGGCACAGGGCAGAGGAAAAGGGAAGCCAAATGGGGGAGCCCAGTAGCTGGTCCCCGGGGGTCAGGAGGCTGGCTGAGGGCTGGGCCAGGTGGCACAGCCGGGTGCTAGAGGCCACCCTGTGAACTCTGTAGAACCAGTATTGAGTGGCCTTGAGGGAGGTTCTCTAGAACACTCCCTGCGCCTCAGGAACATGGTGCAGAGGGAGCCCTTCTGGATGGGAGCTGCCCTGGCTCTCCTTTGGGAGCTTGTCCTTCTGCCAAAGGAACTGGAGGCCTCAGAGGCCAGGAGAGAAGGTCGGGGTTTCTCTACTGCACTGTCCTGCCAGTGGCTGTGTGATCTGGGGAGGACACATCCCCATTCTAGGCCTGAGTTTCTCCAGATGTTCTAGGGCTCTTTGGCTGTGGGACAGCTGGTGGTAGAGTCCCACAAGCCATAAACCTCTTCTGAGGAGTTAATTGTTAACTGAAATGTAAACTGTTGATGGCAGTGGGAGTGACCCCCTCCTGGGTTATTTGCATTTTAGAATGCACTCCTAGGAGACCAAGATTCCTTGAGGACCCTAAAAGAATGGAGTCTTTTTTTTTTTTTTTTTTTTTTTTAAAGAATGGAGTCTTAATGGAGGCATAAAGGGCGTGTGTGTGTGTGTGTGTGTGTGTGTGTGTGTGTGTGAATGAATAAGAGTGTGGAGGGAGAGAGACAGTGATGGTTTGGTTTAGAATTCCTCACGTCTTTGATCTGTCCCAGCTATACTGAAGGGTAAAGTTTCTGTGACTCATCTGTGATGCTCAGACCTAGAGGTACTCATGGTAGGATGTGCAGGAACCATTTCAAATATTTTATTGAGCTGCAGTGATTTTGTATGAGTGAACTGAAGTATCAGGGACTGAGTCAGGGTGATTATCAGGTCATGGGTATTTGGGATTGGGAGGGGTTGTGGAATTATCAGATGGGGGCCCTGAGTCTCTTCAGTAGTACGAGGTCACCACGTGAGCTTGGCCTGACGTTTTTGCTTTCATTTCCTACCCCTTATCTCAGCCAGATGACCACATGCGTGTTGACCACCAGAACATAAATGCCTCCAGGCCAAGCCTTGTCTGGCTGGTTCCCTGCTGGGAGCTTGAGACTGGCAGAAAACAGGTGCTCAGTGAATTGTGGTTGGAAGGTGCTGTTATTATTTGTTTCACTGGTAAGACATGTGAGCCTAAGAAGTTCTTCCAGCTGGAGAAGGGTCTCTGATGGCAGCTCCCTTATCTGTGGGGCTGGAAGGCTTCCCAGACAGGTGGTCACAGGACAGGCTGAGCTTGCCCTCTGCTGCTGGGTGAGGGGTCTTCTGAACCGGGGCTTCCCTGCCCCTCCAACTCCTGGTAACTGTGGAAACTGCAGGCCTGGTTGTGTCGGTGGCTGGCCTTGGTAGATTTTCAGGACAGTTTTTGAGACAGAAAGTAAAACACTTTAGGTACCTCCCATCCCAGCACCTCCCACCTCCCGTTCTGTGAAATGAATAAAGTGAGCTTGTCACTTCAAAAAAGAGGACTAACAGGATGTCAGTGATATGATAACAAATCATGCTTTCAAGGAAGATGAGAATTTTGGAAAAGCGGATCAGCCATCGCGAGCTTGATAGCCTTCCAATAACTTAAAGACTCCTCTGCTGAGATTGGTAGTGATACTAACAAATGTGCATTTTTGGATACCGTATAATGAAATATGTCAACATATGGGAGATCTGGTACCACTCTGTGAATTGATATTTCCAAATGAACAATGAATGGTGCTATAAAGCCCAGGCATGGATGAAGAGCCATTGAAAGTACAAGGTAGACCAGTAAGATTCTACAGAACAGAGTACATACAGAAAGCTCACTGAGGTAGTTTTGGATTCCACATTGCAAGTAGCCTTTAAGAAACTACCAAGTGTGAACTATAGTATATTATCAAAGAAGAATATCTAAAATCATCAGCAAAGGCTATTAAAATACTACTTTCTTTCCCAACTATGTTTCTTCCTATACTCAACCAAAACAATACATTATAACAGACAGAATGCTGTATCCAATTGTATTTGACTGAGTCACACATTTAAAAAATTTGGAAAAATGAAAATACATTTCTCACTAAGTCACTTGTTAGAAAGAACAGTTCGTTCCTGTGAAAATGTTACTTAGGTCTATATATAATGAGTTTCTTATTCTTTTTACATGAGTTAAGAGATCTTTTAAAATGCCTTGTTTTCTGAAATGGTAAATATCGCTAGATGTAATGAATGTAAACCAGAGCTCTTGCTTTAGGTTATTTTTAAAAGCATAACCAGGAGCCATCCTCCTGTTCACAATATGTGAACTGCTGATCTAGAATATATAAAGAACTCCCTCAAATCAATAATAAAACAGGATCCCAATAGAAAAAAAATAGGCCAAGGATACAAACAGGTAATTTACAGAGAAAGCCAACAGGCATAGGAAGAGTTGCTTGGACTCATTATTAATCAGAGAAATACAAATAAAAATGTGGCATGACTTTACACCTATTACTGGCAAATATAGAAAGCCATGTAATGACAAGTGTTGGTGCATTGGGGTTGGGCAGAAGCCTTTGCTGAAAGTCAGAAAAGTACAGCCATTCTGGGCAGCAGTCGACTAGCTGTTATTTTTTTTTTATATATATAATTTTTTATTTTTTATAAACATATATTTTTATCCCCAGGGGTACAGGTTTGTGAATCAACAGGTTTACACACTTCACAGCACTCACCAAAGCACATACCCTCCCCAATGTCCATAATACCACCCCCTTCTCCCAAACCCCCTCCCCCCAGCAACCCTCAGTTTGTTTTGTGAGATTAAGAGTTACTTATGGTTTGTCTCGCTCCCAATCCCATCTTCTTTCATTTATTCTTCTCGTACCCACTTAAGCCCCCATGTTGCATCACCACTTCCTCATATCAGGGAGATCATATGATAGTTGTCTTTCTCCGCTTGACTTATTTCACTAAGCATGATACGCTCTAGTTCCATCCATGTTGTCGCAAATGGCAAGATTTCATTTCTTTTGATGGCTGCATAGTATTCCATTGTGTATATATACCACATCTTCTTGATCCATTCATCTGTTGATGGACATCTAGGTTCTTTCCATAGTTTGGCTATTGTGGACATTGCTGCTATAAACATTCGGGTACACGTGCCCCTTTGGATCACTACGTTTGTATCTTTAGGGTAAATACCCAATAGTGCAATTGCTGGGTCATAGGGCAGTTCTATTTTCAACATTTTGAGGAACCTCCATGCTGTTTTCCAGAGAGGTTGCACCAGCTTGCATTCCCACCAACAGTGTATGAGGGTTCCCCTTTCTCCGCATCCTCGCCAGCATCTGTCATTTCCTGACTTGTTGATTTTAGCCATTCTGACTGGTGTGAGGTGATATCGCATTGTGGTTTTGATTTGTATTTCCGTGATGCCGAGTGATATGGAGCACTTTTTCATGTGTCTGTTGGCCATCTGGATGTCTTCTTTGCAGAAATGTCTGTTCATGTCCTCTGCCCATTTCTTGATTGGATTATTTGTTCTTTGGGTGTTGAGTTTGCTAAGTTCTTTATAGATTCTGGACACTAGTCCTTTATCTGATATGTCGTTTGCAAATATCTTCTCCCATTCTGTCAGTTGTCTTTTGATTTTGTTAACTGTTTCCTTTGCTGTGCAAAAGCTTTTGATCTTGATGAAATCCCAATAGTTCATTTTTGCCCTTGCTTCCCTAGCCTTTGGCGTTGTTCCTAGGAAGATGTTGCTGCGGCTGAGGTCGAAGAGGTTGCTGCCTGTGTTCTCCTCAAGGATTTTGATGGATTCCTTTCGCACATTGAGGTCCTTCATCCATTTTGAGTCTATTTTTGTTTGTGGTGTAAGGAAATGGTCCAATTTCATTTTTCTGCATGTGGCTGTCCAATTTTCCCAGCACCATTTATTGAAGAGGCTGTCTTTTTTCCATTGGACATTCTTTCCTGCTTTGTCGAAGATGAGTTGACCATAGAGTTGAGGGTCTATTTCTGGGCTCTCCATTCTGTTCCATTGATATATGTGTCTGTTTTTGTGCCAGTACCATGCTGTCTTGATGATGACAGCTTTGTAATAGAGCTTGAAGTCCGGAATTGTGATGCCACCAACGTTGGCTTTCTTTTTCAATATCCCTTTGGCTATCCGAGGTCTTTTCTGGTTCCATGTAAATTTTAGAATTATTTGTTCCATTTCTTCGAAAAAGATGGATGGTACTTTGCCACCTAAAGCAATCTACACATTTAATGCAATTCCTATCAAAGACATTTTCACAATATTAATTCTTCCAATCCAGGAACATGGAACATTTTTCCATTTCTTTGTGTCTTCCTCAATTTCTTTCATGAGTACTTTATAGTTTTCTGAGTATAGATTCTGTGTCTCTTTGGTTAGGTTTATTCCTAGGTATCTTATGGTTTTGGGTGCAATTGTAAATGGGATTGACTCCTTAATTTCCCTTTCTTCTGTCTTGCTGTTGGTGTAGAGAAATGCAACTGATTTCTGTGCATTGATTTTATATCCTGACACTTTACTGAATTCCTGTATAAGTTCTAGCAGTTTTGGAGTGGAGTCTTTTGGGTTTTCCACATATAGTATCATATCATCTGCGAAGAGTGATAATTTGACTTCTTCTTTGCCGATTTGGATGCCTTTAATTTCCTTTTGTTGTCTGATTGCTGAGGCTAGGACCTCTAGTACTATGTTGAATAGCAGTGGTGATAATGGACATCCCTGCCGTGTTCCTGACCTTAGCGGAAAAGCTTTCAGTTTTTCTCCATTGAGAATGATATTTGCGGTGGGTTTTTCATAGATGGCTTTGATGATATTGAGGTATGTGCCCTCTATCCCTACACTTTGAAGAGTTTTGATCAGGAAGGGATGCTGTACTTTGTCAAATGCTTTTTCAGCATCTATTGAGAGTATCATATGGTTCTTGTTCTTTCTTTTATTGATGTGTTGGATCACATTGACTGATTTGCGGATGTTGAACCAACCTTGCAGCCCTGGAATAAATCCCACTTGGTCGTGGTGAATAATCTTTTTAATGTACTGTTGAATCCTATTGGCTAGTATTTTGTTGAGTATTTTCGCATCTGTGTTCATCAAGGATATTGGTCTATAGCTCTCTTTTTTGGTGGGATCCTTGCCTGGTTTTGGGATCAAGGTGATGCTGGCCTCATAAAATGAGTTAGGAAGTTTTCCTTCCATTTCTATTTTTTGGAGCAGTTTCAGGAGAAATGAATTAGTTCTTCTTTAAATGTTTGGTAGAATTCCCCCGGGAAGCCGTCTGGCCCTGGGCTTTTTTTTGTTTGGAGATTTTTAATGACTGTTTCAATCTCCTTACTGGTTATGGGTCTGTTCAGGCTTTCTATTTCTTCCTGGTTCAGTTGTGGTAGTTTATATGTTTCTAGGAATGCATCCATTTCTTCCAGATTGTCAAATTTATTGCCGTAGAGTTGCTCATAGTATGTTCTTATAATAGTTTGTATTTCTTTGGTGTTAGTTGTGATCTCTCCTCTTTCATTCATGATTTTATTTATTTGGGTCCTTTCTCTTTTCTTTTTGATAAGTCGGGCCAGGGGTTTATCAATTTATTAATTCTTTCAAAGAACCAGCTCCTACTTTCGTTGATTTGTTCTATTGTTTTTTTGGTTTCTATTTCATTGATTTCTGCTCTGATCTTTATGATTTCTCTTCTCCTGCTGGGCTTAGGGTTTCTTTCTTGTTCTTTCTCCAACTCCTTGAGGTGTAGGGTTAGGTTGTGTACCCGAGACCTTTCTTGTTTCTTGAGAAAGGCTTGTACTGCTATATATTTTCCTCTCAGGACTGCCTTTGTTGTGTCCCACAGATTTTGAACCGTTGTATTTTCATTGTCAATTGTTTCCATGATTTTTTTCAATTCTTCTTTAATTTCCCGGTTGACCCATTCATTCTTTAGAAGGATGCTGTTTAGTCTCCATGTATTTGGGTTCTTTCCAAACTTCCTTTTGTGGTTGAGTTCTAGTTTTAGCATTGTGGTCTGACAATATGCAGTGAATGATCCCAATCTTTTGATACCGGTTGAGTCCTGATTTAGGACCAAGGATGTGATCTATTCTGGAGAATGTTCCATGTGCACTAGAGAAGAATGTGTATTCTGTTGCTTTGGGATGAAATGTTCTGAATATATCTGTGATGTCCATCTGGTCCAGTGTGTCGTTTAAGGCCTTTATTTCCTTGCTGATCTTTTGCTTGGATGATCTGTCCATTTCAGTGAGGGGAGTGTTAAAGTCCCCTACTATTATTGTATTATTGTTGATGTGTTTCTTTGATTTTGTTATTAATTGGTTTATATAGTTGGCTGCTCCCACGTTGGGGGCATAGATATTTAAAATTGTTAAATCTTCTTGTTGGACAGACCCTTTGATTATGATATAGTATCCTTCCTCATCTCTTATTATAGTCTTTGGCTTCAAATCTAATAAGGATTGCCACTCCTGCTTTCTTCTGATGTCCATTAGCATGGTAAATTCTTTTCCACCCCCTCACTTTAAATCTGGAGGTGTCTTCGGGCGTAAAATGAGTTTCTTGGAGGCAACATCTAGATGGGTTTTGTTTTTTTATCCCTTCTGATACCCTGTGTCTTTTGACAGGGGCATTTAGCCCATTAACATTCAGGGTAACTATTGAGAGATATGAATTTAGTGCCATTGTATTGCCTGTAAGGTGACTGTTACTGTATATGGTCTCTTCCTTTCTGATCTACCACTTGTAGGCTCTCTATTTGCTTAGAGGACCCCTTTCAAGATTTCCTGTAGAGATGGTTTGGTGTTTGCAAATTCTTTCTTACTGATCTACCACTTGTAGGCTCTCTCTTTACTTAGAGGACCCCTTTCAATATTTCCTGTAGAGCTGGTTTGTTGTTTGCAAATTCTTTCAGTTTTTGTTTGTCCTGGAAGCTTTTAATCTCTCCTTCTATTTTCAATGATAGCCTAGCTGGATATAGTATTCTGGGCTGCATGTTTTTCTCATTTAGTGCTCTGAAAATATCATGCCAGCTCTTTCTGGCCTGCCAGGTCTCTGTGGATAAGTCAGCTGCCAATCTAATATTTTTACCATTGTATGTTACAGACTTATTTTCCCGGGCTGCTTTCAGGATTTTCTCTTTGTCACTGAGACTTGTAAATTTTACTATTAGGTGACGGGGTGTGGGCCTATTCTTATTGATTTTGAGGGGCGTTCTCTGAACCTCCTGAATTTTGATGCTCGTTCCCTTTGCCATATTGGGGAAATTCTCCCCAATAATTCTTTCTAGTATACCTTCTGCTCCCCTCTCTCTTTCTTCTTCTTCTGGAATCCCAATTATTCTAATGTTGTTTCGTCTTATGATGTCACTTATCTCTCGAATTCTCCCCTCGTGGTCCAGTAGCTGTTTGTCCCTCTTTTGCTCAGCTTCTTTATTCTCTGTCATTTGGTCTTCTATATCACTAATTCTTTCTTCTGCCTCATTTATCCTAGCAGTGAGAGCCTCCATTTTTGATTGCACCTCATTAATAGCTTTTTTGATTTCAACTTGGTTAGATTTTAGTTCTTTTATTTCTCCAGAAAGGGCTTTTATATCTCTCGAGCGGGTTTCTCTAATATCTTCCATGCCTTTTTCGAGCCCGGCTAGAACCTTGAGAATTGTCATTCTGAACTCTAGATCTGACATATTACCAATGTCTGTATTGATTAGGTCCCTAGCCTTCGGTATTGCCTCTTGTTCTTTTTTTTGTGTTGAATTTTTCCGTCTTGTCATTTTGTCCAGATAAGAGTATATGAAGGGGCAAGTAAAATACTAAAAGGGTGGCAACAACCCCAGAAAAATATGCTTTAACCAAATTAGAAGAGATCCAAAATCGTGAGGGGGGAGAAAGGGGATAAAAAGAGGTTCAAAAAGGAAGAAAGAAAAAAAAAAAAAAAGAAAAAAGAGAAAAAAAAAAGAAAAGAATTTTTTAAAAAAGAAAACAAATAAGAAAAATATAAAAAAGAAAAAATATATATATTAGATAAACTAGTAAAAAATCGTTAAAAAAGAAAAAGGTAACAGTTAAAAAAAAATTTTACCTGAAGGCGAGAAAAAAAAAAAACAAAAAATGAAAAACAATAAAATTAAATTAACTGCAAGACTAAAAAAAATCACAGGGAAAAAGCCATGAGTTCCGTGCTTGGCTTTCTCCTCTTCTAGAATTCTGCTGCTCTCCTTGGTATTGAAACCGCACTCCTTGGTAGGTGAACTTGGTCTCGGCTGGATTTCTTGTTGATCTTCTGGGGGAGGGGCCTGTTGTAGTGAGTCTCAAGTGTCTGCCCCAGGCGGAATTACACCGCCCTTACCCGGGGCCGGGGTGAGTAATCCACTTGGGTTTGCTTTCAGAAGCTTTTGTTCCCTGAGCGCTTTCCATAGAGTTCCGGAGGACGGGAATACAAATGGTCCGGAATACAAATGGCGGCCTCCTGGTCTCCGGCCTGGAGGAGCCGAGACCCCAGGGCCGCACTCCTCAGTGCGCGCTCAGAGAACCGCGCCCAGTTACTCCCGTCTGCCTGACCTCCGGGCGCGCTCCGAGCTCACCGAGCCTGCGACCGGTTCAAGGTCACCCCGAGCTGCGAGCTTACTGTCGGCTCTGTCTCTGTAGCCGGCTTTCCCATTCCAATACCCGCAGCTCTGCGACACTCAGACACCCCCGATCCTTCTGTGACCCTGCAGGACCTGAGGCCACGCTGACCCCGTGTGGGCTTTGCCCCGGGTAGCCTCTGGAGCGATGTCCCTCAGCGGAACAGACTTTTAAAAGTCCTGGTTTTGTGCGCGGTTGCTCCGCTGCTTGCCGTGAGCCGGCCCCTCCCCCCGGGGTCTATCTTCCCGTCGCTTTGGATTCACTTCTCTGCCGGTCCTACCTTTCAGAAAGTGGTTGTTTTTCTGTTTCCAGAATTGCTGTTCTTCTTCTCTTCGATCTGCCGATGGATTTTCAGGTGTTTGCAATCTTTAGATAAGCTATCTAGCTGATCTCCGGCTAGCTGAAGTAGTCTCAGCCTGCTACTTCTCCGCCATCTTGACTCCTCCCCCCTAGCTGTTATTTCAATGAAACAGGCACAGTCTTTCTGACCTAGCAATCCTACTTTTGGGTATGGGAACAGAAGAAATTGTCACACAAGCCATTTGACATGTGTGCAGGTGTTTATTGCAGCTGTTTGTGACAGCAGGGAGCTTGAAGCTTTCCCGGTGCCCCTCGTTTGGGTGGATTGGGAACAGGGGAATATACACTTGTGGATGTCCATATACCATGGGTATGTCACAAAGAAAGTGCTACGGGAAATGAGAAGGAAGCAGAAGTGATTCCCAGTGCAATCTTGTTTGTGTGGATTAAGATTACAGTCATATGAGGCAATTCGTGGTTTTTATTTTTTTTTTTTAAGATTTAATTTATTTATTTGACAGAGAGAGAGATCACAAGTAGGCAGAGAGGCAGGCAGAGAGAGAGGCGGAAGCAGGCTCCCTGCTGAGCAGAGAGCCCTATGTGGGGCTCGATCCCAGGACCCTGAGATCATGACCTGAGCTCAAGGCAGAGGCTTAACCCACTGAGCCACACTGGTGCCCCAATTTGTGTTTTTTAAGAAAAAATAATGGAAGGGTCCCCATTGTATGAGGTTCATAGGTTGCTAGAGAATATCATGGACTACATGGCTTAAGCCAAAAGAAATGTATTCTTTCACAGTTCTAGAAGCCAGAAGTCTGAAATCAAACTGTTGGAAAGGCTGGTTCCTTCTAGAGACTCTGAGGGAGAATCTGTTCCACGACTCTCTTTGCTTCTGGTGGTTACTGGCAATCCTTGGTCTTCCTTGGCTTGAGAGTCATGCCTCCAGTCCCTGCCTTTGCCTTCCTTCTCTGCATATCTTGGTCTCTCTCTGTGTTCAACTTTCTCTCTTCTTATGAGGACACCAGTCATTGTTGGACTTAAGGGCCTCTCCTGATCCAGTATGACCTGTCATAACTTGATTATAACTGCACAGAGCTTATTTCTAAGAAAGGTCACACTCATAGGTTCTGGGTAGCCATGGATTTTTTAGAGGGGACACTAGTCAACTGTATATACATCAAACATGTGAGAATTGTTGGCTACATAGGGGAAGAGAATGGGAATGTGAAATGGGGAAGAACAGATTTTAAAAAGCAAGCAAACAATAAGCAAGCAAGAGATGGGCCTTTATGGAACCAAGGAAGGTCACAGTCAATCCCACAAAAAGAAACTTGCTTCTATTAATCTTAGCTCTAAATTCAGGAATATGATAGCAACAACAACAAAACCTAAATAAAAAATAAACACAATTTCCCTTGAGGATATTTAACGGCAATTTGGCCTTCACATGGGTTTGGAGCTAGAATTTACACTAACTGAAAGTTCCAAAGGACCCCAAGATGAGAAATTCATTGAGTTTAAAGTAATAATGATTTGGGGCACTTGGGTGGCTCAGTCGGTTGAGTGTTGGACTCTTGATCTAGCCTCAGGTCTTAGTCTCACAGTCGTGAGTTAGAGCCCTACATTGGGCTCTGTGCAGGGCATGGAGCCTACTTAAAAAAATATTAAAAATAAAAGTAATAATGATTTGGTAGTGCCTCCTGCCATTTGCCTTAAGTAAATACAAGTGCTCTTGGAAGAGAAAAAACCTCTTTACGCTGGTATGAAAAGAACTTGAGATAAAATGTTTTAAAAACCAAGAGAGGTAAAATAGTACCTGTAACTTCTACATATGTAGAGGGAGAAAATCAAGTAAGACAAATTACAATCAATGTTAAAGATGGTACACAGAGAGAATAAGTAACAGGGGGAAAGAAAAACAATTTGCAGGAAGCACAAAAAGAGTGTAATGAATTCAAATATTTTAGTATTCACCATATATGAATTCACCACACCCCACTCATGAATGTGTGTGCACGTGTGAGTGTGTGTGTGTGTGTGTGTGTGCATGTATTCTAAACTTGTTGGTTTGGACAGACTATCAGAATGGCTTAAAAATAAGTAAAACTCAGTTACATGCTTTTTACCTGAAACATGAGGATGCGCAGAGTTTGTAAACATAAGGATGGGAAAAGATTTACTAGGGAATAGTCCATAAATGCTCATTCATGGAGCTATAGTAATATCATGCAAAATGTGCTTTAGAGTGAAACGGTTTTGCTAGAGTAAACCCAGAATGTGAGATTGATTTAAATGGGAAATTAATGGTATTCATTGGATCATGCCAATTAAAGGAGAAAAGGCATATGATCATTGCTATTGATGTAGAGAAATTATTCAATACAACTTTAGCATTTATTCATGCTAAATATTCTTAGAAAACTAGAAGAACTTTTACTATCTGATAAAGGCAATTCCCTAAGTAATGT
The DNA here is from genome assembly GCF_030435805.1 of Mustela lutreola. NCBI lineage: Eukaryota > Metazoa > Chordata > Mammalia > Carnivora > Mustelidae > Mustela > Mustela lutreola. Next base: position 14,787,506 of record NC_081296.1, read on the forward strand.
ATGGCAAATCTTATACTTAATGGTAAGCCTTTAGAAACAGCTTTAAAGTGAGAAACAAGGCAAGGTTGCCTGCTCTAGCTGCGGCTGTCAGACTTGGTACTGCAATCCGAGACAAAGCAACAAATTAAATGAAATGAAGCATAAAGATCTATACAGAAAACCTAAAAGAGCTATAGGCAAATTATTGAAATTATTAGCAGTTTATGTGTATATAAAATGAACACAATTTTAATGGCATTTCTATGCAGTCATTAGAATGTGTGATAGCATTTAAAACAAACAAATATAAATATTATCTGGGAGATCAATCTTAAAACATATCTAAGACTTTTCTAGACAAAATATCTATTATCTTCATCATGTAGGTCTTTAAAGATCTACATAATGAAAATATATACCATGTTTATGGATAGGATAATTGAATATCATACAAGATATAATATTCCCCAAATTGATCTATAGCAATTCCAAATGACCTTTTCTTTGGACTGTCACAAACTGGTTTTGAAGTTTTCAGTGGAAGATCGAGGGGCTACCAAGGATGATGAAGTCATGACCAAGGATGACCAAGTCATCCCTGAGGAAGGGCAACCAGGGAGGATATTCATCTGATACAGGGATTTAAGATGAAGCTAGAATGATTCCTATCATGAGGATCCTCTTGGGTGGAACCTTGGGCTGGCTCTTTCCTGGAAACTATAACCACAAAACCCCATTACCTTTGCCAGCCCCTTGTTCCAGGGCTGTGTCCCGAGGCACAACCTTTTGTCCTTAGTGTCCTCACAGGTAGGTGTAGATGCCAATCCTTATGACCCCTAAATTCTCTGTGTTTACAGTTTTGAAACTCCTTCACTCAGCTTGAGATCAAGAGACAAACCCCACCTCCTGGGGAGGTGTGTTGGAACCTCTGTAGACCAGCTCATCTCCTCTGAAGATGCCTTCTCTCTCTCTCCTGCCACCTTCTGAAGGGAGGGGGTGGGTGACCCACTCATGCAGGCACAAGTAGCCTTGACTTCCTGCAGGTAGAGCCCACTGCATCTGCCACATGACTTCATAATGGGGGCCCATGACCCCCGTGGCTGTGTTCAGCCTTTGGGACCTCTGCCAAAACTGAAACTCTTATACAAAAGGAGGAGTTGCATTTCATCTCCGGTTACGGGGATTCTAAAATAGTTTGGGTTGTGACAAATGGCAGATCAACTCCTGCTGACTCTGTTCATCTCTGTTTCCCTTGTGTGTTTTGCTCAGTCCGAATGGTGGTTATTTATCCGCTGAGATCACTAAATGTACTGAAGCCTCGAATTATGGGTGTGCGTGGGGCTCCCTCCTCATGATGTGAGTTATGGCTGCAGCCAGAGAAGAGCAGAAGGGCCCGAGGCCCAGGCTTGGGAGGATTTGACAGACACGGATCTGAATTTCGGCTCTAGGAAATCCAGCTGTAGAACACATATAACTACACTTCTCTGAGCCTCAGTTACCCTATTCATAAAATGAGGACAACAATGCCTCCATGCGGGGTTGTGTGTCGCACTTTGAAAGTCCATGGTAGAGGGTTGAGGTCATGGCTTGATGCATCATCTTCTTTTCCCTTTGCTAAGCTTGGAATAGAGCCAAGGCATGTGTGTGTGGTGTGGGCGCGTGTGTGTGTGCACATGTTCACATGCTTGTGTCTGTGAGTCTGTATGACTGTTTCTCTCTGTAATTTATGTGCTGCACATAAACAACGTCAGTTGTAATCATGGTGACAGATATTGACCAGTTAAAGTTAGAAGCAAGTTGCTCTCATCCGTGTTTTAGACCATACCTGCCAGGGCTCACATTCCGCAATATGAAATCCTCGATACCTCTACCCTCCCCTTTCCTATTTGCTGTCAGCAGCCTAGAAACTGGGTTCCAGATGGTTCAAGTGATGAGTTTCTTTTCTGCACATGAGCGCAAGAGAAGTCGGTAGAGAGAGGGAGGGTGAACACTGGGGAAAAGTTACTAAAATGAGCACCCCTGGAGTATCATACTATTTTCTTGGGACTGTGGCATCCTAACCCTGGTGTGTTCTCTCTCCTGAGCAGAAGGCACTTAAGATTGACTGAATATATATATATTTGGTTGTTTTCACTGCAATTTCATGGCTTTCCTTTGGTGGATGTGATGTCATAATGTCTTGGGGGAGATACAAGCCTTAAAGAACACCTCCCTGATCAGACTTACTCTACCTCCTCCCCAGAATCAGATATTTCTCTCAATGCATTGACATTGACATTTGACATTGACAAAGACATTTCTCCCCTCACTTTGGAGCCAGGATAACATCTCTGGTCTTTTCCAGCTACGTGTGGGCTGGAAGGCAGCAGTGGTGGTGAAGCGTCACGGGACAATGGCAGTGACAGCTGTGGGTGAGAAGCATGGTATCCGTGTGAAGGGTGACATGGAGAAGAAGGCTCGGGCCCAGGGAGATACGCTGAGATCCTTCATCCTGCCAGCTAGCTTCAGAGGAGGGAACCACAGTGTAAAGAAGACATTTCTGGTGTAAAGAAGACATTTGAATGATCGGCACTCTCTACAGATGAGAAGACTACCATCAGCAGGCGAAAATTTCGTTATTGGATATGAACAAAAATAACATGGGTGCCATGTAGTGGGCTTACAGTAGGAAGTTCCCAATTGTGAGAGGACATATTGGATCAGGTAGTTTTCGATTTCTTATCAACTCTGCCAGGCAGTGGTTCTAGGATCTGGTGTTATTCTCACCCTCTTCCCCATTCAGGAGTGTAGGGCCTTTTCTTTAGTCTTTGTGGGATGGTTTTGGCCAGATCCTTGTGAAGGAACATTTGGAGGAGACACTGGCTGTGTTAGTCCATGTTGGGTGTGTGATGCTCGGGAGGTGGCAGTGAAACGTTTACTGGGAGAGCTGGAATCTGTGTTGTTGAAGTCTTGGGAGCACAGTGAGGCCTTTCACAGGAAAAGGGGACAAAAGGAAGGGCCAGGAGAAGAACGAAGTGTGAGATGTGTTAAAGTGAAGGATTTGGACAGTGGTGGGCAGGAGAGAGGAAAAGGAGGGAGGGGAAGACAGTGTCTCTGAGCAGCAGCAGTGCACCTGTAGGCTTGGGGGTGCCTCCAGACAGCACGATTGCTCTTGGAAGTCGGAGTGCCCCAATTTAACCCATCAGGAGTGCAGGTCCTCTTCGGATGTTTTCATGTGCTGCTGGAGAGTGGTCAAGAGTATTTCTGGGTCATGTAGAGGTGAACTCTCAGAGTCAGTACAAGGTCCAAGTAGTTCAGTTGGAATGACAGAGGAAGTCTCCATGCTCAACCCATTTTGTGGTAGATGGTTAATAAGAGCACACTCCATGGCGCTTACCCCCTTGCCAGGCCTGCCCGCACGTAGACCCCTTAGTGTTTCATTTCGTTTTCACATTTGATGAAACAGATATGAAAAGAGGAGAAAAGGGATGGTCAGAGCCATTCAGCTACAAAGCAGCCACGTCCAGGTCAGCCTGACTCTAAGCCGGTGCCTCAACCCTTCTTAGGACCTGGGGTCCTCAGGCCATGGGGTGTTGGTGTTGGAAAAGACATTGAGAGTCTGTCTCCCAAGCAGCTGTTTTTACAAAGGGAAAACTGTGGCCTGCAGAGAGAAATGCCTGGCTTTCCTTAAAGGTTCACAGTTGAACACGGTTGGGATTTGAGGGTCTGGAATCCTGACCCGGGTCCACTGCTCTTTCTCTTTCTGTTTGGGTGCTGGCTTCTTGCCCTGGTTCCGTGATTGACAGCTGAGCAAACCTTAGGCTCTCCATTTCCTCGGGTGTCAGTGAGGGTCCTCCAGGGTGATGCGCTCCTGGCTCAGGCGGTGTTACCGTCAGGACTGGTGACATGGCTGGAGAGCCCACTTAAAAAACACCATTAGGGGTGCCTGGGTGGCTCAGTGGGTTAAGCTGCTGCCTTCGGCTCGGGTCATGATCTCAGGGTCCTGGGATCGAGTCTCGCATCGGGCTCTCTGCTCAGCAGGGAGCCTGCTTCCCTCTCTCTCTCTGCCTGCCTCTCCATCTACTTGTGATTTCTGTCAAATAAATAAATAAAATCTTAAAAAAAAAAACACCATTAGTATTATTCATTTTTTTAACCACCCAGATCTATTTGTAACCAGCTACTCTTAGAATTTTATATATATGCATATATACATGTATATACACACATACATTCATATAAAATGTTTATATATACAAAATGTATGTATAAATATAAAAAATTTATATATATATACATATGTGTGTGTGTGTATATATGCAGAGAAATGATCCAAAACTTAAACTACAATTCTTCCTGTCATTTCTTGGTCATCCTAAGGAATATTGCGTTTTCTAAATGCCCATATAAAATACGAAATACCTGGGCAGCAGAAGCAATTTGCTACTGAAATTGGAACCTTGCAAATCAATTATCAGGAACTAGAGTATGCACTTTCTCCTAAGCCAAAAATTTATTCTTCGAAATGACATTTGGCTGCTCACTGCACGTCCTCATCAAACCAGAGGGAACTCCTGCAAGGTGGCTTCCCATCTCAAGAAAAAAAAAAAAAAAAAAAAAAACCAAACCAACAAAACCAACCCTTCTTATGTGAAAAGGTATAAATCTTCTAAGGTATGTGATTCTATAGTTTCAAGATTGAAACGATCTTGGGAATTTGAGGAGTTTGAGAAAGCAGCATTTAGTGCCAATTCAGTCCCTAATTGAATCATGAAAATAAAAAATCCCAAGTTCCTCTGGGTGACACTCCATTGCAATTTCAGCAGGTTTAGAGCCTGGGGCAGAGCCTCAGAAGGCTGGCCCTCTGGGATTTTCTCCAGGCACCTGGCGTGGGCTGCTTTTCTTCAGTGCTGTAGGGGATATTTCAAAATACAAGAGTGGGAAAGGGTTTAGGGTTTCTTGGCAGTGTAAGTCTCAGTCCTGGCCACACAGTGAAGTTTCCTGGGATGTTTTTAAAACCCATGGATGCATGGGTCGTCTCGCTAGAGACTGTGATTCAATGGATGGAATTGGGAGCTCAGCAATGGTATTATTTAAAGGCCGCCCAGGTAATTCCAATGTGCAGGCAGGGGTGCAAGCCTGGCTTCTCACAAATAGTGCGGGGATTACGTGAGAAAAATAAGAAAAAACATACCCAGGACAGTTGCTGGAACCTGGGTGCTCAGACATGGTGGCTTCCCTCCCCTTGTCTCCTCTGGTAACCACTGTCTTCGTCCTGCCCCCTTCCCCGATACACTCCATCCCATCATTCCCATTCCCTTCCCCTGCGCTCTCTGGCTTCCTGATGAACAAAAGCCCAGACCTTTGCAAATCCCATCAAAGTGCTTTCATGTTTGTGTGTTGTGTGCGTGCACACGCGTGCACTTGCACAAGCACGTGTGTGCAGAGTGGGTTCCATACCCTCTTCAGGGGCAGGTGGTTGTCTGGGAAGTGTGGATTCGATGATTTCTAATAGGGGTAGGGAGCTCGTCTTTGCCCACAAGGGGAACTTCTTGGAGCATTCACTATCATTGCAACTTGGGGGTCTAGTCTGCAAGCACAGTCTGTCCTAGGCTGGAGATGGGTACCCGGAACAGGGGGGAGAGTTGCATGCTCCTGTGGCCTGGAAACTCACACTTGGGAGTGAAGGGAGGGTGATTCCAGGCCCACATTCAGCATTTGGAAATGGTCCAAACGCCCTGCGTGGGTGTGGTGGGCAGTCCCCAGTCCTTTTGGGTGCAGCCTGGGTAGCAGGAGCTGGAGGTTCAGGCACATGTAGTTATTGGTCCCAAAGCACCTTGATACTTTTTCCTGTTACCCTTAGGTCCTTGGGCCTTGTAGCTATTGCATATTTAGGCCCCCAGGGCAAGGAGCCCTGCAGTGAAGCCTTCTTTCCCAGTGTGTGACTGGGGCTCTGTCTCTCAGAAGGTCACAAGAGAAGCCCCCTGAGCCTGAGTTTGAGATGACCTCATGTCATCATGGCTGGTCTTAGGAAGCAGAGGCAGGCAATGCTTATTTAAAATGCTGTGGCGAATAGAATGTGAGTTATTTTCAGGGTTGCAATGAAGATTTGGCTTCTCAGCTGACTAGCTGCTCTGGCTTAGAGAGATCTTAGCCCGGCTCTTCGAACAGCTGAAAAACTGCCCCATGTAGTTAGCTGACCTTGACCTGGCCCTCAAATGCCCTTCTCTTCAGATACCAAGTGAGGAACCTTTCTCAGAACAGTTCCTTTCTCTCTCGGTATGTATCTTTCCTTATGTTTTCCTTATATACAGGTACACTCTCCATGTAGAAGTTACATTATAACTCTCATGTTAAACTTTTATTTGGTGACTTGCTTGCCTTTGTAGTTAAGAAGTGGCTTTGGCTGTCCTTTATATTTTCTTTTGAAATTGTAGAGGATTTGAAAAAACCAAATAACCTTGGAAGTCTATTTGAAATGAGCTTAACTTTTTAAGATGAGCTTTAATTGGCCATAGAAATGAAAAGTTCTTACCAAAGACGGATATTGGAAAGACATACATCAATGATTTTATTTCCTTATTACTGTTTGTACTGGAATTAAACTCTTCCAAATGAAGAGTGTAGAAGTCAAATTATGGACCACTTTTGAGATTAACGCCCCTAATACGGTGCATCTAGACAGAGCGCGAGCTTTTCATCAATACCCTGCCAATAGAAGTCTGCTGCCCTCCAGGGTGAGATTGCCCGGGCTGGGAGAGTAATTTGATCTTGGAGTGACTTTAATCAATGTGTTTCTGTTACGCAAATATTTCCAATTTTTCAGCAGGTTTGTTTGCTGTGTAAATTTCTTTTCTCTGCCAATATGCTGAGCTCGTACCATTAATTTCCACAGGTGGGATGGGGTTGTTGGCTTCCCTGGGTTACTTCTCAGTGTGTTGGGGAGCTGGAAGGATAGAATTTCACAAGCCCTTCCAGCCAGCTGCTGAGCACCTGGGGCAACGTTTACAATGACTTGGGGTGACCACCCTCTAACACCAAGTGCCCCCCACGTTGCTGAGGAAGGTTCCGTTGTCTGAAGTTTACTTTGGATGCATTTTTAATCATCGTGGTTGGCACAGACAGGAAGTCTGGGCTAGGAATGAAATATCTGAGAGCCACAGATGTTCAAGCTCGGGGGAGCTTTCTGGACTGACTTCCCCTGCAGATTCTGCCATGGCTGTGGAGGAGATGATCTGAGGTCTGATCCTGAGTCAGTAGCTTTGGAGGCAGAATATTGGGATTCTGTGCCCCGTGTTTCAAGCTCTAGAAACTGACTGCTGCAGATTGCTAAAGCACTGTTTAATGCATTTTCATCCGCTCTACTTTTAGTCCTCAACAGGCAGAGGAAAATTCCTTTTCAATGTGTCCCCAAGTTTATGTTGTTAGAGGAGACAAAAAGCGAAGCAGAGTTTCCATAGAGGGAACAGGACAAAGAAATGCTTGCTCCTGTGACCCCATATAATGCCGCTCCCCCCCCCATCCCAGAGTCATGCCTGACCCAAGAGGCCAGGCTATCTCCCCTGGTGCTGTTTGGTCAACTCTTATCTTTTTTTGATAATTTTGTAATTTGAGAATTCTGACTCCCTCTCCTCATGCTGCAGTGTTTTCCTTCTCGTGACCTTTCCTCAGATTTTGCCCATCTTCAAAATGCTGGGCTCAGTAAGCCCAAGACTCTCCATTCGTCCTTCTCTTATGACAGGGGCACTGGCTGCCTTCCATTGCCTTTGGTAGCTATTTGGAAGACAAGGACTCTGAGCTGGATTTCCAACTCCTAGCTCGGGGTCATGCAGGTGGAGAAAGCCCTTCAACCTAGGCTCTGAGTAGCCATCTATGGCCCAGGCTCACCTCTGGCAGATTGGCCCAGCAGCTGGTTTGTGCACTTCTTTTGGTCAACACCTGAAGCAAGAAATTCACCTTCTCTAGATGGGTTTCTAGTCAACTTTTATGGAAAATAGTGCAGGCAGGAGAGCATCACAGCTATAATATACCTTGGGTCTTCTGACAAAGGCAGTGGCCTGGGGTGAGCATTTTTCACTCATCACAATGAGGATAGCAATGTTTGAGTGCCTCTTTTGAGATGGACAGTGCTTTCAAGAATGTCTTCTCATTAAATTTTCCCCCCAAATCTATGGGGTGGGTGGTAAGAGGCACAATTCAGTAAGGAGCACTTAGGTTTTAGAGATGAAATTAATTTCCAAAGCTAAACCCAGACCCAGTGAAGTTGGGTCTGCTTGGCTTCATAGCCCTTTCTACTCTGTGTTCTAGTTGCCCAGAATTTGGTTTCCAAGGGATAGTGGAATCTGGAGTTAAAAGCCAAATTTCCACCAATGATCTAGTGATTCTTCAGGATGTGTGAGATTTGGGTTAGAGTTTTGTGGACAGACTGGGGCTCATTCCATTGTGGCTTCTTGGTCACACTTTTAACACTGGTCTATGGAGGATTAAACCTTGCGCAACTAGTTGAGTCGAGGTATGCTGTGGGACACACCAAAACATACTCAAAGTTCCGTTCTTATGGTGGGTAAGGAAGAGGAACGATTTTCCATTTTCCCTAAACTTAACATTTCCCCCATTAGAGTCTTTTGGTAACTTTGCTGCTCTAGAGAAGACATTTCCAATTTGATGGACATGGTGGTGGACTAGTGTGTTCTGTTCCCTAAAGCCAGAAAAATTATGTGATTTCCAAATTGCCAAAGCAAATGGGCTTATAATACTTGTGTCTATAAATAATCAGTTGGTATAAATGAATGAATAAATGTTCCTGACTCACAAATGTTGCCAACTCTATGGAAAGGCACACAATAGCAGCATCAAGAGGGTTTGCGCTTGAAGTGGGTATTTGACCGAAATGAGGCCAAGAAACATGAAATAGCACACACATACATACTGGTAGACATTCCGGTAAATACCTCGGAAAGAACTTAGTACTTGCTGGCAGTAAGAAAGACCCTGATTAGCAAAGCAGGAGACCTCGTTGGAAAGCGCTTGGCCCTTGCACCCAACTCCTGGCCCCCACTTCCAGGCTTTTATGTCATAAGCAGGACTTTTGGGGAAGCAAGCAACCTGAGAAAACACATTTCTCCCCTCCCCGATTTCCACTGGAAAATAAAACAGAAGCTACCTCAGTGCTGTAGTGCGGCATCCACATTCTGGAAACTTTGAAGAGTTTCTGCTGCATGGCTATTCCTGGATCGAGGAGGAATTTGCCTGCCATTTCACTTGCTTAAAAGAAACAGCTTGCTTGGGAGGTGAGTCAGGGGGTGGGGCGTAAGAGAGCTCAAGGAGACAGCTAGTGCAGCCCGAAGGTCCCATATCTGCAATTCCAAGTGGGAGTAGATTTTTTAGAAAAGATTTTGAGAGATGGAGCACGAGCAAGGTGAGGGGCAGAGGGGGAAGCAGACTCCTTGCTGAGCAGGGAGCCTGATGCGGGACTCAATCCCAGGACCCTGGGATCATGACCTGAGCCGAAGGCAGGTGCTTAACCGGCTGAGCCACCCAGGGGTCCCAGATTTGAGAAAGCATAGTTTTGTCTTCAAAATGGATTTGGCCACAAAATCCAACCTCGGCTGTAATGGATTAGGCATTGTGAGCACAGGAGAAAACATTCCCACAGAGGAAGTGTAAAGGGTTAATTATGGCTTGGGATGGCATACACTTACCCGTGGGAGACAGTGGCTGTTTACTCAAGGAGACTGCTTAGAAACTCATGCTTAGGGAGAACAAGGGTACAAGGACCACTTTGAAAAGTCAGGCTTCATGGTGTTGGGCCTTTATCTGGGCATTTGCTCCCTCCGCATGGAGGCCCGCCTCCAACCCAGTCCTGACAGGCTCCCAGATGACATGCCTGCTCCTCACCTGCTGGGGCAAAGGCCTTAACCTTAGTTCGAATCAATATGGCTTAAAAGTTAACACTGAATATTCCAGAAGAAGTGCTAGAGGGTGTATACTTATCCCCAAACTCACATGTGGCTTTTTACATATCACTCAGACCTCAAAGGGGGTCAAAAATAAAAGGTACTGTGATATTTATGGTCTCCATCACATTATTTCAGCAACCAGTCTAATAATATACATTATGAAAAAGATCTCCAAAGTGATTATTTTGTACCCATTATTCCACTTACTGGGCACCTTTAAAAAATTTATTTTTATTTTTAATTTTTTTTTTTTAAAAACAACAGAGTAAGGTCTTTGATTTCAAGAGTTTGTCTGAAACTTGCCTGGCCTCCCAGGATACCTATGTGGTGGGGAAGGTCAGCGTTCTGGTCAGAACCCTCTTTTTTTTTTTTTTTTTTAAATTTCATTTTTATATGCTTTTACTTCCCAGCACTTGAGACCCACAGTCTTTTCTTAAGAGGACCCCCTCAGGCTACTTTGCCAACTACTCTGTGTAGTTGGAAGAAGTGAAAGTGCCTGAGAATTTATCCTGATCCTCCCTCTCCTTGACCCTTAATCAACTCCTGACTGGGTACCCAGCTTCCTTATCTCGAGGGACACATCATGGAGATATAACTTACATTTAACCATAACCCATCAAGATACTTTCTGGTACGGTGACCTTCCTTCTTCTGCCTCTCTCTAAATTCTGAATTCTGAAACAATTCATTCATCCCTCAAGGGATCAGAAAAGGGATTGAAATCTGTATTCCCTTCCTTGGAGGGGTTAGGACTGGCAGGGTTTAGGGCACAGAGCCTCAGACTCATCTCGATCTCACCCTTGCCTCCTGGATGCTTGCTAGGCATTCTAGCCCCCACATGGCCTGGGAGCCACAGGAATTGTGTTTCCTGTCAGTCCTGGCTGTGGAAGGCCATGCAGTGAATGGCTAACGCCTATCAAGGACAACTTTTTCAGACAGTTGAGTGGCTGATCTGGCCTTAATGATTCCTGGTTGCCAATTAAATACAAACAAGATTTTCTGGATCATGCTGATAAAGCTTCTTGTTCTCAGAGCTGCTGGCTCTGGAACTCCCTTGCTGTACCCTTGCTGGCTTTCAAAAGATAAAAGTAATAGCATTCTTTATTCAAAATGTCCCCTCTTCTCTTAATTTGGGCCAGAATGACTCTGATGGAACTTCTCTCAAATGCCAATGCTGGACAAGCAAAGACCTTCCTCTATAAAGATGGAAAACATTACTAACATGGAAACAAACTGCGTTTGCAAAGAAGATGGTTACACCAAGGAATCACAATGAATGAATACCCGTGCTACTGTTACTAAAAGATGCAAAAAAGAACTTTGGAAATGTGGGCTAAGTATGAGCAAGATTAAGGACAGAATTCTATCTCTGTGATAATCGTTATGAAAAAGCAGGTGAGATCAAGAAATCCTGCAAGGGGATGAAAACCTTGACTATTGTCTTGAGAATGGCTGAGAAGTGGGACACCCTGGCTCAGGTGGGTAAATGTGGACTCTTGATATTGGCTCAGATTATGATCTCAGGGTCCTGTGGGTAAAGAGCCTGCTTAGGATTCTCTCTCTCCTTCTCCTTCTGCCCCTCTCCCCACCCAGCTTGTGCCTGCACTTTTTCTAAAGATATTTTGTAAAAGAAGAAAACAAGAATGGCAGAGATTGGCAGATTGGAGACTCTAGAAATTGAGTCAATAAAAATTCTGGCCTAAGAAAGCCTCCCAAGAGTCAATCTAAAATGATGGGAGAATGGTCAGAGGCATGGAGCACTTACTTTGCAATTAGTTACTATGTACATAAAACAAACAGTCGCCAGGTAAAACCAAATAAATAGACAACTTGCCTAGCTGAAGAAACATGCTGGAGTCCCTCTGGCATTTTAGATGAAGTTAGTGATAATCATCTAGAAACATACGGGTAATATTTTGAACATAAACAATAAAAAAATTTCAGGATCAAAAGATCAGGTGAGGTACCAATAAAACAAAGCCATCATTTTCTGAATCAATAACATTGAAGACAATTGAATGATGTCAATAGAGTTTTGAGGGGAAAGATGGTGACTTAAGCTGACTTAAAGTCCTTGTGTGCTGAGTCACATTAGGACTTTCCTGGGCTCTAGGCACTTTTGCCTTAGTGGGTCCCTTCCTCCACAAAAAGATATTAAAATGATATCTGTGAAAGTTAATAGAATCCAGGCTGGCTCATATTAATTTTTTTCTCTCAATTTTTAAAGAAAATACTTTTTAAAAAATTTTTCATTTATTCATTTGGCAGACAGAGATTCATTTGGCAGAAAGAGATCACAAGCAGGCAGAGAGGTAGGCAGAGAGAGAGAGAGGAGGAAGCAGGCTCCCCACCAAGCAGAGAGCCTGATGTGGGCTCCATCCCAGGACCCTGGGATCATGACCCAAGCCAAAGGCAGAGGCTTTAACCCACTGAACAACCCAGGCACCCCTAAAGAAAATACTTTTATGGGTCCCTAAAAATATCTTCAGTCCATGGCACTGTGCCTACTGAATATAATGGAGAAATAGGCACTCCTACAACAGAAATCCTTAGGTGTATTGTGAGGACCTAGACATTTCAAAGATTATCAGCTCTTTCTAAAGATTTGAAATGCTTTCTAGCTTAGACATATAATCATTCCAAGACTGAGAGAGTTGTGGTTTCCTAGAATTGTCAGTGAGCAATGAAGCTTATAATATAGAAGTTCAATGATTAATATAATTATAAAACTGTGAAAACACCAGGTTATTCCTTACAGAACAGATAATGTTAAATATTAAATAATATACATCTAATGTTCTAGTTTATTACAACCAAATCTAGAAAATTATAAGAGCAAGTAAGAAAGTAAGGAAGGGCAGGTCAAATATCATCACTCACAGGTAGCACATATGAGTGCCATTTAATTTTTAACACTGGCAGAGAAAAAAGGAATTCAAATAAAGATACATATTTTTAATTAAAGAAATCACTTGTAGAACAGAAACAGTTACAACTTTAAAATCAGTGGGTAAAAGAGAACATACCATTTAGCACAGAAAAAAATGAAAGAGAGCAAGGATAAAAAAACGAAAATGACTGAAGTGTCACCATATTTTATGATAACAAATTGGTTATGAAAGAAAATCCAGTGAAAGTATATACTACTTTAGAGACTAAAAATTACACATTCAACTTAAAAGTGAAAGAAATGACAAAAATAGATGTGAAAAATACAAAGGAAAAAAAGCACAGATGGTATTTTTAATATTAGACAAAACAGAATTTCGGGCAAATAATGAAATGGAACAAAGAATTAAAGAGTACCAGCCACAATAAACATTTAGAAATCATTTACTTTGGTATGATGAATAGCAGTGTAAAAATATAAAGTAATAACTTAGAAATGTGAGGAAAAGTAAAAAATGTAGTAGCAATAAGAGAACTTTGAAATGTATCATTCATCTCTACTAAGAAAAACTTAAAAATATTTCAATTAGTTAATAATTAATATATTAGTTGATTTAATAAACTATATTTTGTGCCCTATAGTATACATATTTTTTTCAAACTACCACCAAAATTTTAAGAAAAGTTATTATCCCAGGCAATAATGAAACTTCAGTATGTTAAAAATAGACCCTGCAGTGATTCTGCTAAAAAAATAAAAAAAATTAATGGGCTGCCTGAGTTGGTTAAACATCTGCCTTCAGCTCAGTTCATACTCCCAGGGTCCTGGGATCGAGCCCTGCATTGGGCTTCTCACTCAGCAGGGAACCTCCTTCTCCCTTTGCCTGCTTGTCCCCCTGCTTGTGCGTGTGTGCTTTCTTTCTCTTTCTGACAAAAAAATCTTTTGTTAAAAGAAGAAGTTTTAAAAGTGCCATCATTGAAAAGGGAGTTCAGCTTTTCTCAGAAGCTAGAATAAGTGGACAAAAACTGTCAATCCACTTTTTCAGAAGTCTGGATCTAATAAAAATACAACAACCAGGGGAGTGTTTCAGAAAGAAAGAAGGTGCTAAATTTGGGGGAAAGCATCATGGTATTTTTACTTAACTGCCTACAGTCCCTCACTCCACAGCTCTGTGGAACAGCAGCTATGGAGCCTACATCTGCCTATATGCCTGGTTGGCTTGCTGGTGCCAGAGAGAGCCATATGGGCTTATTCTCCAAAAATTGTGACTGTGTGTTTTGACCTCTTGTGGCCCCTTGAGGGATTATCTCAAGGTCTTGCCTTTGTTTAATCCTCTTGGAACACTCTCAGGACCTGGGTGGCCCCCAGAATGGTAGTTGTCAGAGTATTTAATGGCCTGAAGCACTTGGGGCTGGGGACGACAGGTGGTCAGGTAGCAGACAGACCAAAGAGCCTGGGAAGGAAGAGACTGAGGAAGGAGATAATGGGTGAGTCAAGGGTTTGAAGAGCTCCAGGTAGACTGGGGAAACTGGAAGGCAGGGTGTATGCCCATGGCTTCGAGTATGACTCTGGAGCTTGTGTGTCTGGCTGATTTTTAGGCTCTGTGTAGCAGGAAGTGAAGGCTAAGACAAAATGGTTAAGCAGACTAGCCAAGCATTGAAGGAGTACAATAACTCCAAAGCAATCTTCAAAGACAGAATAATTTTTTCTTTTGGCTTCAGATATTTTTAAAAAAAAAATCAAATCATTAGCTGAGACCACTAAGCTATGGCACTTCAGTAATAACACCCCAAAAAGATACATGTTTTACAAAAATCATTTAAAAGGTCACTGAACAGGCAATGACATATGACTACAAGCAACAACAAGAAACCCTGAGGAGTAGGCAGAATCTGATTTCCAGAATTACCATACTATAATATTCAAAATGTCCAGTTTTCAACAAAAAATAACAAGGCATGCAAAGAAACAAAAAAGTATGTTCCAGTTACAGGGAAAAAAAAATTAACACAAACTTGAGGAGGCCTAGACATTGGATTTACCAGACAATGACTTTGAATTTGAATTTAAGTATGCTCAAAGGGCTAATGAGAACAAGGAGAATGATAGCTCACCAAACACAGAATGTCAATAAAGAAATAGCAATGGTAAAAAGGAACCAAACAAATTCAGCAGTTTTAAAGTATAATAATTGGAATGGAAGTTCACTAGAAACTTCTATCAACAGATTTAAGGATGTAGAAGAAAGAATCAGCAAACTTGGAAGATAGGTCCATTAAAATTATCCACAGAAAGAGAAAAGAAGAAAAATTAATGAAGGCTAAGAGATCTGTGGGACACCATCAGGCAATGACATAGGTACTATGGGAACCCCAGGGGAGAAGAGACAAAGCAGCTGACTAAGTAATGTCCAAAACTTCTCAAATTTGATGAAAGATATGAATCTACACATTCAAGAAGCTTAAGGAAGTTAAGTAGAACAAAGATCAGAGAGCTCCATGTGTACACCATATACAAACATATCATTTGTGACAACAACGCAGTGGTTGGGGGTACAAAGCACTGTATAAGAGCACAGTCTTCATACATGATCAAAGCTAAATTGGTATTAATTGAAACTAGCTTGTTATACATTTAGAATATTAATTGTAATCCTCACGGTAATCAATAAGGAAGTAACTAAAAATGTACATAAATAGAAGCTAGGAGATCAAAATCAATTAAACACAAAATAAAACAGTAGTGAAGGACTTGAGAGACAAAAATATGACCTATAGAACTTAAATAGTAAATTGGCAAGAGCAAATATTTCCTTATCAGCAGTTACTTTAAATGTAAATGGATTAAACTCTCCAGTTAAAAATGCAGAAAATGGAAGAACAAATTTAATGCTGTCTATAAGAGCTTCACTTCAGATCCAAAGACACAAATGGGTTGAAAGTGAAAGCATGC
The DNA here is from genome assembly GCF_030435805.1 of Mustela lutreola. NCBI lineage: Eukaryota > Metazoa > Chordata > Mammalia > Carnivora > Mustelidae > Mustela > Mustela lutreola. The sequence goes on from NC_081296.1 coordinate 14,803,265, forward strand.
AAATAACACAAAAGAGAGTTCATGTCGACACTGATGTCAGACAAAACACTTTCATGAAAAAAACTGTTAAAACAGACAAAAAGTAACATTTTGTATTGATAAAAGGGTCACTCCATCAAGAAGACATGATGAAGATAACCATGTATGCATCCCCCAAACAGGGCTCTACAGCATGAAGCAAAAATGGACAGAATTCATGGGAAAATTGACAGTTTTGCAGTAATAGAATGTTGAATACCTTGCTTTCAACAAAGAGTAGAACACTTAGATGCAAGATCAGTAAGGAAATAAAAGAAATAAATGATACTATGAGCTAGGTGAACTTAACAGACGTAGGCAGCACGTTCCATCCAGCAATAGTGGGAGCTACATTCTTCCCAGTGTCATTCTCCAGGATCAGCCATGTGTTAATCTCAAAAAAATTGAAAGCTTCTCCCATTACAGTAAAATGAACCTAGGAAGTCAGTAACACAAGAAAACTGGAAAAGGAAATTGGGGAGGTTAAATGACATGCTCTTAAACAACCAAAAATGGGTCAAAGAAGGAATCACAATGAAATTAGAAAATACTTTGAGATGAATGGCCTGAAAACACAACAGAAGACATTTTGAATTAAAAAAATAACTTCCCTTAGGATTCTAGCATGTTGCTGAGACTAACAACTGTTCAACTAGAAAATCTATTGGCAAGTCTCACGGGAATAAAGAAGACAGAGCAAATATACCACAGCAGAATGACAAGAAGAAACCCTGGCCAGATAAGAAAAAGTCTTTAAAATGATTATAAAAATCATGTACAATTGTAATATTTTTGAAACTTCAGTGAAATGTGTGATTTTTTAAATATACATGACCCAACTGATCTCAAGGAACCAATAGATAAGACAAAAGTCTAAGGCAATTTTTTTTTTTTTAAAAAATCAAGGTATTTTAGGGGCGCCTGGGTGGCACAGTCAGTTAAAGGTCTGCCTTTGGCTCAAGTCATGATCCCAGGGTCCTGGGATTGAGTTCCCACATTGGGCTCTCTGCCTCTCCCCCTCCTCCCTGCCTGTGCTCTCTCACTATCTCTGTCTCCCTCAAATAAATAAAATGTTTTTAAAAAACCAAGGTATTTTTTAAAACCCAGTGGATTTATAAGCAAATTGTCACAAATTAAAAAGAAACCCACATCATCTTCTGTTAACTATCATTGGCCTTAAAAGGTCAGACAAAAATAAAGGATAATAACAGCATAGAAAAATATTGTTTATCAACAAAAAGATACAAAATCTTAAGCAAAATGTTGACATTTTAACATTTTGAAATGACTAAGAAGGGTTTACACTAAGAAATGCATGATGATTATTGAATATGTCTATCAACAGAGCAGATAGTAATATTTTTAAAGATTTTATTTATTTGAGAGAGAGAGAGAGCGAATAAGTCATGGGGAGGAGGGGAGGGAGAAGCAAGACTCCCTGCGGATCAGGGGAGCCTGACATGGGGCTTGATCTCAGGACACCGATACCACAACGGGAGCAGAAGGCAAAGGCTTAAACAACTGAGCCACCGAGGCTCTCCAACAATAATAGTTGATGATCCAAATTATTTGATAAAACTGAGCATCCATATCAAATAAACTTCAGAAAATTAGGAACGGGTACTTACATGATAAAGAGTTCTCCCACAAAATATCCTGTATCTAAACTTAACGATGAAGCATTAATGCTATTCCCATTAAATTCAGGAGCATAAATTATTTTAGAAATAATAGAAATGAAGCAATCACCCCAGACTCCCTTCACTTTACCAGGGATATAGAGAGGAATAGGGGAGGGGCCGGGAGGGAAAATAATAGTCCATAATCTAAAAGAATTCCAAGACAGAAGGGATGGGACTCTCTAGGCAAATGGGAAGTCTTTGAATCCCTTCATTCCCCCTTTACCACCCACACTGAAGCTAGAGTCCCTGGTATGGTGGACCAACTGTATGTCTTTGAATTTCCCATTTGTACTTGACTGCAGACCTGCACAACATCTGTAGAGCCTAGGATAAGAGTACCAAAGAAGGCTCACATACTACTTGACAAAATGTGTTATAACCTAAGCTAGCAAACCTCCAAAGCTTGCTTACTTTAATGATCACCAGGAAGGCTAGGTTCACATTTAGAGTTCCTAAGACTCTTGTATTTGCATATCAGAACATTTCTGCACAAGGGAGAGATGGCCACTGGCCCGACTGCCCCTTCTCTTCTCACCCCAAACTGCAGCCCAAGCAGCTGAAGACAGAGTGCCTGCATGTGGGCGACCCAAACCCAAGCTTTATCTCTCCCTTCCTCTCTTGCCCTGTGGACAAGCCATGTTCACACTGGTGCTGGTGATGTGGTCTATTTTCAGAACAACAGACCCACGGAAGAAGACTCACGCTGGCCACAGAAGTGGGCTTGGGGTTCTCTGCACAGGGAGCTTGGGTTCCCAGGTGCCCAGAGTGCAGTCCCTAAGTAGAAGGGGAGGGGAGGCTCAGGCTCCAGGCTGCATGTTTTCCTGGCCCCGTGTGCTCCTTGCTCCATACTTTCCCCATCCATGCCCAGCCAGAGCAGAGTAGATTTGTGTTCTGAAACCTCCTTTGGACTTCAGTAAAGCATCTGAACTCTTAAGATTCAGCGTATTCATGGCAAAATTAATACCTGACTTGTCTTGGGAGAGTTGCTGTGACAATTAACTTATGATCTATGAATACATTAGTGGGATAAATGCTTCAGCCATATGCAGTCTGATGGGATGGTTCCTATGCACACTTCCCTGACTGTTGTATCAAGGCAAGTGCTCTGTGGTAGGGCTTGCTTGTACTCTTGACGTTTTCTCAAAAATTTTTCTCTTGCTAGCTTTTTGTGCTCATCTGTAGACCTATTTCTGAAATGTTTTAAAATTACCCAGAACTCGGTTAGTATCTTCCAAGCTGCTAGGGGAAAGTGTTCCATACGTTAGTTACATTCATTGTGTGTGAGGTTTCTAATCACCAGGGTATCAGTGGGCTGGCTCTTCCCAGTTAAGACCTTTTCTTAACCCCACAGGAATGGTGGTCAGTGCAGGATTTCATAGGGCTGCGCAAAAAGATTAGTGGAGAGTAAATGAACTCACACTCTATGTGAACGATATACATTTACTAATGGTTAAGCAAAGCAAAATTTAAAAAAAATTACAATATTGGTACAGGTACAGCACAGGTGTAGTAAAACTTGACAAATCTTTCTCCGGAAGTTAGTCAGGAAGCCAGATGTGCCCAGGGGAACGTCTCTCCTGGTCTGGTTCCTTGTCTTTGGTCATTTTGTTCAGGTGTCTTTCTCAGCTGTGGTGTAATTACGTAAAGCAACATACACAGCTTGATGAGTTTGACGAGTATGTTAGGACACCCATGTAATAAGGGTTTCTGTTATCCTGGGGCAGGATTTCTCAACCTCTGCACTATTGACATGTGGGGCTGGATCATTCTTTGTCATGGGGAGCTGTCTGTGTATTGCAGGACAGTTAACAGCATCTGTGCACTAGCTGCTGGAAGCACCATATTAAAAATGTCAGCATCCACATTGCTGAACATTTCCTAGGAGACAGAATCTCCCCCGGTTAGAACCACTGCCGTAGAACATTGCTTTCTGGCCCCTTCCCATTGATCTCCTAGGTAAGGACATGCTGCATTCTAGCTGCACAGATCCGTGTTGCCTGTCCTTGAACTTTACATAAATGGAAGCATACAGTGTATACTGTTTTATGTCTGGCATCTTTAGCTCAGCATCATATCCATGAGATTCATCTCGGTCGTCGTGCAAATCAGTGCCACTATCTCAGTCTACCAAGGGACGTCATCCATTCCCCTGCTGATGGGCATTTGGGTTGTTTCCAGTGCTTGGCTATTATGAACAAAGCAGCTGCGAACATTCTGGTACAAGCCTTTGGGTAAACCTGTGTGTTCATTTCTCTTGGGTAAATATCCATGTCATATGGTAGGTGAATGTTTAATTCTGTGACAAACTGCCAGACTGGTTTCCAAAATGGTCATATCAGTTTATGTTCTCACCAGCAGTCCACTGAGAGCCACAGGGACTCATCATTCTCACCAACACTTGGCGCCATCTGTCTTTTTAATGGAAGCTGGGCCAGTGCGCCAGTGTCGTCATTGTGGTTCTAATTTGCATTTCCTTAATGACTAATGATATCAAGCCCCTTTTAATGCATTTATTTCAAATACACACAGCTGACAAAGGCTTTGCATCTAGAATATGTAAAGAACTCTTAGAAATCAATAATAAAAAGACAAAGCACCCCATGAAAATGGGCAAAAGACTTGAACAGACACTTCACAAAAGAAGACAATATGAATACTGTATCTTTGGTTTTGTATCTTTTTCTGATCTGCCCTTGTCCCTTGTTGGTTGAAAATTGCTCTTTGTTAAGCAGTGGTGCTTAAATGTGCCAAACATGTTCTAAGCCCTTGACTATGCTAACTGATTATTCAGTAGTAACCTCTCTAGTTCTCAAAGCAACCTTATAAGGTATTATCCTCATTTTACAGAGGAAGAAGCTGAGGCAGAGCGGGGCTAGTTTACTTGCTAAAAATCGTATGGTCGTTGGGGGATCCAGATTCCAGCCCAGGCAGCCTGTCTCCAAACTCTTTAACCCCTAATGTGTGCTTCTCACCGCAAGTTGGCTGCTGGAAGGGATCTCAGTTACTTGGCTGTGGTTTTTTGAAATGAATTTTCAAAATTTTATAGGAACAGGAGCATTGGGGTTCAGACACCCAAAACATTAGATCCTTATTTTCATAGTTATTCCTATTGCTGTTTGCCATTATGGGTATTTTCATACTCATACCTTTCAAAGTCCCCAGTGAGTAAGGTGTTTCAGATTCTTATGAGCTGTCAGTACTCCTCGCGGTACTGAGGAACACTTTGTAATCTTCTTTTAGTTAAAAAGGAAACATAAAAGAAAGAGGAGACCCTCTGTCAGAGGGCTGCCCACAGAAGATTTGTTCACTCGAATTCAAAACCTTTTCCTCTATTTTTCAATCCTTGCAAATCCACCCCCTGTCCCCCTCCCCCCACCCTGTGTCAGCCATAGTGATGGAGGTTAAAAGCTGCCTTTGTGCAGCAAAATTCTGGCTCACCTGGGCTTTCTGCCTTACTGTGTCATACCCATTGCGTGGGGGGACATAAGCCCTATATTTTACTGGAAACTTACTAGCACTTTCCTGAAACTAACAGAAAAAGATTTTGGGTCAAACTCTTGTGACTATTCTCACTCTTTTGAATTTGTCCTACTTTAATACAGCAAAATTTAAATTTGCACTTAGGAAGGACTATTAAACATGTAAACATGTATTTGTGTATAGTCACAAACTTGACTCGTATTTATGTAAGAGCAGGGAACTTTCCATCCTCCAACTAACCCAGCAAACATTTACCGAGTACTTGCTAAGGTGCCAGGCCCTGTGGGGAGAGACAATGGAGTACAATTTAGCTCCCGCCATCAGTATGGTGGAAACGTGGGGTCAGGTATGTTAAATGTCAATTACCGCTGAGTTTCAAAAATTCTTTACCAGGGAGGGAGGTGGGAGGGAGAGCTTCGTGGTGGGCATGGTGGGGGTGGCCTTTCATGGCAGAGCTCTCCAGATGGCCTACTCCCTGCCGGCAGAGGAACTGTGCCTTGAGGGACTGGTTGGATTTAGAATAGTGACAAAGAGGCAGGTGTGAGGCAGCATCATGGGTACCTAGTGGAGTGCTGGTAAAGGCCTTCAGTCAGTTGTCCAGTCTGTCATCACCCAGGCTGAGAGCCGGGGAGAGAGGGGCTGACAGCATGGGGGGCCCGCCCAGAGTGGCACTGGGCGAGGGAATGTTCCATGGCTGACATGAACAGACCACTCCTGTGGTCTCTACGTAGCAGGAGGGGAGAGTTAGAAATCATCCTGCACAACCTCCAGGATCACTTTCTTTTGAGGTCACATGGGAATATAATAAAGCCTTGAAAATTCAAGGGGAGGTGAACATGCTGTTTACAAGACAGAGGAGAGAGACTCTCTCCAAATCGCCATACTCTCTGGTGCTAAAGAAAAAATGTGGAAGCTGTTTGGGCTCCCTCTTCTGACACAGCCTTTGGCCTGTTTTTTTGGCTTTTCTTTGAAATATTTTAGAGGGAGTGTTGGCATCTTGAGATTTTTCCAAAAAACAAAACAAAACAAAACCAAAGCGCCAAATGCTGCCATGCAAATTAATTTGGTCAAGGAATTGGTTTTGTGTTCAGGACAGCTTCTAAAAGGGTGCAGGCTTTCCCAAAACCTCTTGTGAAGGTCAAGTTGAGCATAAGATGTTGAAATCTGGTAAAAGGAAGTGGACCTTGGAGTAACCAGCGACCCCACATTATGAACAACTGAAGTAATTCCCTCACCATCCTAAAGGGCCCCGTGCCAAATGGCCTGGGTGGTGGTGGCTTCATACACAAGGTCATCTTTGACTCACAGAACATTCCATCTGAAGGGGCATTGAGGGAGTTCCTGTCAGGGTCTGAGACTCCAGGACAGAGAAAATGTCTATGGTAATAAGACGACCCTCTCCCACCTCTGCTCTACGGGTTGATGCCTTTTAAGAGGAGGCTGTTCACTGGTCAGTCTGGGCTTCTTCTTCCAGGGCTTGTCCGAGTGAAAACAGTCTGAAATGTGGCACTTTTTCCCCTACCAAGCAGAGGGTTCATTGTTGTAGGAGGCTCCCATTTCCCCATTTATCCACAGACCCAGGCAGTCGGCGCTCCGCATGGACTCTCAGTGAAAACCCTTCCCGCTGTGGGGGTAGGGCACCGTGGTGGGCACAGTGAGCTCAAAAACACACACAGTGTGGCCTTTGAATGTGGAGATCATATCGTGGCTTTGGAGGGGAGACAGATCTGTAAATACACGTAAGATTTACCAGAGTGGTGCGAACCAGATGCTGTGAGAGCAGGGGGCCTGAGGTGGTGGTATTTGGTCTAGGCAGTTGGGAAATGCTCCCATGTTGAAAGACTACTCGGGCTGGCATTTGTTGATGGATCCAGCTTTTGCCAGGTGTCGAAGGAGGAGCATTCTCGGTAGAGGGCATAGCCAGTCAGTGAGAAGATGCAAGGTACCAGGAGTTTGGGTGAGACGAGAGGGGAAGCAGGAAGAGCTGAAAGATGAGATTGGCAAGGGGTAGCCTTGAGGACATCTTGTCAGAGGTCTTGTCCTAGGAGATAGGCTTTAGACCTGGTCTTGCAAGTCTTGGGGAGACAGTGAACATACTCTAAGGAAGTAAGATGAAAGCAGTATCTTGAATAGACTCTGGCAACAAAGGGAAGGGGGCTCTGACTCATGGAAGGGGCTGTGAAGAAGAAATTACTTTGGGAAGATACCTCACTTGTGATCAAAGTTAGGGTTGTATAGTGTGAGGGTCATGGGTTCTGACCCCTGAGGTTCTTGGGTTTGAATCCTGGCTCTGCCACTTAACTGTTCCCATATTCTTAATGCATGTTACCTAGACTCTCTGTGTCGTGGTTTCCTTATCTATCAGATGGGGACACGAGGAGTTACTAGAGCAGAGCATCTCCAACTGAAATATGAACCCCCATCACCTTGTTTGTTACGGCCTGGATCCTGATTTACTCGGCCTTTAGTGGAGCCCAGGATTCTGCATCTTTAACTAGCTCCCAGCTGGTGGTGATGCTGCTGGCTCCCTGACTAAGGCTCTTCATGGCTGTTTTGAAGATGATATGAAACGACACATGTAATAAATACCCTAGGCAGTGCTCGGCATAATAAGAGGTAGTCATTCCAAGGCTCCGTAAGAAAGACTAGAAATAGAACTCCCTTGTTGCTCTACATGTGCTTCGCCCACTAGAAAGTTTCCTAAAGACATTGACGTGGTATGTAAGCTCCCTTTCTGGCCAGATACCTGCAGAGGGTTAGTGTGGCTTTGCTCTGGAGGGTGACTCCAAGCCACCCACAACGATGGGCCGTACCATTCAGCCACAGGAAAATTGATTCCCCAAGTTGACAAAAGTGGGCTGCAGCTCTTCCAGGTCCCACAGAAAGTTGGAAGACAGGACCTAGCCTTTCCTTTCTGAGTCAAACATGGGATTTCCATGTGCAAAAAGCTTCAGGAAGAGGTAGATAGACAGTTGAGGATGCTTTTACACCCTAGAATTTGGGCTCAACAGGTCCAGGACATCCTCGAGCAGCTTCTACCCCTTTTTCTTTGCAGGGATTTTAGCTATGGGTCCTGTTTGGGTTGGGATAGCAACCTGCTGGCTTTCTCTTAGAATTGGGAGGAACCCACAAGAAAGCATGGGCTTGAATTTTGTAGAGAAATTGGGAAAAACGGCCATATGAGACTGGATAAGAATGAATGAATCAGTCAAACTTTGTTAAGTACTTGTGTACTTGTGTTTTATCTTCAAAAGTGAGGTCTGGCCAGAAAAAGGGCACCCCCAAATCCCTAGCGCCCCTTCTGCCAATCATCCCCAGTCTTATGTTTCTTTGCTTCTGTTGGGGAGAATAAGCTCCCTGTGGGGAGCAAAGACTGGTTCTCCAGTGAAGAAACCCAACAAAAGGACGTCTCAAGAAACACTCTAAAGACCATTCATTATATGTGAGAAGGAAAGAGGTTTTGAACAGAAATTCTACAATGTGTGCATTCAATTCTTTATGAAAAGCTAAGGCTGCTGAAAAGAAAAGGAAACTTCCACTAAGAGAAAGCATGATTGGCTCTCGAGATCCTGGCCACAGATCATTTCTCTATGGTGTTTCTGATGTGTAGAAGGAACAGGAGACTGGCAGGTTTGCTTCTTTTCTTCTACTTTATTGAAAAATCACAGTTGCTTAACTGTGTTCCCTGGACCAAGTACTCAAGCCTTAATGTCTGCACAATGCAGATTCAATGAAATGCTGTGAACGTTACTTAGGCTCCTCGTGTACCTGGTCAATTCTAGGCACTCCAAAAATGTTTGTTGAATGAATGAATGAACGAAGGGAGGGAGGGATGGATGGATGGATGGACGGATGGATGGATGGACGGACGGACAGATGGATGGATGGACGGACGGACGGATGGATGGATGGATAGAGGAAACTTCCCAGGCAGCCCTTTGTTTAGGTAAAGACCCGTGTATCTTTAAAGGTGAATTTTATCTTATTTTTTATTTTTATTTTTGAAGGACTAATTTTAATTTCCACTTCCTCTAAGAGACCCCTTCCATTTTCTCTGCCCACCTTGCCAGATTTGGCATGAACTCCCTCCCCATGGGCAAGTCTTCCTTCAGAGTGTATGCCAGCCCCTTGGAGGACCTTACTCCAGTGCTCACCAAAAAAAAAAAAAAAAGTGCACATTTCCTCCTGTTTTATAGGCAGAGAAACAGGCCCTGGCAGTTAATGTCTTTTAGTCAAGGCTAGCGGTCAATGGGGCCCATGTCCCCAGATTCAGGTCTGGATGATTCCCAAACTCGAAGAGAAACTTGGTGCTTTTGCATGGAGCTCCAGAGAACATATGTGGGCTGTCGTTTGGGGGGCAGGTGTTCTGCTGCTGTCCCTACTTCCCCCAACCTCCCTCATGCTCAGTTTCCTCTGAGAATTCTCTCGAGTACACGGGAGGCCATCTTTCCCTCTGTGGACGCAGATTACGCTTGTGATATGAGGAAGGCAACACTTCTGCGTTAGCCTCTGGAAGAACCTGCACTTCCTTGTGCCTGGTGCTGTGAGAAGCAGAATCCGGGGGTGTATATTTTATCCTTTTGAGGAGATTTTGCGTAATTGGGGGTTTCTGGCTCTTGCCATTCTCCCATGAGATAAATGTCACACTTGAAGGAGAGGGGGCTGACCAATGAGGGGTTTAAGGAAGTCTTGGAAGACCTCAACTCCTTGTCTGCTGATTAAAGCTTGGTTATTAGGGTGCAGAAAATCTTACTTTCCATGTAAAAAGAAAGATACAAAGGAGGGCTTGCTAAGGCTCGCATGCCTGCTTTTTTTTTTTGTTTGTAAGAAATCTTTGCTGCGTCCCCTTTTCCTCCTTGTATTACTATCAACCTCCATTACTTTCCTCTCTCTTGAGTGGAGGGGCAGAATTTTACCACTGGCACTGCTCCTTCACTGGCCTTTGTCCTGCCCTTGCCTATGACATCTTTCTCAAAGCCACTCTGTTAAAGACCCTGACTCAATTTTCAGCCTTTTCTTCTTGACTCCCTCCTCTCTGTGCTTCCACGTTCCTTTTGTTTCTCTGTCTGCTTCTCTGCTCTTTGACGCCAACCTTCCTGTCCTCTAAGAGAGGGGACCTCTCCAGAATCACAGCCTCAGTGCCCCGGTCACCTTTCTCTCCTATGCTCATCTCATACAGGCCCATGGTGCAGAGCCAACACATCGGTTCCCCCAAACATTTTCCCATTTCACCCCTCAAATGTCTTCTATCTATATATTTTTATTTTCTTTATTTTTTTAAGATTTTATTTACTTGACAAACAGATCACAAGTAGGCAGAGAGGCAGGCAGAGAGAGAGGAGGAAGCAGGCTCCCCACTGAGCAGAGAGCCCGATGCGGGACTCGATCCCAGGACCCTGGGATCATGACCTGAGCCGAAGGCAGAGGCTTTAACGCACTGAGCCACCCAGGCGTCCCCTGTCTGTATCTTTAGTCCCATGAGTGGGCACCACTACTTCTCAAAGTCAGTTACCTCATTCAACGACATCCTAAATATTAGTCATTTCTCTAGGTCGCTGTCTGAAAGTGTGTGTGCTCTTTGGAGGGAGAGAGGAAGATGGTGTCCCGCCCTCAAGGAGTTCACAGTCTAGCGGGGGCAGCAGACATGCGAGCCCGCGGGGGACACAACGGCAGGACCTGGGTGGTGGGGCCGAGCACGGCTGGGGGAAGGGAGGCTAGGAGAGCAAACAGTCGCTCTGTCGAGGCAAGGCCTCTCTGAGGACCAGGCAGTGCTGCCCGGGGACTGGGGGCTCCCCAGACGTTGGAAGCCCCCATTTGCAGCCATGGCCCAGGCTGTGTGGGATTTGAAGTGCCCCCCTCCCACGCAGAGGCTTGTGTGACCGTGCAGAGCAGGGCCATGAGTGGGCTCACTGAAAACCAGCCAGCTTTACTTCCGAATGTTTTCCTTCTTGATACACATCGCCTGCTCCAGGGTAGTTTTTTTGTTTTATTTGTTTTTGTTTGTTTGTTTTCATTTTGTTTTTAACGAGAATGCTTCTCCAAGTTGGAGGGGGGGCGGGAGCTGCTTGGGGTCACCTTTACCCCTCTGGTAATCTCATGGCACTTTTGAAATGGATGTCTCTGGGAGTGTGACTTTCCCACAGTTCTCCATGTATTAAATCCAGAAAGATGAGTCTTTTCCTTAAAAAAAAAGAAAAAAGAAAAAAAAGAAAAAAGAAAAAAAAATCATCTTTTCTAAGAGAAGCCTCCAGAGGCCTTCAAGGCTGAGCGTCCCCTTTTGACAGACAAGGACACTTTGTTCCACTGACATGCATTTCTTACTTGCATGTGGCCAGAGACTGGACCAAAGCTGGGGCTCAGGAGGAGGCTCCCTCAGTTCCCCATCTCGATCGCCTTTTAGGGTTGAGCAGGTTACTGCACCCGCATATGCTGGGCGCCCGGCCTGACCCCTGGATGAGGGTGTGACAGCCCCCAAGGTGGGGACCCTCCACCTGGTCCAGCTGGATGGGGAGTTGGGAGAGCCCGGGGTGGCTTGAACTAAGGTCTGAGAGAAAATCAGCGCGGGTGATGTGTGCCCAGAGAAGGGAGTCACTTCTCACATGCGGGAAGCATCCTCATTTATTGAGCCCTTATCATGAAGCTGGTGTAGGCCAAGCAAGGGACATGTATGATCCTCATGCCATCCCTGTGAAATATGAGCTGCTTTTGCTTTACAGAAGAGGAAACTGAGGCACAGAGTGGAGCCTCAGCGTTAGCTGCAGAATTAAGGTTCAAATCCCAAAGCCGTCCCTCCTCCAGGGGACAGTTTCCCCTCTGGGAAAGCATTATGCCTCCCATCTTCATTTCCACCTCCTCTTTCTCCAGAAAGTTCTCACTCAGCCTCTCAAGGTCACCCCTCCCTTCCTGCCTTGTTTGGTTTCTGCCCAGGTGGCTGGCCCCGTCTCTCTTTTTCCCTTTGCCGCCTCTGCCTGCCACCATCAAAGCCCAGGAAGACTTTCTCTGGGCCAAGACTCTGAGGCCTTTCTTTTCCGGGTAGCAGCTCAGGCTCCTTGGTTTCTTGGCCGCAGTTCATCCTGGTGGCTCCTCCTTTCTCGAGGGCTGCCTGTGACTTCAGCCACGTGACTCTAGTGGGGGGTGGCATCAAGCCTCGTGTGGTCGGGCCACGTGGCAGTTGACCTGATATGCTCCCCTCCTTCATTTAGAGGGGAGCTCCCGTCTCCCACCTCCCTTCCTGGGTCACCTTCTGGGCCACATTCCTACCAGGTGATCCTGTCGTCCTCTCCCTGAGGGACTGGGCTGCTGGGGCCGACATGTGATCCCGGGGGAGGAGGAGTCTTTCGGTGGGGGGACTGCTGGGGCTCAGGGCCTTTCCCTGGAGAATCTGAGAAATAGAGACAGCCGTGGACCCATTGCCACAGGCCACCCCACACGGCTGCCCACATGGGAATCAGCAGGCGGGGAGGAAGTCCAACTCCTCTGCCCCAAGGGGCCTTGCCTTGGAGCAGACCTGTAAGCCTAGTGTGAGGCACGTGGAGAGGCCGAGGCTTCCAGTTTCTGTTCTCTGTTCTGTGATAGTCTCCTTTCTGCTTAAAAGGAAGCCCTCTTTTCTAAGTGCGAGTCTGGCTGGTTTTCGGGTTTCTCGTTCTATCATTGCGCTAGACCCTGCCTGAGGTCCCGGTGCCCCCAGGCTTATGGTTTGCCCCGGCTCACTGCATCCTCTGTGTGCCCTGGGCTCGGGGTGGGGATACTACCCCGTTCAGGATCTCAAGGCGTTTGTAGGGCCTCAGTGGGACTTTGGGCTGGCGGATGCCAGGGCTTCCCCTAGGGAGGTCCCCTGCCTACAGAGACCTAGTTTCATCAGGGAAGCTGATGGGTTACTTGGCCTGACCACTGGTTGTTGCCAAGGGAAGGCAATGGGGTTTCTCTTGGGAGTCTTCTTATTTCCCCTTCATTCTAAAAAGGTGAGGCATATGGGCAAGACTTATGTCGTGGGGGCCGTCACAAGGTCTGACGTTTGGACAGCCGGACAGATGCTCTCCCAGAGTTTGTGTTGCTGAGCAGGATGAGGCCTGGCTTGGGCACATGGCCAGGCACAGAGCTTACTGGAAGGACAGGAGGCTGGGCTGAGAGGAGCCTGGTTTGTGTCATTTGGAAATGAAGATGGGGATGGCTTCCAGAAGCAGGGGCATTGGAGTTGTCGGAAGACCACCTCTTAAGGCTCTGCCCACCCACCCTTCCACCCCCAAGTCAGGGACAGCTGGTTGCTGGGTGCTGGGCAAGGGGGTTGTGGAGAAAGGCCCCTGGAAGCCAAGCTGCGGGAGAGGCAGACATGAGAGACTGAGCTGGCAGAGGCAGCCGCCCCACCAAGCCCTGGGTTGTCAGGAAATTGGGCTGAGGAGGAGGGTAGCAAGAGGTAGATCCTGGGTAAGATGATGAAGGCATCCAGAACAGTGAATGGGGAAAAAGTTCTGAGTGGAAGACAGCCTCGGGAAGGACTGGAAACCAACACTCTCCCAGGGAGGCGGACAGAACCCTACAGCTTCTTGGAGGTTCTGATGGAGCAGATCAGAGGGAAATTCTAAGGTGGAATTGGAAAGTTGGAGACTGAGAGAGAGAGAGAGAGAGAGAGAGAGAGAGAAGCATGGGGCAGCTCTATGAAACTTCTAGTTCTATTTTCAGGATTCTGAAATATACTACTTAAGCCAGACTAATGTCTTTATCTGGTTAATCTGCATAAAAAAGAAAAAAACCAACAAAAGCATTTATAACTCTTAAGGTCTGTGATTCCTGCTCTGATAGGCATCCTTGGACATTGGGCAGAAGCCCTCATTCATGTCAGAATTGTGTGCAAGTATTTACTTCCTAAACCCTTGCTTTCAGAGCTCGGGGTAAATTCCTTGTAAGCTTCTGGTAAATTACCTTGCCCCCATTCCAACAGCGTTTGGTAGTAAAGGTGCTTCAGTGAACTGGTTCCAGTAAATCCCGTGCCACCCAAGCTCCGTGTTGTCCTATCCTTGGTGCAAAAGCCCAATTGCTGATCTGTTTTGTACTCTGGGAAAAGCAAAAGAGAGTCAAGTGCTATTCAAATATCTTTCCCTATTAAATCTAAATTCTCTATTTCTTTACTGAAAGTATTCTGATCATTCAAAACGTTAAGACTTCAGAGCACACCTTCACGTAGCTCATAGCAAATAGCAAAGACACTTAGGGAAGGGATGGTCATTCCTAAAACCTCTGTGCGGCATGGCGACTTCTCCCAGTTACTTACTAATTGAAGGTGGGGGTGTCGCTTCCTGCCTTGGGTCAACCCCTCTGAGATGGATCCATTTTTTGTAGACCCTCCTGCTCCTGCTTCTTCACAATTAGACTGTGAACTGCTCAGGGGCAGGGACTTTTGTTGAACCCACAGTCCATCCTTACACATGGCCCTTAGAGTATATGGTAAGTATTCGTGGAATGAAAATGCTTTGCAAATTCCACGAGTTTAGGGTTTGAAGCTCTGGCTTCTTGCTTCAGAGCACACACATTTTAAAACAAAGTTTGGTTAGGAAGGGCAACATTAGGCCCTGACCTTGACATATGGTGTTAGACACGTTCTGCCCCCAGAACGCATAGAGAGAGGACTGCAGAGGTCCCCACAGGGCAGGCTTCTCAGTCTGGGTTGCAGGGGTTGCAGGGGAACCTGGAGACCATCAAGACCCCAAACCCTCTAATTTACATGCAAGGAAAAGGGACCTACAGTTTCTGTGATTTTCATGGGGTTTTTTGGTTTGTTTTCCTCAGTTGCAAAAATGTAACTCCTGGCATACCCTGGAGTGTTTGCTCCCTAATCTCTATGTATTATGCAAAGGAAGATCCAGGCCAGAGAGCTCCTTCCTTCTCAAACTCTACCATGTACACCCTTGGTTTCATCCCTTTCCTTCATTCAGAGGCTGACAAGAGACACGGGATCTTTGTACCAGCAGGGGTCGAGCCCATCCGGATACAAAAACAATCCTGAGAGACATGTATGGTGGAGTATTTGGAGGAAGGCTGCCTGAGTTCTTTTCTAGAAAGGCCTATGCGGGTGCCTGACTCAGGAGGATCAAGATTCTGAAGGCTGGACCTCCTCCCCTAGTCTCAGCATGGGACGCATTGAGCTGAACTCTGATCGTCTGCTCTCAGCTGGTTGCAGCAGCTGCTATTTGCATGGAGTTTCATCATTTGCTTTGAGGCACTTCTGTAGAACCCTCCCTCCAAGGGAGCAAGAGGAAGGCTCTAGCTATTGAGCGTTTTATGACGAGATGCTGGAGTTGCCTCCAGCATCAGCCCACGGAGGTCCACTCTTGATGAACAGGACCAACACATCATCAAAGTCAGTTCATCAGAAAAGACACAAAGGAACCCACCCCCAAGATACTTTGCCTTGGAAAGAGCAGCTCATTAACAGAGGAGTAGCGCTTGGCCATCCCCCCGGAGTGGGGGGGGGCGTGGTGGTGGTGGGACTCACTCAAGGGTACCTTCTTCCAAGTCACTTCATTCTGCTTCTACCTTCCCCTGTCCCATTCCTGCCCCACTTCTTACCCAATGGCAATTGCCAGAGGGCACTTCAGTCAATGACCTGGGTCCCAGGGTGCCTGGCCCTGGAGGCCATCCCAGAGTTGGGTAGCTAGGGAGCCAGGAAGACAGAGGGCTGGCTTCCTGGGGCCAGTGGAGACCATGAAGGGCCTCTACTTTCCAGGGAGGAATTATGATGTTGGCATTAGGCTGTATCATGCCAGTGGATTGGATCTGGGAGATGTGGCTGAGTGTTTGTTCACGGGCTTCCAAACATTTAAGGATTGCACAGTGTCTCATTCTCATCGCCCTTAAGGCAAGGGGGAGCACTACTCAACCACGAGATGAAAACACTGAAACAAATAGAGAGCCTACTCTCCCTCTTCCGTCTGCCAGGAGATCTGTGTGTGGCAGGTGAAAATATTTATGTATTTGACTTTACAATTATGACTCTTTCTCCAGGTACAGACACATTCCCACATTCAAGGCCTCATAGTTTTCAAAATAAAAAATTGTACCATGCCCACCGTATATGCTCAGAAAGCAAGTGTTTGCTAAATTAAACCCCAGTGAAGTTTTTACTGCAGGTGGTCAAAGGTGTTTAAAGCCCCAATCCTGCTCCCGAGAAACTCTGGAGTTTCTCTTCTGGCGTGATGAGCAATTTGAGTTCCCCAAGAGGCCCTTCGGTGAAGTCTCCTGCTTAGTCATGTTTGTGGAGGACAGCGTGAGGAATGAAAGGTTTTCTAGAATGTCTGGGGACTTACTTCAACTTGAAATATCTAAGAATGTTACCGTTTAAATATGTAAGAGAAATGATCAAACCCCATCTGATGGCTGAAGTTCTCATTGTGCCCCACGTTGCATACACACACCTGGGTTTTGAAAGAAGATTGAGAAGAAAGGAATGTCGAAAGCAAGGACCCAAAGCATTCTAGAAGATACCATTGGTCCAGGCTCTGGCCCTGGCAGGTAATGTCATGTTGCTCAATGCTGAGTATTTCTCGGGGGCAGTGAAGCGTGGATGGGGTGGGGATGTGTGCCAAGGAAAATAAGAGCCACGAGCAGGATCAATGTCTTTCTTTTTGAGTTTCTAGCATCTCATAAAATCAGAGGAAAGGGGGGCGCCTGGGTGGCTCAGTGGGTTAAGCCGCTGCCTTCGGCTCAGGTCATGATCTCAGGGTCCTGGGATCGAGTCCCACATCAGGCTCTCTGCTCGGCAGGGAGCCTGCTTCCTCCTCTCTCTCTGCCTGCCTCTCTGCTTACTTGTGATCTCTCTCTGTCAAATAAATAAATAAATCTTAAAAAAAAAAAAAAATCAGAGGAAAGGGGAGGGGAGGAAAGAGAAGGGGAAGATATTCATCCAACAGCAGGGAGCCAGGAACAGAACATGCAGCCGCTTTGGCAGGATTCTGGGTGGTCGTCGGTGGGGGAAAGAAACTGGAAGGATCGATGAAGGTGCAGAAGTGTGGGTGACAAGCTGCCCTCCTCTGGACTCTCGGGGTCAGGGATGGGCTCGGTTACGACAGCAGTTGATAAGATGCAAAAGAGGGGTTGGGAACTGATGGGGGTCCTCTGCCTGGCGGAAAGGGTGTTCCTGGGGAATGGAGTGGCGCCTTCCCTTCCTCCTCCTCGTACCCACACCTCCCTGTCCACTCCCCACTCCCCTCCCACCAGAGCTGTGGGCGCGCCACTAAGTCATAAACATCAGGAAGAGAGGCCGGTGGAGAGAGGTTCGGGGAAGACAGCCATGGAGAGGGATGCGGGCCGCGGGATTCCACGCCCAGCCTGGCCTCCCGGAGACTTTGCTGGTTGTCCAGCTCCCTACGTGACAGAATGGCCAGATGCCTCCCAGCCCACTCCTCTGGGGGACTAGACGGGGGAGAAGGGTCTCTCCTAGTAGAGAATCAAGTGAGATTCTCTACTTCTTAAAAGAAGTCAAGGGGATGTGCTTCATTTCCTTGAGCATCCCAGTCGAATCCAGCTTATTTTGGAGTAACACAGAGTGGGGCCAGTCCCAGTTTGGGAACATGTCAGGACAGAGAAATCACAGCACCTCGGTCTCCTCCTAGAACAGCTGCTTCGGGCCCGCAGGTTCACTTGCTCCCACTTTCTAGAACTCAAAACAAGCCGTGAACCCTTGCAGAAAGCCCAGGTTGGAAAGGGCCACGCCCTGGTAGCTTTAGGAGACCTCTCGGCTTAGCTGTGAATGGACATGTGGTCCACATAATCTGTTTCCTTGGGGTGTTCATAGCTTCCAGTCTGTGTAAGCCGGAAGAAGGGAAGCGAGCTGGGGGCTTGAAGGAAGAGTGGAGAGGAGCAGCTGGCTAGATTTGGGGAAAGATGAGGTGAGGCTGTCAACATCGGAGGAGCGTGTACAACCCTGGGCTGTGCGGCGCTGCCCACCGGGGAGCCCCTGGAGAGCTTGTCCTAAGCAGCTCTGTCAGCGTGACAGCGTGGATGTGTTTTCAGGGATATGTCAGGGTCAACTGTTAGGGAGGAGTGAGTAGGAAGGCCCGGGACTGGGAGTAGAGTCCCCTGCCTGTCCCCTGTTCTCATCCATGCGCTGTCATGGCCTGCATTTCTCAGACTCTCTTTTTCAAACCGTTGCCAGTCCCCTCCCCCTCCCTCATCAGCCCATTTAAATATGGCTTAAATGGTGATTGTCACGTTCACGGTGCCAAGTCCACAACCCAGACTGGCCAGGGCATCCGTTCTCTGATAGATGTGACAACTTCACCTTCCAGATGAATTTCAGCATGATGTTTTCAAGTCCTTTAATGGACAAGTCTGAGTATCAGTTAGTACCTTCTACCCATGTCATAGTTGAATGTACTTACATCAGTATGATTTACTACATTTAGCTCTCCAAGGATCCCTGATTCTTTTTTTTTCCCTTTTATAATTTTGAGAATGTCTTTGCATTCAGCTAACCACTTTACTTTGAAGATGAGTAAATTACCCACTATTTAGTATCTTTCATTACAGACTTGGGAGGGGAACTTTGTCACTATCCAACTCTTTCATAAGCATGTAGGAATGCAGTCGTTGTTGTGGAAACACATTTATCTTATGTTACTTTCTTCTGAGCTATCAGTTCCCAGCATTGTTGGGCCGTGTATTTAGAGAACGCATGTTAGGAGACGAGCTAGAAGATAATGGTCTTCATTCTCTCCTTTTCTGTGTGACTTCTGGCAAGCCATTCAATTGTCCTAAGCCTTAATTCTTTATTTGAAAAATGGGATGGCAACCCAGCACTTCTACCTTGATATGTAGATTTGGGGTGGAGAATTCTGCACACGCAGGAGAAGAACAACGAAGCTTCTGTGCCCGAGATGCCAGGCATTTTTACTCCATAATTGGCATCAAGGGCAAGAACAGGGACTCTTTACTATGGGTAGATTTTGGCATGTGGCCCCGGCTTATGAAGAGAAACACACTCACTCATCCTTTCCTACGATGTGCTAGTTCTAGGATCTTGCGTTTTTGGCTCCTGCCACGGTCTTGCCATTGGCTGCCTGTGCTTTTTGCCTTTAGCATCAAGACCAGGACAATTCACCATGAACTCCAAAAACGTTCATGGTTTGGGCCATGCTCGCCCCTCTAGCCTCATTTCTCCCAGGCCTCTCAAGAGCTCCGGGTTCCCGGCCCACTGTGGGCGTCTTCAATCCGCCATGTTTTTTTGGGCATTGCTCCTGCCGTTCCTCCTGCTGAGAACAGCACTGGCCTCCCTCCCCTCTCCTGCCCACATCAGCTAGGTAATTCTTACTCATCTTTCAGATTCCAGCTCCATCATACCCAGATTCGATTAGGGCTTTAGCCTCTCCCACTGCCACTAGCTGCTCCTTTCAAAACAACTACCACAGAGAAGCGGGAGAGAATTACTTGTGCTCTCCCTCAGGCGGGGGCTGTCCTTGTGCTCACTGTTATAGTCTTACTCTCCAGCATACCACAGGAACACAATTAGTATTTGTTGAATGAATGAGTGAATGAGTGGGTCTAGTATTTGAGACTTGGCTTTGTGCCTATAAGAGAGGAAGCATCTGGACTTGGTGTTGTCCTGATTCCCCGTGAACACACTCTGGAGCAAAGCTCCAGAGACAGGGGTTCCTGCCCCTTGAACAAAGAGCCCGTTAGCTTGATGGCTGGGGAAGAGGCTGAGCCTTTTCCTTTACTACAGTAGGCCCCCTGCAGAGCCCTAGGGTGGTCAGTTTGCCTTCTGGCCCTTGGGCCCCTTTAGGTCGTCACCCCACTCAGGTGCCCTAGGCCTTCAGATCTTCCTTCATATTCTGGTAGTTTCCTATACCTGCTTCTCTATTCTGTTTGTCTCCAGTAACCCTTTCTAGTCCTGGCTGCAGGGCCTCGAGGGCCTGCCCCTCTCTGAGCTCCTCTTTGGGATGTCTGTGTCCCACCTTGGACTGTGAATTCTGTCCTGCCCTGGGCCTTGGCTTCAACTGTTGCCTTCAACTGCCACCAGAATGTTCTGTCCTTAAAGTTCTCAGGGGTTGGTGCTGGGGCTTAGCAGCCACAGGGAGGATAAGACTTGGAGCCCAACGTCCAGGCTTTTGCCTTCTGAGTTGGCTCAGCCTTCAGTCTGCAGTAAGCACACAGCAATGCATGGTGACTGGATTTTCTAACCAAATTCTTACCAACTTTTCAAGGCAGTCATGGCTGCCTGCTGGACCCCTCTGGTCTCGTTCACAACCTCATGGGACTTTCCCTGCTGTAGCTGAGAAGAACCCTCTTGTGGGTACATTGGCAGACCCAGCTGAGGGAAATTGGGAGCCAAAGCCCTTCTTGCCACCTCACTTGGCCTGGCCCCCAGGGCAGCTCTAACCCCAGGCTGCAGGTGCCCTAGAGCGGCTCCCACTCCAAGCCTGTAACCACCTCGGCTTCTGTACCCCACCAAGAGGGGGCCCGGCCTTAAGAGGGAGAGCAGACCATGTTCATGGCTCAAAGAGACACTGCCAAGGTGGCACTTGGAGTGGCTTCCCCTTCATCACCAATGTGTTTATCTTTGAGAAAAATGAACTTGTATCCCCCATCCCCTCAAATCACTCAGGCTCAGCCAACTCTCTTCTGGGCTTCTGTCTCAAATGGGAAAGTTGGGGCTTCCTGTCTTTATTTGATTATGTCTTCAATCAGACCCTGATGGCTTGTACCTGGAAGTATAGGCCCATCCAGTGGTCCCAGGTCTTACTTTGGCCACTCTTCTTGCTTCTGGGATGGGGCATCATTTGTTCCTCTATTACATTAATTCATTCATCCATTCATTCATTTAATATCTGTTGAACATCTATATACCAGGGACTAGCTAGGTACCGGGGCTACCAAAAGTGCCAGGCATATAGAAATGGATGTTCACCCTTAGAGAGCATCCAATCTAATGGGCCACCGGTGTGAAGGGGGCACCTGGCTGCAGGGAGGTACGTGACCTCATGGTGCAAGCTAAGGCTGGGGACAAAAGCCAGGATGCCATGAGAACTTGCAGACTGGCTTTAGAATTTGAGTTTTTGTCCTAGAAGCCTTGGGGAGCCATGCAAAGATTTTAAGCAGAGGAGAGACCTAGTCACATCACATTTGTGTTTTTTTGCAAAAGACACTAGCAGTTGTGTGGGAAAGGCACTGAGAATATGGAACCACTGACACAAGCTGATGATGCCCGAGGTCTGCCTGGGGCAGAGGCCAGTCTTCCCATCTTAAAAACCTCGTGCTTATCAGTAATAAATATAAACCACTGTAGGCTGTCTCTTCAGAACACTGTTGACTTTTTGAAAAAGTTACTGAAGGGCCAGCCTCCTAAATTGTCTCAAGAGACTGGTGACAGACCCATCTTCAAAGCCTCAGAGAAGAATGGAGAAGAGCTTTGGAAGAAAACCCTGAGTGATTTGAATGGAAACCCTCCTGATCTCCAGAGTCCAGAACGGCTCGCCCAAGAAACTGCGAGATGGAAGCAGAGACTCCAAGAAATGGAGCAGGAGAAAGAAAGGCTAGAACAGTCAAATGCAGGATTCCAGCAGGCCCTGAACGAGAAAGTCAGCCAGTTAGTACCGGTGGGTGAAAACCTGCTGAAGACCTTCCCCGGGCCCACTCAACTTGGAGATCATTTGGGTCATGTCAACTGTGAGGTCGAGGAAAAGAGGGAAACAGAAAATGACGATGGCCCCATCCACGGGTCAGAGGGTGATCTGATGATGCTGATTCCAATGTGTCCCTTCAAAGTGCTGAAGCGAAAAAGCAGGAACTAGCCAGACAATTGCAGGAAGGAAAGCAAATGAATGAGGAGCTTATGGGACAAATAACAGATCTTCAAGCCAAGGAGGCCTCTTTGCAGCATGAAAATTCACAGCTTGAAGAGGAGATTCAGCAGCTGAAACAGAAGCTTCAAACTCTACCTAAATTATATCAAGAATGCGTCAGCCCCGTTGAGAGAAAATGGTCTGAGGCAGAAGAGCAGTGTGCAGACATTAAGTGGAATCTTTCCTGCACATGTAGAAACATCAAGGCCATGTCTCAGACTCGAGACTTCTACAAGGAGATCGCTGCAGACACCAGGAGAGAATTGGAGGAAAATAGCTTGCACTATTAGAGGTAGATTAGGAGGGTTTCCATTCAAATCACCCAGGGGATCCTATTCCATGCAAAGAGAGCTCAGGAAAGCTGGATGGCAGCTGTGCTGACCGAGAGAAGCCTCAAGGAGCTAAAGAAAGAAAGTGATCACAACAGACAAATGTTCCAGCTTTTCCCAAGTGGCCCTTTTACTCCTGCTCCTCCACCAGCTGCCCACAGAGGCCCAGAAGTGTCAGAGAACCCCTGGATCATCAGCACCCCCAGGAAGGAGAAGAGCCAGGACTTGAGGGCCCAGGTAGCTGGGCCACACCACCAGGGACCCCTGCAGATTTGACTGAGCTCACAGCAGGCTGGTCCTGAACTCCCACAACCACAGCATAACATCTGCATGTGTTTTCTGTCTTTAAAGTTATTTGGACTTATCTCTTTTTAGTTTAGGTATTATTTAGGTAGTTATTTATATAGTTATTTAATTGATATTACAATTACTTTTATTAAAGTAGATTTAGCATTGTAGTTTTCAGATAGTATTTTTCCATTAAAGTGTCATTTCCTGTAATTCTTACAGATGTATTATTTTCACCAGACCCTCTAGAACTAGAAAATATTAAGTTAAAGATTTAAGTTAAAGATCTCCAATTACTTTAACAATCATCAAAATTTGGCATGGATACAAACATTTAAAATAATCAACATTTTTCTTTTTTTTTTTTAAGAACATTTTTCTATGGCATGAACATTTTTGTGTGCTGTTTTCATACACATAAGCTTGTATTAGACATCTGCACAAGTAAATTAATATGTATCTGAATAAATTTTGATTTGAAAAACTGGGGAAAAGAAAACCCTAAACAACAATTTCCTATTCCAACTTAATAAAATTTTGATTATCTTAGCAGAGTTTAAAGTTACAATTTTTTCTTCCCTTGTTAACTTTTTAAAACTTTTTTCCTTTTGTTTAAGATATTGTTTGCTAAATGTTTAGATATTTCTCAATTTTATGTAGCGAAAATAAAAGTTTTTCAGAGATGGCAAGCAAACAGTCCTCCCCATGGGGTTTACAAGGCACTTTTAGTCAGTTTTACAGTAACAGAGAGTAATAGAACAGTAAAGAAAGCTGCCAATTTTTAAAACAATTTTAAAGAGAGAAAGGAATGATGTTCACACAATTTGTATAATATGCAAAATATACCTAGCTCGTATATACACAAAAGGAGAATTTCCCAATGTATCAGATAGATGCTTGCTCTCTGTTTCTTGGAGCTGTGGAAGCAGAAAGCAAGGCAAAAAGCAGAGGGAGACTCCCAGATGCTAACAACAGGGGGAGCTGTTCGCACCCTTGGGCTTGCCTGGAGGGAGGAGGGGGAAAGTGGTGCCATCAGGGCCGTAGGGAAGGCAGATTTAGTTCCAGGCCACCACAATAATGCAAATGTCACCATGAAGCACATAATTCAATAATTAATATTTTTTCTGGAAATCATTTTTTTCAGGTTTCCCAGTGCATATAAAAGGTGTTTATCCCATGACACTGCAGTCTTGTGAGTGTGCAATAGCATTATCTCTAAACAAATAAAAATTAAGCCTTGTTTAAAAAATATGTTTTGCTAAGATTTTATTTATTTATTTGAGAGAGAGAGTGAGAGTGAGAGAGAGCATGAGAGGGGAGAAGAACAGAGGGAGGGGCAGACTGCTCGTGGATCGGGGAGCCCCATGCGGGACTCGATCCCAGGACTCTGGGATCATGACCCGAGCTGAAGGCCATTGCTTTGCCAACCGAGCGCCCCAGACACCCAAATTAAAAAATATTTTCTTGTTGAAAACTGCTAACTGTCATCTGAGCTTTTATCAAGCTGTAATCTTTTAGCTGGGAGGAGGGTCTCGTTTCAGTATGGATGCACGTTGATCAGGGTGGTGGTTGATAGAAAACTGGCAATTTCTTCAAAGATGACGACTATCAAGGTTGCTGCATCAGCCTACCCTTCCTGTCACGAAGACGTCTGGTAGCAGGCAGGGCTGTGGAGGGACGTGAACAAATTGGAGCGCAGATGGGTGGGAATGTGAAACAGTGCAGCTGCTGTGGAACATGGTGTGAAGTTTCCTCCAAAAATTAAAAAATACTCTACGATCCAGTAATCCCACTTCTGTATTGAGGAAAACTGAAATCAGGATCTGAACGGGGTTTCTGCATTTCTAGGTTTATAGGGCACTATTCCCAGTAGCCCATGAGAAAAAGCTATCCAAAGGCCCACCAACGGATGGATGGATGGGCTGAGAGAATGTGGTGTGAATGAGTAAAGAAAATGTAATATTATTCTTTAAAAAGAAGGAAATTCTGTCACACGCTGCAATATGGATGAAACTTAAGGATATTGCTTTACGCAAAATAAGCCAGTCACACACACAAACACACACACACCAGATATTATGAGTCCCCTCATATGAGATCTCTAAAGTGGTCGAAAAATAAAATAAAATAGGTGCACCTGGGAGGCCCTATTTTATGTACATGGTACATTCCATGTCATGTGTTTTTTACCTCAATTAGGGGAAAAAAAAGGTATGAATATGAGTTTTAGGATTTGAGTGGTGGGGAATTAGACTTGAGCTAAGTCTCAGACCAATGACTTTACGTCTCTACATTTCAGTTAATAAGTTATAATTAATTAATAAGTTGATTAATTTTTAAAGGTTCTGTTCTAACTGCATTATAATTATAGAGAGAATATTTTAGTCCTCCACTCTAAGAAAGTCCTTTACGGTACAAAATGCTGACCTTCTTATCTTCCGAAAATTCCCTCCATTACGCCTCGTCAGTTAAGAGGGACAGTCAGCTCACATTGGATGCTCAGAGATCAGCATCTCCCTAAAGTAATTCATGCTGAGAACATGATAATGTAGAAAAGGGCAAGGTTTACCCCAAGCCAAAGGAGTACCTAATTCTTTGCCTATAAGAGAGGAAGCATCTGGACTTGGTGTTGTCCTGATTCCCCGTGAACACACTCTGGAGCAAAGCTCCAGAGACAGGGGTTCCTGCCCCTTGAACAAAGAGCCCGTTAGCTTGATGGCTGGGGAAGAGGCTGAGCCTTTTCCTTTACTACAGTAGGCCCCCTGCAGAGCCCTAGGGTGGTCAGTTTGCCTTCTGGCCCTTGGGCCCCTTTAGGTCGTCACCCCACTCAGGTGCCCTAGGCCTTCAGATCTTCCTTCATATTCTGGTAGTTTCCTATACCTGCTTCTCTATTCTGTTTGTCTCCAGTAACCCTTTCTAGTCCTGGCTGCAGGGCCTCGAGGGCCTGCCCCTCTCTGAGCTCCTCTTTGGGATGTCTGTGTCCCACCTTGGACTGTGAATTCTGTCCTGCCCTGGGCCTTGGCTTCAACTGTTGCCTTCAACTGCCACCAGAATATTCTGTCCTTAAAGTTCGCAGGGGTTGGTGCTGGTGCTTAGCAGCCACAGGGAAGATAAGACTTGGAGCCCAACGTCCAGGCTTTTGCCTTCTGAGTTGGCTCAGCCTTCAGTCTGCAGTAAGCACACAGCAATGCATGGTGACTGGATTTTCTAACCAAATTCTTACCAACTTTTCAAGGCAGTCATGGCTGCCTGCTGGACCCCTCTGGTCTCGTTCACAACCTCATGGGACTTTCCCTGCTGTAGCTGAGAAGAACCCTCTTGTGGGTACATTGGCAGACCCAGCTGAGGGAAATTGGGAGCCAAAGCCCTTCTTGCCACCTCACTTGGCCTGGCCCCCAGGGCAGCTCTAACCCCAGGCTGCAGGTGCCCTAGAGCGGCTCCCACTCCAAGCCTGTAACCACCTCGGCTTCTGTACCCCACCAAGAGGGGGCCCGGCCTTAAGAGGGAGAGCAGACCATGTTCATGGCTCAAAGAGACACTGCCAAGGTGGCACTTGGAGTGGCTTCCCCTTCATCACCAATGTGTTTATCTTTGAGAAAAATGAACTTGTATCCCCCATCCCCTCAAATCACTCAGGCTCAGCCAACTCTCTTCTGGGCTTCTGTCTCAAATGGGAAAGTTGGGGCTTCCTGTCTTTATTTGATTATGTCTTCAATCAGACCCTGATGGCTTGTACCTGGAAGTATAGGCCCATCCAGTGGTCCCAGGTCTTACTTTGGCCACTCTTCTTGCTTCTGGGATGGGGCATCATTTGTTCCTCTATTACATTAATTCATTCATCCATTCATTCATTTAATATCTGTTGAACATCTATATACCAGGGACTAGCTAGGTACCGGGGCTACCAAAAGTGCCAGGCATATAGAAATGGATGTTCACCCTTAGAGAGCATCCAATCTAATGGGCCACCGGTGTGAAGGGGGCACCTGACTGCAGGGAGGTATGTGACCTCGGTGCAAGCTAAGGCTGGGGACAAAAGCCAGGATGCCATGAGAACTTGCAGACTGGCTTTAGAATTTGAGTTTTTGTCCTAGAAGCCTTGGGGAGCCATGCAAAGATTTTAAGCAGAGGAGAGACCTGGTCACATCACATTTGTGTTTTTTTGCAAAAGACACTAGCAGTTGTGTGGAACACCCTTTAGAAGAAGGGGAGTGGGGATCCGGTGGGGATCCCCTTGGGCAATGCTGGTGGCCACGGTTGAGGGGGCGTGGGGAGGAGTGGTGGAAAGTAACCTGAGTGGAGGGGGATGGCAGACCATGGGGGTCGACTGGGGGGCTGGGGAACCCAAATGCAGACACCAGAGGAGGGACACGACTTAAGACAGGTTTGGGGCTATTGAGTTGAGGTGCCTTTAAAGGGAGGGGATATTCGGGTAGGGAGCTCCTGGGAGAGATGTGGCCTGTAGATAGCCATTGGTGAATTATCTGCTTTATGCGACTCTTCCGTAGGAAGGGCAGAGCTCGCTGGGGAGAAAGAGTTCGAAAGTGAGGACACCTTTGGGGCAGAGAGGAGAATCTCTCAAAGGAGGCTATGGAGGAACAACCAGAGAAGGAAGAGGGACGCCGGGGAATCATGGCGTCACTAAGGCCTTGAGAGAGTATCTCTGTTTTCTCTCCACAACCATTTGCCTTCATGACAAACACATCTCCTTCCTCCTGAATGTCGCATGTAGGGAGCAGAGTGGGAAACCAGTGCTAATGCTGTCTGGGAGGGGTATGCAAGCATTCAAAGTACCGGCAGGAGGGCCAAGGAAGGCTCTGGCAAACTCCGCTAGATTTGGTGGCAGGGACATGTACATCTGAGAGTCAAGGGACAGGCATGGAGAAGCTTGTGGAAATTCAAGGCTGGGAGGGAGCATGGGCCCATGGTCTGTGAGTTTAGGGACATTAAAAGGAGATCAGGGGACAGGAGATGAAGAGTCTCTTTGGAGGTTCGGGGAGATGGTCTGAGGGGAGAGCAAGGCCAGCTTCCATGGCCTGTTGGGTCTTGAGATAGAGAGAAGTGCTTCTCCTGGCATGGGCATGTTTTTTAGAGAAGCAAGAAGCAGGAGGAGTTTGCCACTGTTAAAGGTAAGAGAACAATCGGAGGGGAGGACAGGATACCATAAGGAAAACCAGTGAGGCTCTGGAGGTCCCTGAAGGGTACAGGTCAGCGAAACAGGACTGTTATTCCAAATGTATGTGGCTTCTGAGAACATCTTTGAAGCCCGTCCAGACTTTTTAGAGCTGTCAGAGCATCTAGAGCGTGCAAACGGCCCAGAGAAGAGGGGCAGTGGAGAGGTAGGCTGAGAGAAGCCAGGAGGGTCAATGTGGGCCACAAGTTAAGACAACCTCAGCAGGTAGAGGCAATGCATTAGATATCCTCCTTCACTCTCTACATTACATCAGATCTCTACACTCCATTCTCCACAGCTAGCCCTGCCAGGCTCCTTCACCCCTGCCAAGACAGTGTCTGGTCACCATTTTGTGCCTGGCTTTTCCAGGTAGCCTCCAACTCGAATCCCTCATGGTTAAGCCCTATGGCATTGAGACAGGGCAGTCCTGCCAAGGTGCCTGCTTGAGACCATGGCCAGAGAGAAGGTGGGGGGTTGGGGGGACAGGGCAGAAAGAGCAATTTTGGACCCCCTTTGGGGTGTGGCTTCCTCATGCCTACCAACGCAAGACATCTGTTGAGACAAAGAAGTAGGTTTTCAGGGGGGAAACAGGAAATCAGTGTGGATACCAGTGGGAGCCACCATTACCCTGAAGGGATAATTTTGGAGTGGTTGACCCAAGGATGGGGGGTGACAGCACTGCACCTCCAGGCTTCAATTTCCCCACTTGTAAAATGGAGATAAGAGAATAGCCTCTACTTCAGAGAGTCGTTGAGGGTTCTGTGAGTTAATTTTTGCACAGAATATTTAGAAAAGCCAGTCACATCCCAAATGCTAGTAACTACTATCATGATTTCGTGAGGCATTGTCCATTTACATGAAATTCTTGGACTTTGGGGTCACAAACAACGCCTATTGATGTGACTCGATGCTGCTCAACAAAGAGGCATTCCAGTTTAATGATTAAATAGCAGTGATGATAAGGTTCAAATTTAGGATTACATATTAGGATCAGTTTGAAGAAGTTTTCCATGAATACTTATTAGAGTAGAAAGGTGGAGAGTTAGGTGTCAGAAGACCACAAATATTTGTTCTAGGATCTTCTACAGGCTGGACTTCAGTGGCCATTGTGATAGAAATGGTACTTACATTGGCAGAGCTGATGACTCTGTTGAGGAGACAGATACAAATTAAAAAAATAATTACAAATTACGATTAATGCTAAGAAGGGGAAAAACCCCAATGGGAATAAGAGGTTGGAGGTACCTAACTTTAGATCATGAAAATCTCTGATAAGTTGATGTGAAGCCAACGATTGGCCACTCAGAAGTGGTTAGGGAAGTGTTTAGGAGGTGAGGAGAGAATTCTGGATTGGAAGGTGATTTCCTTTCCCAATTAGGTAATCTCAGGGAATTCTGTGTGCACTGATTTCTACATCTGTAAAATGAGGATAAGCCTACCTATCCAACTGACCACAACTGAGCCTGTGTGAGGATAAAATGAAATGATGTTAAAGAATTCTGCTAACCACAGACAGAGGCACAGAAAAGAATCCATGAGGAAAGAATGCACTGATCAATTCCTTTCACTTTTTCTATTCATTAAATTTGGTTCCTGTGTATGACAGGACTATAGTACACAGAGGTCTCTTTGGGAGGCACAGTGACTAAAGGTCATGTTGAGAAGACATGACCGTGATGTTATGGTTAGCAGTGCAAGGAGAGACGGGTGTGGAATGGAGACAAAGGTGATTTTCTGGATAGGAGATGGCTGAGCTGAGCCATAGGAGATGAGGGGGAAGAGTTGAGGTTTTTGTAAAGCTGAAAATCTGGAGAAAATTTTAGTGGGGGAAGTTGGAACGTATTTCAGTGTTCAGTAGACACAAACCCTTCTGGGACCTGACATTGGAGAAGGTCATAGTTAATGTTACTTAATCTTCACCAAGCAGCCATTTAATTCTAGAAACAGAGAGGCAGATGTGCTTTTCCCTGGGTGCTCAGAAACGTGACTTCCATCCAGTAGATCATCAACACACATTTGATGTATTGAAGGGTACCCCAAAATGGGAAATATCCAAGGAGAGCACTGCCAGGCTGCCCTGCATTTTCTGGGCTATACGGGAGTCCCATGAGATCAGGGTCAGAACTCTCTGTGGGTTGCAAAAACATCTTCTTTCACATGTACAGTGAAGCAGGATAAGGGCTACAAATCAATGAATCCAGGAAATGTTCTGCTCTGCGGAGAAGCATCTTCCCAGGTTGGACAGTGGGGCATCAGCCATTGCCATGTTTCCCCCTTCAGTCTGAAGCCCACAGACTATGCCACACTGCTCATTAGGTCACAGTGTCATTGTGGACATGGATGACCAGTCAGCCAGTATGGCTACAGCTTCTGAATGGCATTTTCTGACTGTTGCTGTATCGGCGAAAAAGTTTAAGGAGAAAGTTTAAGGAGAAAGAGGCATCTGTTGAAGTTGCCTATAGCAAGGTCACATTCTGATAAAGACATTTTCTCAACCACACTGTTCCTCTCCAAAGAACAGAAGTGCTGAAGCAAACATTCTAGTTCTAGGTGGCCTTCAGGTGAAGGGGTGAGGTAGGAACCCTCTGGAAGGGAAGGAGGCAGGGAGAGAGAGGGTCTCTTTCATCCTGGAGGGGAAGGTCAGAGGGAGAAGAGACTGATTTTTGTGATGCCATGGGTTTCAGGTTTTCCATGGCCTTTTTGAGGCTATTGCCTGCCGAGTTTAGACCCCATGTTCAAGGTCACTTCCAAAGGGGTCCATGGAAAACACCTTCTCAAGCTAAAAGAGACTTTGACTCTTGAAACTGTAAACTATAAATGCTATAAATGCTAATTTTTATGAATGGTCTTGTATAGATAAAGAGGAGCGATGAAGGAAGACATTTGGAATAGAAAAGTGTAGAAGGAGCCAGGAGAAACTAAGGGCTTTGAACAAGAAGCAGCGGAGGAGTTGGGTCAAGACAAGTCAAGAGTTTTGTGGAGCAGATTCCTAACATCTCAAAGAAGGAAGCCAAACTTATTCAGTGTTAGCAGAAATCACTCTCTGTTTCCTGCAGAGGTGAGGGGAAGCTGGGACACGAGCTCAGAGCTGCTTGGGCTTGTAGGGGAGCACATGCTGGGATGAGGGGCCCAGAGGCAAAGGGTTGACCATTTCTTGTCTTCCACATGTCTCTTTTTCTGCTAACAGCCACCTGTCAGCAGTTCACGGGCAGGCTCCAGACTCAGCAGGAATGGAGGGAACTCACTGCAGCTCGCGGAAGGAAGACCTCACATGGCCAAGTGGTCAGTTCTCCCCTAATGGATCCTGGCATTTGACACAATTCCAATCAAAATTGCAATGGGAATTTTTTAAACTTGACACGGCATTTCTAATGTTTATTTGGAAGAATTTATTTTGGAGGAACAAGTAAAACTTGCACACACACACAATAGGTAGCAAGTAGAAGCTTGCATTGTTAGATTTTGAAACATATTTTAAATCGGAAATCTTTTGAACAGTATGAAGCTGGTGGCCAAATAGGTCAACGGCAAGGGATAGAAAGCCCAGATATGGGTTTATTTTAGCCTTCTCTGCTTTTAGGGGAGTGGCATTTCCATTTAGAACAGTGAGTGATAGAGACGCATCACCGTTTGGAGCAAAGCAAAGTAAATTTCCTATTCATTGCCATCGTGATGCAAAGACTGGGACAAGGGTGTCACCAGCCAAGAGTGCCATTTTTCTTTGACCCCAAGTTCCCCATTGTTTCATGTCAGGTCACATTGTCTCCAGTTGCTTGGCCATCTTCCGTTCGTTACTGAACGTTCTTTATAGCTGAAACCCGAGAGCTGTCCAAATTCTGTGAATGTTAACTTGCTGGTGCTCCCAGTTTTGTTTTGTTTTGTTTTGTTTTAAAATGTTTGAAGACAAAGGCAAAGGAGGACAGAGTGAAGCCTCTGACATCCGGCAGTGCTGGGGGAGCAGATGCAGGGTCTCCAAAATCACTCACGGCTACTTCAAAGGCTTTTCCTGTTTTCTGAAATTCATCCAATCTCTTTCTACTCCACCACCACCTTGGCCACCCTCTAGATTATCCTTCAGCATCCTGAGTCCGTGATGTTACTGAATAAAGGTGGCATTCCAAGTCAGTGAGTAAGGTGCAAACCATGCAACAATCGACTCAGAAATCACCAAATTATTACTTTTCAATGAGTAATTACTGAGCACCTGCTTGGGGGCAGGCCAGGCATGGTTCTGAGGGCTGAAAACCAGCATGTGAACATAACATCTTTGCCATCCCAGGGAGCAGTGAGTTTCTAGGGAAGGAGAGACACAATGAACTTAAGAACAAAGCAACCTATAACTTGACAGGTGGTTGGTGAAATGAAGAAAAATAAATCTGGCCAGGGAGACAGAAACTGCTGGATGTGGGTGGTGGTCAAGGAAGGCTTCTTGGATAGGGTGGCATTTGGGAAGAGGCCTGAAGACTCAGGCCTGAAGACTCATGCAGATCCATGCCATGGAAGTATCTGGGGAAGAATGTTCCAAGAAGTGGGTGTAGCAAGTGCAAAGGATTGGCTACCTGAAGGCAGATCCGTGTTTACACTTCTTCCTCTATGCAGTAATTAATGTCAGTAATCCTGCAACAAACCAGAAATGATTCCCTCTTTAGTTTTAGAACAATTTAAACAACATACATTTTGCTTTCAAGACAATAATTCAATTTCAGTAAAATATTGTACAATGAACTTAAACTGTGTATGTTTGACCTTTTAATCGCACCCCCCACCCCCCGAACTACCCCTTACAGAATCACACTGTGTTTGCTGTGTGAACTTGAAACACAGGTAACTCCCAAGGGGTCAGAAGAAATGACAGAATGAAGGAAGTCAAATTCTGATTTTTTGACTCTAGAACCACTGTGCTATGACTGGGTCTTTTGAATCTACTGCTTAAACTCAAACTCAGGGATACGCAGTGCTGAGGACACTGGAGACACAAACTGTACCCAGAGCAAACTCAAATGATTGCAAACCCTCATCAACCACACTGCAAAATGCCTGCCAATGAATGTATTTACATAGACCTACTATTTGTCTTTTTGTGTACACGAGTGTGCAGGGCTGTGCCTGTGTGTGTGAGTGTCCTCTTCCCTGATCCCCAACTCCCCAGAATATGCTCCTCCCAAACTTGCAGCATTTGCCAATCTATAGAGTGGGCAGATGTTCCTCAGTGACATCTGTGGCTGAAGTTGGATTACATCAGGTGGCTCCCAGCAGCAGGTGCTTTGGACCTGTGTTTCTAGTGCTCTGATTGGAAGAATGAAAAATTAGTCTTCATCGAGCTCAGGTCCCTAAGGTTTTTGTGTTTCTGACTCTTCCCCATCGAATTTCCCCATCCTCCAGCTGCTTCCCTTGTCCTGGCTTACCTGGGCTCCTGTTTGGGATTTTTAAGGCTCTACTGGAACAGCCAGATGCACAGAGGTTGGGAGTGAGGGTACCGCGACAAACACCTTAAGGGCATCCATTGTGTGGTAGAGAGATGGCGGTCCATTGTTCCATTTGGATGGATCCCAGCTCTGACTGGGTAGCCCCACAAGGCAAAACAGCATTATTTCATATGGTTGTAAGATGCCCAGTTTCGCTCATTTTCAGTTAAGTTGGCAGAATTTTTTTTTTAAAGACTTTTATTTATTTACTTGACAGAGTGTGTGTGTGTGGGGGGATTACAAGGAGGTAGAGAGGCAGGCAGAGAGAGTGGGGAAAGCAGACTCCCCACCAAGCAGAGAGCCCGACATGGGGCTTGATCCCAGGACTCTGAGATCATGACCTGAGCTGAAGGCAGAGGCTTAACCATTGAGCCACCCAGGTGCCCCTAAGTTGGCAGAAATTTTTAAATGCCAATCAGTTTACCAAAAGACTGCCCCTCCTCTATGTTGTAATATGTGTCTGCATGTTCGGCTTTTACCTGCTTGGGAATTTAGTAGGAGAACAGCAGAGTGTCCCTTTGCCATTTTTTTTTTTTTTAAGATTATTTATTTATTTATTTGTCAGAGACAGAGGGAGAGAGAGTGAGTGAGCACAGGCAGACAGAGAGGCAGGCAGAGGCAGAGGGAGAAGCAGGCTCCCTGCCGAGCAAGGAGCCTGATGTGGAACTCAATCCCAGGACCCTGGGATCATGATCTGAGCTGAAGGCAGCTGCTTAACCAACTGAGCCACCGAGGTGTCCCTCCCTTTGCCATTTTTAAACAGAAGTTCTGGGTGCCTAATCAAATCGTTTTCTTGAACCATGATTACTGTGAGTGCCTCTGCTGCGGAGAAGCTGGAAGGGGTGAGGTTAAGGGGGGCTTTATGTCTTGTCTTGGTTTTGCAGGTGACAGAGAAGATGGCCCCTGAGAGCATTACCCCTCAGTTTGCTCACGGGGCGATAGGGATTCCTTTAATGGAGGACCTCTCCTCGTAACATGACTAATCTGGGTACCCTTAAGGGATGCGGTGATTGCTGTATTTCTATAACGTCCAGTTGTTGTTGGCTTTACGATGAAGACTTTGTATATAAGGGTCTGCTTGCTTAGAAGTTGAATGTTGCGTGGTCTGGGGTAAGCCAACTGGGCTGACAGAACTTGCCTCAACCTCTAGGTGGATCCTTGAGTTACCAGATCACTGGGTCTCTGACCACAGGGTCTGAAGGAAACCCAGGCTATTTAAAAAAAAATAAAAATAAAAAAAAAATACAAAAAAAATACATGTAAAAATATATATATATATTTTAGGAAAAAGATGTTTACCCATGTGCACTCTGAAAAAGGAGATTTGGGTTGCTGATGGAGACCACTCTGTTGCCTCAGAGGGCCTGCAGCGCAGTCAGCCTTAACTGAAGAGCTTTCCTTCCGCCCGGCCGGGACCCTCAGCTTCTCTGTCAGCCGAGGAAGAGCAGTGTCGTTTAGCGTTCTTTCTTTCTTTTTTTTTTTTTCCACTCACAGCCTCTTGTCCATTGGGTGACAGGAAAAACACTAACTTGGGTTTTGTGTTATTTACATTTTAAGATCCTAATTCAACTCCATCTGGTGCTGTTTATGGAAGGGAAGAGGCCGCCGATAAGCACAGCTGGGGAGGCGATTTTCCAGCGCTGCTGTCCTGTTGTTTTGCTCACTTTCTCCCAGCACAGAGGACCGTCTGCAAACGATCAGATAAGTGAAAGAAATCTGAAGACAAAATATGTCTTTGGAATTTCACCAAGCCTTTGGATTTGAATGGAGAAGGATGAACAACATGGTGTGGATCTTGGGACCCCAGAAGGTTCTGGAGGGTCTACAACTCACTGCCTGTCCTTTAAATGTCCTTGTCCTTCCCTTTCAGCTTCATGTCCATGCTCATTCATGGCCCAACTGAAGAAACAAAAGGAAAATTAAAGTGTCTGTGATCAGGAGTTTGGGTCTTTAAATGGGGGAGGGACCCAAGAAGACATTCCACTGACATCCTGTTTTTCACAGACTAATCTGAGGTCTGTTGACCCCCACAACACACCTGTGTCTTCCAAGTGATCAACCCTGGTCTGCAGATAATGAGCGGAAATGCATGTTGTTGCAAAGGACAACGGTTTCCTTTCTAGACGGGCAGGGACATGTGGGGTTAGGATCAGAACTCTCTGGGTCTTTAGTATCCTATTTTTTTTTTTTCTTTTTTTAAATGTGGACTGGGTAAATGTTAAAAATCACAGTTTTTATTTTCCCTGTGTGTGAATTCTCCTACCTGGTCCTGGAGGTCGAACCTGGAGGTGCCACATTTTCTGGGTCTCAGGGTCCCCGGAACTGCGTTCTGTTGCAGGGGAGGTCACAAGACTGTAGACGGCTGGGCAGCCATTCCGAGAACTGTGACACTTGCTGGGAGGCGGGCGTGAATGTCCTCTGGGGAAGAGGACACTTCTCTGGTGATGTGGAAGGAACCATTGGAAAGTCATTTGATGAGGAAGCTGAGTATCGCCTTCCAGTCAGGGGAGGCTTAAAAAATGCTTGGCAGCCTCTTTCATGAGGCGTGCAGGAATTCCAGGGGCAGGGCTGCCTGACAGTCTTACAGACCTGAGGGTAAGGGGGAAGCAGTGGGTAAAAATGGGAGCTGGTGGCGGGGGCATAGGAAGGGTGTAATAGCGTGAAGTCGGGGTGTATGGAAGGACAGCAGGCGCTGTGGTCAGGAGGCTTCTGAGAGGGATGTTTGAGATCAGTAAGAACCTAGGGCTTCTCGGGGCAGGTGTAGTTAACAATTTTGAGTGATACGAGCCTCCGTGTGAGGGTTAAACCCATCATTCTCAAAGTGCCTGTGTAACCTGGTCTCCCTTCACCTCACTTCCTCCCCTGGCCTAGCACCCTGGTCAAGGGTGACTCTTCTAATTGCTGGTTGAGGCATGAAGGCAATAGGTACTTCATTGGAGCAGAAGCTTTTGTTGTGTGTGTGTTTTGAAGCTAAAGTATTATCACTCCAAACTAGATTGTTGTAAATTTAGGAGATCAGTTATAATCTGCATGACGTTTAAGAACTAAATATCAAAAATAAACGGAGATATATATATATTCAAAAATATATAGAAAATAAAGAAGAGAATCAAAACAATTCACAACAAAATCAAGGAAACTCCATGAAGAATATGGTACTGGGATAGACAAATAGAAGGTATGCAGAAACCAAAGAGAAAAAGGTAGAAGTCCTTATCAGTGATTCCATGTAGTAGGTTAAACTCTCCAAAATGCAGTGGCTGATGGAGGGAAGAACCAAGATCCAACCTTATCTTGTCTACATAAAACTTGCTTCAGATGTAACAGTGAAAAAGGATGAAGAGGACAGTATAAAAAAGATGCTCTATGTAAGTCATAACCAAAGGGAGGCATGGAGTCTATATTTAAAAAAAAAAAACTAGACTTATGTGCACACAGTGAATCATGGAACACAACATCAAAAACTAACGATTTACTGTATGGTGACTAACATAATTAAAAAAAATAAAAAAACTAGACTTTAAGTCAAAAATTCTTAACAGACAAAGGCATTATATACTGATAAAGGTGAATTTAGCATATTTTCATATAATTTGAAAACATGCATCGAAAATATTCCCCAAATGGGGGCACCTGGCTGGCTCAGTGAGAGGAGCATGGGACTCTTGATCTTGGGATCATGAGTTTGAGGCTCACATTGGGTGTAGAGATTACTTAAACATTTTTTAAAAAATGCCCTAAATACAAGAGTAAATATTGCCTGAATTGAAAGAGAAATAGTTTTATGATAATATTCAAAGACTTTAAGAATCCAATTTCAAATGGAGAACACATCTTCACGCCAAGATCAATAAGGAGAAAAGGACAAGTAGAGGAGTAGAAATGTACTAGACCTGATAGCCCCCCCCCCATATATATATATATATTCACATACATACACTACATACCAAAGAGATCACCTTGAAGAGTTTCAAAGAGGCTGATCGACAACTGGTTAGATGATTTTTTTTTTTTAAGATTTTTATTTATTTATTTGAGAGAGATCACAAGTAGGCAGAGAGGCAGGCAAAGAGAGAGAAGAGGAAGCAGGCTCCCTGCTTAGCAGAGAGCCTGATGTGGGGCTCGATCCCAGGACCCTGGGATCATGATCTGAGCTGAAGGCAGAAGCTTTAAACCACTGAGCCACCCAGGTGCTCCTGGTTAGATGATTCAAACCTTTCAAGAGTATAAATGAGTCAGGACAGGGGTTTTGAAGGAAATTTTTTTGAGGTTTTTTTTTTTTTTTTTTTTAAAGAACTTTGCCGAGAACACACTATTTCATCATAGAGCGCAAAGAGTGTGTGTGTGTAGTGTTGATTACTCTAGGTCAACAAAACATGTAAAAACTTCGTACATGTCTCTTTCAGTAAGAACCACAGTGGCTGGTGCCTGACTCCTCCATTTGAGATAAAGGGAGAGAAACGAGGCAGGCAGGGGAGGGTGGATGAGCTGATGCAGGGGTGTTGCTTTGTATGCAGAGCACTCCCCAGGTGTGTCGGGGCAAAGAAAATATTTCCATGGATGCAAGTTGGGTCTTGTGTGAAACCAGATGTGAAGTTATCTACAGACTCATTTGAAAGGACTCACTGTGAAGGCAGCTGGAACTCAGTGGAGAGAGGCTGAAGCGGGTGCCAGCTTCTGGAGGACCACAGATGGAAGAAGTGGTCGTCTGGAAAAGCCAGTCACAGAAGTCACAAAAGTCAGCAAGACAGTCCAGAGATGAATTCTAAGGGATCATGAAAATGTCCCATCAGGGAATGAATCAGGTAAACACAAAAACTACACCCAGAACACAAGGCCAGCTTCTCACACTGCCAGGTCAGTAAGAACTTTCCTATGTCCCCCTGTGTTTCATCCAGCCAGCCCTGGAGGGGTCAGCACTGCACGTTTTTGCAGAGGGTGGGGTGAACCAGGAAAAGGTAAGAGCAGAGCATACACCATTGTCCTGTCCATGGCTTTCTGCCTTGTTGTAGGCCCTGGCTAGGGGTGACGGGACAGGTGTCCATATAGATGAAGACTGAAATGTAAGGTATTCTTTGAAACATTTTAACTTCTGGAATGAGACTGTTTTAGGACAAACTGACCACATGACTCTGTGTTACTGAAGGATGACCACAAAAGTCATGGGATGGCTGACTTGTCTTCATAGGATAATGAAAAATGACCCCTCATGAAAGAACTAGTGTGAGAATTTAGTACACTTCCTTCGTGATTGAGCCCAACATCAGATTTTGCCAATGAACTTCTACATTTTGATGACTTCTCAGTCTAAATCTTGCAGTGAGCTTAGAAATACCACTGCAAAGTACACTGAAGAAGAAAGGAAAATTGCAGGAAAGAATAAGTAGGGGAAGCTTACCCTGCCAGAGGATACGTAAATATTGTAAATATTTACAGAAACTGAATAATCCTGCAAGGACCCAAAGATGGTTTGGCAAACCAATATGGATAGTGCAGAAGCAGATAACAGCCTAGATGGCAATGAAGGATATACAGATAATAACACAAACCAGAAACTAATTGCTCACTGTGAAGTGCCAAAATGAGTGGTTAACTATTTTGTAAAACATAATTTGGATCTTTCAGAAAATAAACTCCAAATGATTAAGTAGTTAAATGTAAATAATGAAGCTATAAAATATTAGGCAAACAGGTGATGAATTATTTTTCCAGATCATGCAGTATGAAGCAATGATAGCAGATATAAAGGAAAAGGATGTTAAAATTGACCTCATTGAAATATTACTGTCAAACACACTCCAGTCAAAATTAAGAATATAGTGATACTTAAGTTTCTGCCAGTATGATGAGTGAGGCACCTAGACAGGCTGTTCTCTGAAAACAAAAATATTGGACCAAATGTATTTTTAAAAATTCCCAAGTGCATACACGATGACATAAAATACTAACTTAAGGCAAAAATAAAATGAATGTATCTTTGAAAAGTAAGTGGAACTCATTATCTGGCTTTTGTTTTTAAAGATTTTATTTATTTGATGGAGTATAAGCAGAGGTAGGAGCAGAGG
The DNA here is from genome assembly GCF_030435805.1 of Mustela lutreola. Lineage (NCBI taxonomy): Eukaryota > Metazoa > Chordata > Mammalia > Carnivora > Mustelidae > Mustela > Mustela lutreola. The sequence continues at coordinate 14,842,597 of NC_081296.1, forward strand.
GAGAGGGAGAATCAGGCTCCCTGCTAAGCAAGAACCACCCCTTCCTGCAATGCGGGGCTTGATGCCAGAACCCTAGGATCATGACCTGAGCCAAAGGCAGATGCTTAACTGACTGAGCCACCCAGACGCCCTTGTTATCTGGCTTTTGATTTGGTGTTGGCTTAGGTCATTTCTTGTACATTTTCAAATGTCATGGGTAGGACCCAAGGCTCAAAATCCATGCAAGTTGGAGATTTGAATAGAAGAGATCTTCCATACCGTTGGGATTCTAAAGAAATATATCATTTTCAGGGCAAAAAGCCACCTCCGGCATCTGCAGGGGAGTGCAAAAAATAGCTATTGGACAAAAAGTTGGACTCAAATTGAGGAGATGGGAATATTCCCTGAAAAATTGTAACAAGCTAGACCTTTTGCCTGTTTACTGCCTCCCAAACCTGCCACCTGAGAAGTCTACAAAAATCTGAGTTTGAGAATTTAAGTGATTCTGGCAATTTCCATAAGTGCCTGGCAGAAGCAAACACTGATTCCATCTGGAAGAATTTAAACTCATTCTCAATTAAATTCTGGGGAAAAAAAATCAACTCACAATAAAAAAAAATTACAAAATGCACAAAGAAATGAACTACCTTGAGTGGAAGCCAGCAGACACAGAGAAACATCTGATTCTTGAAGATTTCAGATACTGAAATTTATCAGGCACAAAAAAACCCTGTTAAATTTCAAAATATAAAAGAAAAACCTGAAACTGAATACAGAACAGAAAGATTTGTAAAAGAATCAGATATTACTGAAATTAAAAAATAATTGAAATTTGAAACTCAAGGGTTTGATATTTCTGCTTTCAGTCAGAATTGAGTGACAGGTAACAGATTTTCGTACTTAAACAACTAGAAAAACAGGCAAAACACATGAAACAACGGTTTTTAGACATTGAGCAATAGGCAGACGAGGACTCCCAGAACTCAGCAAAGATTGGAATAATCTGGTTCCCACAAAATGCAGTGGAAAGCCTTCATGATGCATGAGACATCAGATAAGTCCTCAAAAGGGCATCACCTTATTAATGGATCTAACTTAATGATAGGCTAAAGGCCATCCTGCACCTTTTCTAACAAAGCCTAAAAGCAAGTTTTGAAAGGATGCAACTGATTCTAAGCAACCTAACTGTACACCAGAATACAACCCATGAAATTTATTTATTTTAAATTATTTATTTTAGAGCACACGTGTATGAAAGAGAGGGAGGGAGGGAGGGAGAGAGACTCTTAAGTAGACTCTGCCCTGAGCATGTGGAGCCTGATACAGAGCTTGATCCCACAGCCCTGGGATCATGACCTGAGCTGAAATCAAGAGTCTGTTGTTTAACTGAATAAGCCACCCAGGTGCCCCCTACAATCCACAATATTGAAAGGAAAAAACTTCAGCTAACCAACAATTTAAATTTTATAGTGTCTGGCATCCTGTCAAATTTAACAGGCTTGTAAGAAGCTGGGAAATATGAACGATAGCCAAGATAAATGTCATGGAGTAGAAACATATCCCCAAATGATAGAAATAGCACAGAAGGACAATGAAAACAGTGATGACGCTGCATGTGTTCACGAAGGTAGAGGAAAACATAAGCACAGCAAGGGGAGAAACGGAAGATAGAAGAAAGACTCCTATGAAACTTTAAGAAAATGAAAAATCTCTGAAAGAAAAAATTATAGACTGGGTGGGGTGAATAGAAGACTAGATTCTGTGGAAGAAAAGAACAGTGGACCTGAATACATGGTGTTAGAAACTATTTAAAGTGAAATACACAGAAAAAATAAAACAAAAGACTCCCTCCCCCTAAAAAGTGAACAGAGAATAAGTGGGGAAAAGCCATCTGGTCTAAAATAGGTATAGCTAGAGTCCCAGAAAAAGATGGGAAAATTATAAAAAAAAGTAACATGATATTTCACATTTTTTGGTATCTTAAAAGAATCATTTTTTAAAAAGTAACCATGCATTTTTAGATTTACAGTATGTGTTATTTTTAAAGATTTTATTTGAGGGTTGGAGAGAGAGCATGGGTTGGGGGAGGAGCAGAGGGAGAGGTAGAAGCAGACTCTTTGCTGAGCAGTGTGCCCGATGAGGAGCTTGATGAGGGGCTCGATCCTGAATCGAAGGCAGAAGCTTAACTGACTGAGACACCCAGGTGCTCTGGTTTATATATTTACTTAATTATATTTAAATATATATTTAAAGAGGTGACAGCCATTGCATAAAGGGTATGAGAGGCAGAAAATGTACTTTGTAAGGTTCTTGCATGATAAGTAATGTTACAACATTACTTAAAGATGATCAGTGCTAAGCTAGAGATGGATGTTGTAAACCATACTGCAACCAAAAAATAAGTAAGTAAATAAATAAATAAAATCAAGGAACCAAAGGTAAAAAACTAAAAGTGGAGATAAAAGGCATAAAAATAGCAAAAGAAGCAGGGAGAGAATAAAGATAGAAAATGCAGACAATAAATAAACAAATAGCCAAATGACAGCTTTAAGGTCAACTATATTAATGATTACATGAGCTGTAAATAATGAAGCACTCCAATCAAGAGACAGATAGCCATGGATTAACAAAAGCAATGCCTGAATATATGGCATCTGTGGGAAACACAGTTCAAATATAATGATACAGATAGTTTAAAAACAAAAGAATGGAAAAATATATCCTGTGCAAACACTAATCAAACTACTAGGATTGGTATCTTAATATGAGACAAAGTAAATTTCAGAACAAGGAATATCGCCTGTGATAAAAAGGGTCATTTTCATATTGATTAAGCCGTCTTCTCATTAGGATGATATAACATCCCAAATGTGCAATCCTCATGGGAACAGAGCTTCGAAACACATTACACAAAAACTATTAGAACTGAAAGGAGAAATAGACAAATGCATGATTATTGTTGGAGATTTCAACAGTAATATTTCAGGAACTGAATGAACAAGTAGACAGGACATCAATAAGGACATGAAAGACTTGAACAACCCCATCAACCAATGTGCTCCAAGTGAGACTCATAAATCATCAAAACCAGAAAGACACACATTCAAGTGTACAAGGAACAACCCCCATGATGTACCATAATACTGAACAAAACACCTCTCAATAAAGTTAAGGCATTGAAATCATACAAAGTGCATTCTCTGCCTATAGAACATGCAACTACAAGTAAGAAAGGGAAAGATGTCTGAAAAAAATTCTCCAAATATTTGGAAAGTAAATACAATTTTTCTAAATAAACCATGGGTCAAGGACAGAGTCACAAGGGAAATTTGAATTTGTTTTGAAGGGAATTAAAAATACAACATATCAAAATTTGAGGTATGCGGCTAAAACATTTGGACAGAAATGTGTGGCCTTGCTGTGGGCTGAATTGTGCCTCCTCCCCGCTTCCAATTCCAGTTCATAGGTTGAAGTCCTATTCTCATGGATCTCAGAATTTGACCATATTTGGAGATAGTGTCTTCAAAGATGTAATTAAGTTAAAATAAAGCCATTAGAGTGGGCCTTAATCCAATAGGATTGGCAGCCTTGGAAGAAGTGGAGATGAGGACACAGACACATAGGGGGAGACCATGTGAGGACACATCTGCAGGCCAAGGAGAGAGGCCTCCGATGGAACCAACCCTGCTTACACCTTGATCTTCTAGCCTCCAGAATTGTGAGACTATGAATTTCAGTTGCTTATGTTACCAACTCTACAGCCATGTTATGAAAGCCCTACCAAAGCCAATATACTTGTCAGAAGACAATGAAAATTCTCAAATCAAAGACCTAAATATCTACCTTAAGAAAATAAAAATAGAGCAAATGAAACCCAAAGAAAGCAGAAAAAAATATTATAGGCAGAGATCTATAAAATAGAAAAACAATAGAGGAAAACCAATAAACCCCAAATCTGGTTTTTTGAAAAGGGAAATAAAACTGATGAATCTAAAATCCAGTAACACCAAAAGCTGGTTCTTTGAAAAGAAAAATAAAACTGATATAACACCAGCCAGGGTGATCAAGAAGCAAAATTAAAAACTCAAGTTAATATCTGGAATGATGAAATGTTGACAGATACCCTGCAAAGAGTACAGAGATAATAAGATAATACTGTGAACAACTTTATGCCAAAGTATTCAACAACTTCGACGAAATGGACCAATTCTTAAACACAATCTACCAGAGTTCACTAAAGAAGAAACAAATAAGTGGAACAGCTTTGTATCTATTAAATAATTGTGAATTTATGGTGAAAAGCCTTCCTACACAGAAAATTATCGGACCAGAGGCCTTGTCTATTTCAGTGAACAATTCCACACAAACTCTTAAGCAAATAGAAGAGGAGGGCACAACCCTTCACTCGCTTTATGAGGCCAACATGACCTCGAGACCAGCAATATTAATCCATCACAAGAAAAGTAAACTACAGATTGATTTCCCTCATGGACATAGATGCAAGTTTCCTTAACAAATTTTAGCTAATCAAATTAAGCAATATATAAACAGAATAAGACATCATTACCAAGTGGACTTTGTGCCAGGAAGACGTAGTTGGTTTAACATACAAAAAAAAAAAAAAAAAAAAAACACATTGTAATTCATTCTATTAACAGAGCGCCAAAAAAGGTCATCTCAATAGATAAACTGAAAAAAATTGATACAGTTTCATATAGATTCATGATAAAAATTCTTAGGAAACTCGTAATAGAAGAGAACTTTCTTGACATGATAAAGAACATCTATTATAAAATCCCTCCAGCTAACATCATATTTAATGGTGAAAGAGTGAATGCTTTCTTTCTAAGCTGGTAACTAGATAAGGCTATTCATTCTTACCGTCACTTTTATTCAATATTATTCTGGAGGTCCCAGCCAGTGTAGACTAGGCAAAGCAAGGAAATAAAGGTCACACAGACTGAAAATAAATAAGACTGTCCTATCCAGAGAGAACGTAATTTATGTAGAAAATACTAGGGAATTTGGAGATAGTACTAGAATTAATAAGTTTAGCAAGGTCTCTGGAAACAAGAAAATCCATTGTAGAAAAAGAAAATGTCATTGTATTTCTACATACTAGCAATGCACAATCAGAAATGGAAATCAAAAAATATTTAAACTATTATCAATATATAAAACACTTAGAGATAATTTAAAAAATATATATATGCAATACCTATGCACCAAAAATGACAAAATGTTACCAAGAGAAATTAGAGGAAAACAAAACAAATATAAAAACTGTGTTCGTAGATTGAAAAATTTACTACACTTGAGATAATCAGCCTTCCAAAATTTGACCTATCCGTATCTTCGTGGCAACCTCACAGTCCCTTTAAGCTTTTTCAAAAGTAGAAGTTGAGAAGCAAATTCTAAAATATATGTGGAAATGCAAATCATGTTGAATAGATGGAAAAATTTTGAAAAAGAACAAATGGGGGAAAACGTCAAAATCTGATTTAAAGACTGACTATAAACTATAGTAGTCAAGATAATGTGCTATTGGCATAAGGAAAAACATAGAGAATAATAAGACACAACAAATAATTTAGAAATAGACCCACTTATTTGGTTAATTTTTTATAAAGTTGCCAAGATAATTTAATGGGGAAAGGACCAGTTTTTCAACAACGCTTACTTGATCCATCGGATATCCATATTAAAAAAAGTAAACCTTAACTCTTATGTCACAGTGAACACCAAAACGACTCAAAGTGGAAAACAAATCTAGATATAAGAGCAAAGGTGACAAAACATCCAGAAGAAAAAAGAATTTTTGTGATCTTGGAGTAGTCAAAGAACTCATAGTTTGGACATAAAACCATAAAAGAAAAAAATGGTAAGTCACACTTCATCAAAATTAAAGGCTTTGGTTCCTAATAGATAGTTAAGAAAACACAAAGGCAATCAAGAAATGAGAGAAAATGCATGCCAAATAGATCTGATGAAGTACTTGTATCCAGAACAAATTAAGAAAATTTACCACTCAATAATAAAAATATGACTAAAAAATGGGCAAATATTTGAATTCCACATTTCACCAAGGAATATGTACAGTTAGAAAATAACCCCATGAAAAGATGCTGAACATTATTAGTAGTAGGGAAATGCAAAATCAAATGATAAAAGACATTGGGGAGGGTATGTGCTTTGGTGAGTGCTGTGAAGTGTGTAAACCTGGCGATTCACAGACCTGTACCCCTGGGGATAAAAATATATGTTTATTAAAAAAAAATGTATCTGTAAATGATAAAAGAAATGGGGTTCCTGACTGGCTTAGTAGGTAGAACATATGGCTGTTCCTTTCAGGTCATAAGTTCGAGCTCCACATCGGTGTACAGATTAATTAAAAATAAAATCTTAAAAAAAACTGTAATGAAATAAAATACCACTGTGCATTATTAGAATGGCTAAAATTAAAATGACTGACCAGAGCAACTGTTGGTAAGCAATAAGAATTCTCATACATGAACTTGGGATTGCCACATGGCACAGGCACTTTGGAAAAACAATTTATGCAATGGAAATGGACCATGATTTGTAGTTGAATGTTTAGAGCAGCTATTTTCATAATAGCTAAAAACTATCAATCCCCCCATGTTCATCAATGAGTGAATAGATAAGCATGTTGTAGTATAACAATGAAAAGGGATTTTTCTCAAATAAAAAGGTAAGAGGGACTACGGATATACACAATGACATAGATGAATTTCAAAAGCATTATGGTAAGGAAAAGAATATGGACACAAAAGAATATACATGATATGTGAAATTTTGCCTTTCTGTGAAATTCTATCAAAGGCAAAATGATAGTGATGGAAAGGAGACCAGTGGTTTCAAAGCACCAAGGGGCGGAGTAGGGGATTAACCACAAAGGGCCACAAACCTTTTGGGGGTGATGAATCTATCCTGTAACCTCATGATAGTGGTCACACAACTGTGTACATTTTTCAAAACTCACTGAGAGATGCACATGGAATTGGTGAACCTTATCTTTTTTTTTTTTTTTTTTAAGATTTTATTTATTTGACAGAGATCACAAGTAGGCAGAGAGGCAGGCAGAGAGAGAGGAGGAAGCAGGCCCCCCACTAAGCAGAGAGCCTGATGCGGGGCTCCATCCCACGACCCTGGGATCATGACCTGAGCCGAAGGCAGAGGCTTTAACCCACTGAGCCACCCAGGTGCCCCTGGTGAATCTTACCTTGTGTAAATTGTACTTCACTAATGCTGATTACATACACACATGCAGGATAGACAGACCTTCCAGTTTAGGTCTCATTCAAGTTTCAGAAGGAGAAGAGAAAAGTCGGGAGAGCAGCAATATTTGCCATGGTTAGCAATTTTCAAGTACTTCGAAAGACATCAATGCTCAGACAACGAAAAGCCAGATGAATTTTGAGTAAAAGAAAACAAACCTGCATCTAGAGATGTCTTAAAAAATTAGGTATTGCCAAGACAGAAGAATCTTTAAGAAGCAAGAGAGAATGTATTGAATATCTTGAATGACAGTCAGACTTCTACTATTACGTACTAGCATGAGAAAAAAATATAATTCTGTGGGCTATGGAAGAGCAATTGAGGGGCGCCTGGGTGGTTCAGTCGTTAAGTGTCTGCCTTTGGCTTAGATCATGATCCCAGGGTCCTGGGATCAAGCCCTCTGCTCAGTGGGAAGCCTGCTTCTCCCTCTCCTATGCTGCTCATGTTTCATCTCTTGCTGTCTCTCTCTCTTTCAAAATATCTTTTTAAAATATTGACAAACTAGAATTATATACACAGCAAAATATCTTTCATAAAAATGGGGGACAAATGAAAGATATTTCATACAAACATAAAGACAAAACTTTTTTCCCCCTAATAGACGTAGCCTAAGTTAGTAAAATATCAAGAACATAACATAAGCACATAGAAAAATGACCCCAGAGGGAAGATTTGAGATATAAGAGGATATTAAGGGTATTAAAATACGTGGCTTCGTATAAGCAATCTTTGGCTATGTAAGAAATTAATAAAACCTCGTGGGACTGGACAAGGAGAAGAGAACATTCTACAGTAATGGGAGAGGAGGTGTGTTGTGAGAAATCCTTGCATTTGTAAGCCAGGAGGAATAAACAAGAATGATCATGACTGCAGTATGTCTAATAACCAAAGGTGAGCATAATTCTAACATCAAAAGTAGGATCGTTAAGTGTGGATATTCGTATGATAGCAGATTTACAGCATGAATTATAGCTAAGTGCAGCAACCTGGCTGAACTCCAAGAAAGTAATATTAAGGTACCACCCCCCCCCCAAAAAAAACCTAAAGCAAGCAATAGAAGAATACATACTGTATCACTCACATCGTTAAAATGTAAAAACATGCAAAATGAAACTGCTGTATGCATATAAACAGTGTGGTAAAATGATAGAGAACAGCAAAATTAAGCATAATGGTTACATGGGTGAGGAAGGAATGGACGGTATCTCAAAAGGACCGAAAGGGATTTCGAAGATCATTTTATTCATTTTCTGAAACTAGGAGGTGAGTCCATGGGAGTTCATTAGGGCTCTTTGTATCTTACATATATTTTGGGTATATACCTATCCTATTTTGTTAATTGATTTCAAATGTATTTAGTTCTTTTATTTATTTTTTTTAAAGATTTTATTTATTTGACAAACAGAGATCACAAGTAGGCAGAGAGACAGACAGAGAGAGAGAGAGGAGGAAGCAGGTTCCCTGCTGAACAGAAAGCCCGATGCGGGGCTTGATCCGAGGACCCTGGGATCATGACCTGAGCCGAAGGCAGAGGTTTTAACCCACTGAGCCACCCAGGTGCCCCTATTTAGTTCTTTTTAAGATTTGTATTATTTGTCAGAGAAAGCGAGGAAGAGAGAGAGAGGCAGGCAGAGGGGGAAGCAGACCCCAATTTCAGGACCCCCAGGATCATGACTTGAGCCAAAGGCAGATGCTTAACCGATGGAGCCACCCAGGCATCCCTCAATGTTGAATTTAAAAGTACCAAGGAATCTGTAACCTTCAGATGTCATTTCTGATGTCCCCAGTTACCAGATAGGGTGTGTTGTGGTTTAAGGTTGATGAAAAGATGGTGTGACGTGAGTAGAGGCCACGGGGATGGGTTAGAAGGGCTGAGGGACGGAGGGGGGGGGTAATGGCAGGGAGGGGCCTCTCAGGTTAAATCCTGTTTTGGTATAAACCCCTATAAGAATCAGTGACTAGTCTCCATCCTATAATGGAGCTAAAGTCTAAAATACAAGTGGTCCAATGGACAGTTGTAAAAGCCAAGAGCACTCAACTCAGAACATTCTTGTATCAGAAATGAGTACTTGGAGATCCTGAAAAAACCTTATCTCTTTTCAGGGTTAAGTCTTCAAAGATACAGGTAAGGCCCTACAGAAGGCCCTACAGAAGGGCCTACAGAGGGCTTCATAACCCAGGCGCTAATTCTTACCCTCCGCTTCTGCCCCTTTTCCGTAGCTCCCCTCATGCATATTTGCCAGGTATTTTTAATATAATTTTGATTTCAACATTTCCATAAAATTTAATACCTAAACATGGACATACAAAGGTACCATTGACTGCTGGCACCAGAATCATCCAGGAAGGGCTAGGAATCCCCCCCACATATATGCTGTGATGCTCCCCTTCATTAGCTTCTTGAAATCCCCTACCCGATCCAACTGTTGTTTTTCCTTCCCTCCCCACTTTTATAGGTACTGAGAGATGCACCGAGCTACGCGGACCATTTCTTTTGGGTAAAACTTTTTCAGCTTAGCAACCTTCATTCAATGTTAGCCCAGCTGAAGACTACAGGTAATTATCCCTAAATACCTTTTTTTTTTCTTTTGTCTAGAAAATCATCCGTGTAAGTTTTATTTTTATTTATTTCTATTTAACATATGCTCTATGGCATATATCGAATTCTATGATTATAGTCCACGAATTTACTCCCTTAAAATAAGAAAGTCTTTTGGATCTCAACTTCGTCGATGGAAATCTTTGTCAGACGTGTCTTGTACATTCATGCCTGACTTCTTAAATAAACTAGAACGTAACTTTCTGTTTCCTTGATAATGGGAGACCATGGTGGTGGACATCTGTCAAGTCTTGTGCCAAAAGTGATTCTAGGGCTTTCACTTTCATACAAATATCCATATTGCTGTGCATTTTCAGCCTGCCGTTACATGTTGATTTTTCTTTATCCCTGACATATTGGGCTGCTAGCTAATATATAACAGCTTGCCTGCCTCTTTATAGTTTCCTGCATTCTGTGTGTGTTGATCGGGAAGAAAGGCAACTTGTTAGAATTATGTACGAACCAAGAGTAACTAGGTTATAAAGGAGGGCCTGCTTTTTCTCATCCAGATTTAATGGAAGCTGTATTAGATTTTCTCTTGGGTCTCTTCCAGAGAACATTTTCTAGGCTTCTTCTGAATAAAGTGTATTCACATCTCAGGAAGGGAAATTTTTGCATAGAGGTTGAGGGACCTTTGGAGCTAAACTCTGTGGCTTTACAGCCTGTGAATTTGGATGAACCACTTACTCTTGGCTAACTTTCCTCGCCCCCAACGAGGGCATGAAAATAACATCACTGCTGTTGGATCTTTATGAAGATCAGTCAAGCGAATCTTGTCCCAGTCAAGGCCATCAGGTACGGGAAACATTTCAGGAGCTCAAATTTTATGAATTAACCACTTGGAATTCAGAAACAAGGTTGATTACCTTTGTTTCTTGATTACCGAGAGCCTATGAAAACTTTCCCAATTGACACTGTTGCTGAGTTACGCACCTGCTGTAGGATACAATTTAACAGTCGCCCCATGTTTGCTGTTGGTAAGGGAGTCTGTGTTTGCGGTTGTAGTTTGCCGCCTTGGGGACAAGTCTGTATCACAGAGGTCCCAGAACCATCGACTCCTCCCAGTAACCTGTGGAAGGGGAGGTTCAGAATCACGCTGGGCTTCACACCGGCCACGAACACGGAGGCTTTGCAGCAGTCAGCCCCAGGGCTGGGGGGGACATCCAGGCCTGGGTGGACATGCTGTTCACTTCTGTAAATCACAGTGTCCTTACTTACCCGACCTGTGCAGGACAGGGTGGGCTACAGATACTAAAATAAAATAAAATAAGTCTTTGGCAGACTCAAAAGAAAACACAATCAAAGCTGTGGGCAGGGAGCACAGAGGAGAATCTGCCTCTTTGTGGGACCCCTGGAGGAGGGGGTAATTATGCGGTGTTTTGAAATGTTGTAGAAGTTAGAGGAGTGGGTAGCATAAAATCAAGAAGAGTTTAGGGAGTAAAACTGACAGTGCTTGGAGCGTGCTGGCGGCTGCAGAGAGGAAAGCAGTTGCCAGGTTGTCATGCGACTGTGGGGATATGGGGAGAGAGACAAACTCCCGCCCCCATCCCACCCCCCCTTTCTCCCATTCCGAGCCCCCCCCCCCCGGCCCCCCAGCAATGCACGGATTCTGTGAGGTACGGGACAGGCCAGCACAGAGCAGGATCTCAACACGTCTTGGTTTATTTTCTCCTTGGAAGCGTCAGTTCTAAGTTCATTGTGGCGTGGAAATAAAATGAAGACATCGGGTTTGTGAAACGGGTAGGTTTTCTGTTGGAATTTGGGTGGATTGCTGCTGACTTGCTTTTGGTGAATAAAGCAGGGCCGTGCTCAAGTCCTTCTTAGCACTGATTCAGCATGGGCTAAGCCGTTTTTCTAAGTGTCCTCACTGGCAGGCTGACAAGTCCATTGGCAGGAGTTGACTGGGGAAAATGGTAAGAAGTAAACATTGCATCTGATGGTACAGATTCTTTAGGCTTTTGGGTGAAGGGTGCAAGCTTCGGTTAGGCTTCGGTTACGTCCTGGGGTGACCGCCCTCTCCCCAAAGCTTCCTTTGCCTCCCCCTTTTGCTAGGGCAAGAAAACTGCCCTGCATTCCCTGGGCCTCCTGCTTCCTTCGGATTCCCGCACTGCACCGAGGACTGCCTTTTTAACACGGCCCAGGTACCTCTCAGTATTAAGGCTTCTCTCTCCTCCTGGAGCATTTGAATCCCAGAATCCCAGAGACTCAGGACATGGAATCACCCACAGGCAGGTCCCTGCTCCCACTCCCAAGCCGGACAGGGGCTGATGGGGCTGCCTGCCCCACTGGGAGAGATTTCCTAATCCAGACCAGCTGGCTGCTGCGCATTTGCATTCGCAGGTGTGGGGCTGGGGGTGGGTGAGCTCCAGGCGCTTTGGCACTGACAGGGCCTCTAAGGAGAGGGGTGGGCGGAGGGCCGGGAGGGGGAAACTCAATCACAGTGGAGGAAGGAGGGGGGAGGCTTTTAGTCAAAGTGCAAGTCACCGGGGGTAGCTGATAGCATCACCTGCCTGCTCTGGTTACGTTCCCCTGCCTCCAGAGAAGCCGGCAGCAGATACCAGAGAAGGTGGTCGCAGGGAGAGGGGCAGGCAGGGGTGTTCGCTGGGACACAGGGGAGGGAGGAGGAGGAAAGGGGCAGTAGGACTCCAGAAATAGTGTTTTATCATTTTGCTTCAACTCATTCCCTTAAACAGGGGAGGAATGGTTTTCTTCGAGGGAAACTGGTAATGCCCGAGGAAAGAGCATGTCTCTGAAGAACATGAAGTTCTCTTTCTTCCGGGACAGATTGTGCCCATTTTGGGGGCTTCCCCCCACATCTCAGCTACCCCAATCATTGCTTACATGTGGCTTGCCCTTGCTAGAAAATGTGTGGGACCTTCTCTTTTCTTCAATCAGCGGCTGGTTACTGAGGGCATCTGATAGCCAGACTCGGCCACAGACAGCATGCCAACCCGTGCTGCAAAACCCTCACCCCTGGTGGCAAAGGAGAGGGGGGCTGTGGGGTTCTGGGTGGGTCCGTTGAATTCTCTGTTTGTGGATGTGAAGCTAAAGCAAAATGCCACTTGCTATCCATGGTATCATCTTTCCCCAAAAAGGAGGCTTTTTTGGGGGGTGGCGGGAAGGGAGTATTTTCTCCAAGCCTAGGGCTAATTAAATGCTTTGTATGCATGATTTCATTGGTCCTTGCCATAATCCTACCAGATGAGCATTGCTTTTCATGTTCCATTTTGCAGATGAGGAAACTGAGGGCTAGAGGGGTTAAGTTACAGGCATAAAGTGAATGGCATCGTTGAGGTGTGAACCGAAGCTTTCTGATGCCCAAGCCTCTTGACATGAAAGTGTCATCAAGTTAGTATTTGGTATCTGTCATCACTTGTGACAAGTCCCCACCGTCACATGCAAGGGGAAGGCTCTGTGCCCGGGGCATGTAGGTTTGTGGCGGGCAGCTGAACCCAGCACTACCACCGCAGAAAACCCCACTGCTATAGGAACACAGATGAAAGAACGTTGACTGTCCCGGCTGATGAGTCAGGGTCGCTCAAGGAACCTTCCAGAGAGTCACAGCATGGCCAAAGGCTCTGCAGGGGGTCAGGGAGCGGTCTGTGTGGGGGGATCTGAGGTGGGCATGGAGCCCAATCAAGAAGGACCTCCCTTTGCCGGATGGGGAGTTCAACTTTAACAAGTGCTCTGTGGGGTTTTAGGTATGGGGGTAGGGATATTAGATCACAAAGGTGGGCGTGGCTTACTTACCTCACTGGATGGGCCCTCCTGTTTCCAGACCTCTGTGTGAGCACTCCTTTCTCCAAAATCTGTTTCCAGGTGATTTGTCTTCCTGGTCTCTTAAGTTGGCAGTCTCCTCCAAGGAGAGAAGGACATGCTGCAGTAGGTCCACACCTGTGCGGGGGTGCTGGGGTGCTGAGGAGGGAAAGCCTGGGCAACCGTCAGGCTGACTTGAGCCCCGCGGGGCTGAGAAGCACAGACGCGTCTGAAGAGTACTGGGTGAGGTCTCCTGGGCCATGGGTGGAAGTGTTTCATTTTCCACGCAGGGAGTGTTGTTTATTTGTTTGATTTCCCCTTTTCACCATTAAAAAAAAAAAAACGCCTCATGTTGAGAAAATTTAATTCAAGCCATGGAAGGACTTGGAGATGAAATCTCAGGGCTTTGCCGAAGGATTTGTCCACATGGTTTCCAGGAGACAAACCTTTAAAGTTATGTATGGAAACGATCCATAGAACCTTGGAAATTCTCTTCTCCATGTGCCCCATGAAGCTGGGGAGGCACCAAGGCTGCCCCAATCAGAAATTAAAATGATCAAAAAACATGTGTGGTTTTAACAGTCATTTTGAATGATTTGTGTTCCCTCAGTGGCCTCCCCGACCCTCGTGGCTACGTTGTCTTGGAGTCCCTTGGACCCGGTTTTCTGACCCTGTTGGCATATATGCTGGGTCATTCTTCGTTGCGGGCCGTCTTGTGATTATGGGCTGTTAACAGCCTCCTTGGCCTCTACCCACTGGTGGCAGCATCCCAGGTGCGATGATGAAACACACCTCCGCACGTTGCCGGTGCTCCCTAGGGAACAAAGTCACCCCAGCTTGAGAACCACTAGTTTCCTCTGGGTTCTAAACCCAGCCACTTTAACTTCTCAGTTGCCCAGTATTTGGCAAGTTACCAAAACTCCAAGGAGCCCCAGTTCACCTTCTTGAAAACTGGTGATGGGTGTTTCTGCCTTTCAGGGCTACTGTGAGCTAACGCTTGTCGAAGGCCGCCCATTTACGTTGTCAGGAACGCCAAGTGTGTCTTCCCCACCCCCAGTCCACGGTGTAGGAACACTTTCTGTCCCTCATAGAGGGCTTCCGAGGCCTGTCTACAATGCAATGGCCAAATAGAGCTACATAAAGTACAAAAGGGGGGACTGGACTCCCTCTTGACCGGCAAGTAATTTGCTGGGTGTGTGTACTCTGTGTGTTTCTGTCGCTGCGCGCCCCATTGGGGGCGGGCCACTGGCCCCATCTGTTCTTCGCTGATTTGCACACTCCGAGTTGTGCCATCTTGGTTCTTCCTTGTCTCCTTTCCACAGGTGCAGTGCTAGAAGGGTTTTGTTTTTTTCTTTTTTGGAACCTTGCTCTCAATGTCCTTCGTTCCCTGCCCCCTCGGGCTTGCGCAGCGCACAAACGGTTAAGGGCCTTTGGCTTGGCTGCCTCCCCAGTCCCGGCAGACTACCTTGGAGGGACTGAATGAAACTGATAGTACTAACATTACATTGCTCAAATCCCCAAAGAAAGAGTAGCTGGGGCGGCGAGAAGGAATGACCACAGAGAAAACAGCTGTGAAGGGCAGCCATTGGCTTATCTTTCATGGAAGGCAAGATAGAATGAATTCTAAATTAAGAGCAACGAGAGGCAGGGTAGTGTCTCGGTCTGGCGAGGCTGCCGCAGCCCAAGCTGGTGTGTTAGAAGTTCTGACTGCTGTCTCACTTACATGGAGACCTGGGACCTTGTGTGGGCCCGGCCACGTTCAGGGAAGGGTGTTTACAGATCTCGCAGAAGAAGGCTGTAGAAAGGCCGGATGGTGATGCCGGCATGGCCGGCTCAGGCCGTCTTGGGAGGGTGAGCTGCACCTGTGCAGGGTCTGCATGCAGGCTAGGCCCATACATGGGGGTCTACTGCTCGGGGTCTGGTCTCCAGGGACCACACAGGCCCCCTGTTCCCTGAGTGTGCCTCTGTTTCTCCAAAAAATAGGCATCTCTGGGGGCTCTGTAAAGGTCATGAATTTGAGGAGGGGTTGGACTTTGTGGGCAAACTGACTCTGACTTGAAACTTGGCTTATTTACCTTCTCAGTATGAGACTCTCAGCAAGTTACTTCACCTCCTAGAGACTCCGTTTCTTAATCTTTTAAATGGGGGCAATGTAACCGGTAACGCCTGGGAGAGTTTTTGTAAGTTTCAGACGGGAGGTTCAGGGAGTCTAGCCCACTGGGGCTCAAAGCACTGGCCTGGGGTAGAGCCTGAGGTTATTATTTGACATGAGATGAGCCTCAGTGCATGGAAGAGACTAGAGGGTTGTCACCGGGCCAGGGAGTGGCAGAGTGGGGACGTGCGCCTGTGTGTGCTGATTGGAGGACTGCGCCCTTTCTCGCAGTCTGCAGCCGACTAAATCTTTAGGACACGAAAGCGTCGAGGCAAAGGGCCCGTTGTGATGAGAACACAGGGACATCGTAGAATGAGGTTTCTGCATCCCCATGCCTTACATGTGTGGATCGCCACTCACAGCCCTTCTTTATTCCAGATTCTCGGCCCCTGGCCAGGCAGCAGCTCCCATGGAGGCTGGGAGTGTTTCTTCCATCAGCTTTCCAGAAGTGGCCTCGGGTTGGGGGCCTCACTGGTGAGAGAGATAAGATCCCTCACCAAGGCAATTTGGCTCATACGCCAGCGGTGTGTTTGGTTGGTGGTAAGAGCTAAAACCACATCATTCATTATCTGAAATTAATGATCCACTGTAGGTCATAAAAGAGTAGAGAAAATTGAGTTTCCAAGTTGATTGAAAACGATTGTTTTGTCTCCCAACAACTCTTCCATTATTTTAAGTTTCTTGGATCTGGAAAGGCATGGGGGTGGGGGAAGGTAGTGATTGCCAGAGGCGGTGTGACCCCAGAGAAGTGAATGTGAATAGGGACAGTGGGCCCGTAGGGTGTGGGGTCAAAGCCCGTGGCTGGGCAGAAATTCCGTGGTGTAGCCTAGCAGAAAGACTATGAGCTTACGGGCTACAGACTGAATGGATTGTAGAACTTTAACTCTGCTCCTTGAGCGCTGGCTGGGTGGCTTTGCTCTGAAGCTTGGCCTCTTTGAGCCTCAGTGCTCTTACCTGCAGAATGGGAAAGCAGCACCGAACTCCAGAACTGCTGGAGGAATGGGGTAAGGTGGCTGGGGGGGTGCCAGGTGGGAAGCAAGCTATGGTAACAGTGAGCGAGGATCTCGGCAGCTCAGGATGGGATCAGATGCCTGACGTTGCCCGGCCCTTCCCTTCCCAATGAGGCAATGTGGACAGCACCTCACAGTTGTTACTTATGTGTCCTGTGGAAGGAGTAAGTAAAGAGTTCTCTGGGAGCTGGTCTTTCAGATATAGGAAGACAGTTATTTCGGAAGTCCCGGGGACCCAAGCCTCCATTTGATCTGGCCTCCGCCTGCATCAGTAAACGTTCCCCTCTCTCCTCCTCCAGACATGCTGGTCTTCAGTCTTCCTGGGACATACTAAGCTTCTTGCCCCAGTGTCTTTACTCTTCTGATTAGGCTCCAGCCTGCCGCCACCTCCGGGTGTCCTCCTTGATGGCAGGGCTTAAAGTAGCCCCCACTCTCACCCAACGCCACACCCCCGCTTCACTTTGTTGCATCAACCTGCTTAATTTTCTGTCTTTGTTGCTGCTTTAGAGAAATATCTTGTTTATTCATTTGACTTCTCCCCCAACTTGATTTCGAGCCCCCTCTGAGCTCAGATCTGTCTGTCTATTCCATCCATTTGTCTCTAATGCCATTGTTGAAGAAAGGAGTGAAGGCAAGACCGAATGCTGTAGCAGGTGGCTCACCATGCCTTGGCTGTTGAGTGGGCAGCCCTCCGTGGGTGCTGGCTTCAGTCTTCCATGGGAAGGAAGCAAGGAGGGTAGCATGACTGTTCAGCTTTAGGCATGCGCTAGACACTGGTGGGGAGGCGTGGCAATAACTGATGGGGGATTGGGAGCAAAGTGTGTGTATGTCTCACCGGCCTGGATCCAAGAGGCTTAATATCCTGCTGTACTAGAGTCCAGGTCTGTTAGCTGACTTGAGGGATGACATGGGCCAAAGGGAAAAGAGAGTCGAGGGCCACAGCAGCTTGCTTTCCCTGAATAGAACTGCCACATGTACCAGATGAAAAAGTAGGGCATCTGTTAAAATTGGAATTTTGGACAAGTAACAACAATTTATATTATACGTATTTCCCAAGTGTTGCATACTCATACTAAAAACCATTCACTGTGTATTTGAAATTCTGATTTGACTGGGCATCCTGTATTTTATCTGGCAACTTTATTGGAGAGTCTCACAAAAAGATCCAATGTCGTCTTGCTCAAATTCATTGAAAGGAGCTGCTCCTCTGGGCCACCTCAAGGGCATTTTCCAATAGGAAACATGGGGCATTCCTTTGGGAAGAAGCTCCAATGCCAGGCCGACATGGAGGCCTCCAAAATGGCTAGCTATGAGGGGGGAAGCCTTCTAGCTGCTATGAGTCCTGGAGCTCTCTTTCTGGGATTTGCCCATTCAGGGTACTGAGCAGGGAGCCCCATGTAGGGCTCGATTCCAGGACCCCAAGATGGTGACCTGAGTTAAAGGCAGATACTCAACTGACTGAGCCACCCAGGTGCCCTGAGCCTCTGACTCTTGATCTCAGCTCAGGTCTTAATCTCAGGGTCATGGGTTCGAGCCCTATGTTGGGCTCTACGGTGGGCATGAAGCCTCCTTAGAAAAATTTTTAATTTTAAGACAGTGACAGAAGAGCATGAAGCCAACTGTGGGGCCTTCTGAGTGCAGTGCCCTGAGTGACTGACGTCACATGCCCATGAAGTTTGCTTTGGTTATGACCACTACAGAGCACTTGAAGGTCATATGCCTCTTTGTATTCCTGAATACCGAGAGCTTTATTTTCAAATGTAATAGCCTCTCCCTTTTGGATTACTTGGGAGGCGTGGGTTCCTTTCCCATGGATAGGTGCTTGGATAATACTCATTCAAAAGGCTACAGGTAAGACTGATGTGTTACGGATGGAGGTGTGAGGGTCCCGGGCTTCTCTCTGCCGGTCAGTCCTCCTCGTTTCTTTCCATATGCAGACGTTCCATATTAACAGAAGAAGCCTGGTTCCACAGTTCATGTCTGTGTTCTTTGTTTGCAAAATGGGAGCCACTTACCTTGGTTAAATGGCACCATCATTCTCTTGTCATTTTCCTTGCCTGATAAATAGGGACAGCTCAGGTTTGTATTGTTGATGCAAAGAAATAACTCCTGCCGTGTTTGGATGCTCTGGAGTTGTTCACGTGTTGCCCTCCTGTCGTCGGGTCCTAGATCCCTACTTGTAGTAGAATGAGACATTGGATCTTACAATTGACTAGACACTGAACGTCAGAACACTGTTGAGCAGAGCGATGCTTCCCGGCAGCTCTGCGTGTGTACCCACGTGCACATGTGGCCAGAATGCTCCCTGTCACCAATTCTCATACAGACTGAACATTTTCCAGGCAACGTCAGACACTCCCCTGACCTTGCTGTGAGAGAGCGGCCTTCTCCACACCTGGTGAAGTTCTTCCTGATAGGAGGGCACTAGGACCAATCTTGGAGGAAGGGAAGTGAGCTGTCAAGAACTTCAGTGGGCTCGGCGGTTGATGGGAATGGATGGTGTCCAGAGTTCATCCTGCCTTTGGTTCTTAACGTGTCTCAGAACCACCAAGAGAGAGAGTTTTCCAGAAACAGGTGCCAAGGCCCTAGCTCAGAAGTGCTAGATTCAAGGTATCTAGAATAACATTTGAGAATATTTTTCTGGAGATTGATTCTTATACTTACTTAAGTCCTGCTGAACTAGTGTACCCATCACATTTTAGATAGAAGGGAGACAGGAGCTGGAATCGTATCCTCCCAAATTCAGGGGTCGATTTTAGTTAGGGACAAAAAATAGCATTCAAAATTTGAGGATTTTTAAAATAATAAAATCCTATCAATGCTTATGGTCATGGTCCCAAGCTCTGGGCTCATTTAACCGTGTCCCAGCAGTATTGGTAAGAGAATTAACTAACATCATACATTTAGTCAGTGTGAGAAACAGGACTAGAGCCCGAGTTACCTGAATCCTGAAGCGGTTTTTCTTTCCAGTACATTCTCTTGTCTTCTGCTTTGCTTAGACCTAGGTCTATCTGGTCAACGAGCTGAACTGATTAACTCCAGGATATCAATACTGTCTTAAGAGCAGATTAATGCTTGTATCTCCAAAGATAAGTTTACTTTGTTTAGGAGTTTCGATTTATCTTCATTTTTCCTTATTGTGGAGGGTCAGAATTCAGCACTCACTGGGCTTAGATGGTCCATTTTCTGGGGGACAGAAGGCACAATTCTCTCTCTTTTTAAAAAATTTTTATTTGACAGACAGAGATCACAAGTAGGTAGAGAGGCAGGCAGAGAGAGAGGGGGAAGCAGGCTCCCTGCTGAGCAGAGAGCCCGATGCGGGGCTCAATCCCAGGACCCTGAGATCATGACCTGAGCCAAAGGTAGAGGCTTAACCCACTGAGCCACCCAGACGCCCCAGAAGGCACAATTCTCTAAAAGGCAGTTGGTGAGATTCTGTCCCTACTTTGTGCGTTGGTTGTCTTCCTTGGTTAGGTCCTATTGGACCCTGCAGCCCATCTTCCTGGTGATGTCATCATGATTATGATTATTACCACTCTGTGTAGCCCAAATATGTGTGATTTCCTAAGAAAAGGTAGCATTTACTGATTCCTTAAAAGTAGTTTCTGTTTTAGCCAAGTTTGCACACTTACATCTTTTTGTACGTCTTCAATGAAACACTAAAAAGGTCTTTTGCCCCAAGGACAAATTGGGCTAAAAGCCCTGTTATGAACGCACCCACCTTTGGAAGAAAACAGTCCAAGCTGTGATTAAATGCATATCAGTGCTTAAGAATAATTAGCCTCGGTGGCCTATCAGCCTCCTTCATCCCGCCGGCCCCCCGTGAACCCCCTCACCCAATGACTTTTTCACTGCCTGATCTATCACCCCTCCTGGCTTTGCGAGGGCTGGAATTACACCCTCCTAAGCACCGAGATCGATTTTAGATAGGATCAAAATGCACATCCATAATTTGAGGATTTTCTAAAAAAATAAAATCCTATCAAAGCAGATGGAGATGGACACAGGCTTCGAGTTCATGGGATCATTTCCCAGCACTGACAGATGAGCTCTAGAGGCAAGTCAGCAGAAGAATTTTTCCTGAAAAAGCGTCGTGATAGAGATCGAGGTGTCTACAAACACAGTGAGCCTGGCTTGGTAGCACCTGCCAGGACAGAACAACCCCCTCCACCTCACCCCCACCCTCCCTACCTCCTGCCCCACCCTCCGCTCTGATTCCTCAGCCACAGCCTCACAATCCGGGGGCTCTTCCATGTCAGGCCCCCTACCAGAGGTTTGGTGTGTCATATTTCATTTTATTCACACAACCGCTCTATGAGAAAAGTACGGTTATCACCATTTTACACACAGGGAACCCAAGGTACTCAGAGGTTAAGCCCGAGATTACAAAGCTAGTAGATGGCTAGCTTACAGAGCCATAGCATTTGTCAAAAAAAAAGAAAAAAAAAAAAAAAGAAAAAAAAGGCTGGATAGCATCAGTGTAAACTCCAGAACCGGCAAGAAAACAGTTCACAGATTGTCCTGCTGTTGCTCGGTAGCATCTTTAGAAAGGAACAGCACAGAACAGCATCTGCGTCTGTGTCTCACTGATTACATCTTAAAGGGACAGCCCCTCCCCCAGCAATAATGAAGTTTACATCCTTTAGATACATAGGGCTTGGGGAGAAGTTAAACTGCTGTTTGTATAATAAAGGAACTAAAATATTTTTCAACCAGGCTGGACAGAATGCTTTCGATTACAGGTTATTTGAAAGCAGAGACAAAAGGAGGGAAAATGATTTGTCACCTGACTACAATACCCCTGTTTGCACATTATTTTCCCATAATTCTTTCTTCTAGTATATGTATTAGTTATCTACTGCTCCATAATAGATTGTCCGAAGTTTAGTGGCTTAAGGTAACAGGCACTAACAACTGCCATAATTTGATGATTTTTTGGGAAAAAAAAAATAGAGTCCTATCAAGGCAACTGGAGATGGACACAGGTTTTGAGTTCATGGGATCATTCCCCAGCAGTGACAAACGAGCTCTAGGTTCATATCAGCAGAAGAATTTTTTCCTAGAGTTTCTGCTCAAGGAGGCTCCCCAATCGGTTTAGTTGGGGGTGGGGGGGCCTGGACAGCCTCTCTCCTGATGCCACCGCCAAACTGTTGGCCTGGACTGCAGCCATTTCAAGGCTCAGCTGTGGAAGATCTGCTTCTGAGCTCCTGCATGTGGTTGTCAGCTGGCCTGTCTCTTACCTTGTGGGCATCGCCGTAGGCTGCCTCAGTATCCCCACATGGCACATGCCCCTCATTTCTGCAGGACAGCCTTTTGGTGTGGCTTTTTCCCGAGTGCGTGACGAGAAGCAGAAAGTATGGGGAGAGACTGAACCCCCACATGGAAACCACGGTCAGGCTTAGAGTTACCTTCTACCCCCTTTACCACACTCAGCTCACAAGAAGCAAGTCACTGAGTGCCGCTGACATGCCGGGAAAGAGGGATTACCCTCTTCTTTAAAAGGAAAGAGAAGCAAAGGTGTGTTTATACCTTGAAAACCAGCCCGTTGTTATCTTTAAGATACGTGCTGTTGTAGTACATATCCAGTTACTTTTTAACTTTTTCCTTTTAACATAATAAAAATCTTTTTCATGGTTGTGTAATATACAATACAGTGCATTTTCATAACTTTCCCCCAAACCTACCTCTGCATATATACATAGATTCTTCTTAGGTTATTTCCTAAAGTCTGTTGCTAGAAGTGACGCTAGATGCACATTTTTGGTCGTCATTCTTTGCATTATTTCATTGGGATGGATCTCTACCCGTGGGACAACAGGGTCAAGCATATGGATATCTTTTAAAATCTTTTAGGATTTAAAGTTTTTTTTTTTTTAAATTTTTTATACCTATTGTTATTTCCCTTTTGCAGAGGGTTGGACCGGTTTAAAGTCCTGCCTGCCAAGTAACAGATCTGCTGTCGTGGTTAAAAATCATGTTACAAAATTAAAAAAAGAAAAAAAAAAATCATGTTACAAGTTTTTCAGTGATATATACACCACATGCAATGAGTCCTTAACCCTGGAACCCGGAAGAAGGGCGCTGGAGGCACCTTCACTATCCTGGGCTTCGCAGGCAGATACCGACCTGATTAACACAAAGGGTCACGTTTTTCACTCAGATTATAATAAGCAGGTAGGCCTGGCTGAATAAAATTATAGCAATAATACAAGACAGTGTTAACTTCATGTACAGATCAAAAATTTATTCTTCCATTTCAGAGGAAAATTTTATTTGTTTTATTTTTATTAGTATTATTTTAAAAGATTTTATTTTTCAGTAGTCTCTACACCCACTGTGGGGCTCAGAATTAACAACCCCAAGATCAAGAGTCTCATGCTTCACCAACTGAACCAGCCTCAGAGGAAAATATAAAAAAGTTTATGGCCAAACTGCCATTATATTTCCAAGTATTTCCTTGCCAACTGTAGTCCTAATATGGAAAGGGTTGTTTGAATTGCTTAGTTCTTAAAAATAATTGTATGATAACGACAACATCCTTACAACTTAGTTCTTTTTGCCCACATCGTGGCTTTATTGACTTGTCATTCACATATCATATGATTCTATTTTCTTAGTACATTCACAGAGTTTTGAACACACAATCTCAGATCATCGTCATGACCCTAAACAGAAACCCAGTACCCATTTACAGTGTGACTTAATTCCTTTATTTTAGAAAGAAAGCCTCACAAATACCTTCTTTTGATGGGTGCCTGAAACAGTTTTTCAGTCTCTTTTGTGATCTAATTGCAAATATGGGGAGAGAATGACTTGCCCAACACTCCAAAAAAAAAAAAAAAATAGCTGTGGTCAGATGCAGGAACAAAAGTCAACCCTCTGGAGATGACGCCATTGGTCCTGGCTTAAGACAACAAGCCCTTTCCTTCCATTTTGCTCATACTGGGGGGCTAAAGACTTTTTTTTTCCCCTTTAAATTTCTCTAAGGATCTATGTTTCAAATATGTTGTAGGTATCCTGGCAAAGGTCTTGATGAAATCTTTAATAGGAAGTCACGCCACATGCTGAAAAAGAGTTGTAGGCAATCAGCAACAGGCCTGGCATCTCTTTATGGGTCATAATTCAAATGCGTCTTTAACAATCGTTTTCTCTTAAAGAGACAATGCTGGTGACTTCACTTTCAGGCCAATGAAATCACTGCCTCCTGGTGTCAATAGCAAAATAATGAAAAAAGAAACCATGTTGCCCACAAACAGAATGGAATGTCAGCTAGTGACCCGGGGCCTCTAGGGGGTAATTCACTTCCTCCAAAAGCAGAGGACACCAATTTCCTCCCCAGGAGGTCAGCGGTGAGAGGTGTAGGGTTACCATGGAGTCTAGATTCCAAGAGAAGGTTGAAATGTAATTGCCCTGCTGGTTTTGTTTAGCTACAAGGTTACTGTTAGGCTAGGGCAGTAATGAGGGAATAATAGCTGGAATGGGCCGGAGTTGACCCATGAAGAGAAGGATGAAGTTTTTTTTTTTCTTTAATACAGGAGGGTGGTTATTATAGATTGCCCTTTCTTCCAAATCCATTTGGCACTGGTGGCCAACTGAATGAGACAAGGATTCTTAGGTCAGTCCATTTTCCTGAATCACGAGACATAAATCAAAGCCGGGCATGAAAACTTCAGACTGTCTGTGACTCTGCAAATGGGGATGAGAGCTTTCCCTCTGGCCCCATGGGCAGATGCCTGCTTATTTGTATTCAGTGATTGAATTGGGGTCCTGGTGACATAAGCTGTGTGGACTTGGCAGCAGTAAATAATTCTAATGAGAAGCCTGCCCTAGAGCCCAAAGCTATAGATATTTCCATAACGTAAGCCAATAAGCCAAGATCCTTTATGGTCAGCTGAGGACACCCACACACATCTTGTAGAAGACTCAGACATTGCCTGCCTATAATTCCTGGTAGAGGAAAGAAAAGCAGAAACCTACCTTATACCGATTCTTCACCTGAACTTGAACCTGCATTGAAACACTTGAAAATTCTGATTAAAAATATCTTCCCCTAGTCCCAAAATAGAAATGCAGATTTTGAAAGCCAGACAGTTTTTTAAAATGAATTCTTGTGGAAAAACAGTTCTTGTCAAAGCAAAATGTCCGTGTTCAAGGCATCTAGAAGCATTGCAGAATTTTACCTCCCCTCCAAAAAGGTCACGAGATTCTCACTCTTAAACTTTTAGACTTTTGTTCATGGTTACTGGCCCAATCTAAGGTGAAAATCTTCAGTTTCTGGGAAGGCTTGGTGAAATTGCAAAGTATTATCATTGTTGTCTTTATGCAAGAAAATTCGTGTGCTCATATTCTCTCATTCAGTCTCCCATTAAGATTTTAAAAATAAATTAAAAAAATCAGCATCTAGCATTTTCTGAATAATGGAGACATTTCAGTTTTATGAAATCTGCATCTTCTATCATAGAAATTATTTCGATCAGGAAACAGCCCTTTTGGAGAGTGCAATTTGATAGTAATAATACTAGCTCAGCTCTGTTCAAAGTGCCATCTTGAAAAGCAAAGGATGACATTTGTGAAGTGTTAGATTATGGTCAGTGTTTCTTCTGTTACTAATCTTCATCCTTTTAAGGAACACACTGTGAAATGGGCTCTCCTGCTGTCCTAAAGTTTTCTTTCTTTCTTTTTTTTCTTAATGAAACTTCAGTATTTCGGAAGACTAGCCATTTGTGATGTCTTCCAGTATCTTCTGAGCAATCTTTGAGGGTCCAGCAAAGATCTGTAGACTAGTGGGTTCATTCATGCTTTTTATCTTTAATTTGATATCATCATGGATGGAAACAGCAGAGCTTCCCCAAGTGTGTGTTTGCCCTGTTGGGTGCCTGAGAGATTCAGGAACATTGTTACTATTCCCCTGGCACTTTCTCTCCCGGGCTGTGATATTAACAAAGGTGTGCAATTTCCTTGTAGCCACCTGCCAAGTGGCCAAGTACCTGTGAAACAGAAGGACATCCGGGAAATATTTAGCACATCCCAGTGGCCTTTTAAACCAGCCAGCCCATGATGGCAGAACTCCGTCTAACAAGATGGAGTTGGAGGTCCCCACAGCAACTCTTCAAACCTCTCTCCAAGGGAAGGTTGAGCTTGACTCTGATCTTGGAATGCTGCATATCGTTTGTCAGTGTCTTTCTATGACCACTGAACTCAGTTCACCCCCTCAGCTTGGCTCTGGCCTCTCAATCCAGATGCGATGTGTTGGCTACTCTCTGTGTGAACTCTTGGGGGTGGGCCTGTTTTATTTTCCTGGCTTCATGGGCCGCATACTGCAATTCATGCCTAATTTACTGACCTCGGTCAGGAAAGCACTCGTCTTTGCTTGGATTTACCTAATAATAGTCAAGCCCACTGGTTTACTTTGAGCTGACAGGCCTGACGTAGAGAAACTGGGTCTGGTAACATAGAAGCAAAGAGAAAGGGTTCTCGATCTCTCAGGAATGAGGACGTTCAGCAGGCAAGCTTGGGTTTCTCTAAAGGGCAGTTAGATGGGCACCTGGATGGCTCAGTTGGTTAAGCATCTAACTCGTGATTTCGGCTCAGGTCATGATCTCAGGGTTGTGGGATTGAGCCCCATGTGGAGCTCTGCACTTAGCATGGAGTCTGCTTCAGATTCTCTCCTTCTCCCTCCCACTCCCACTCTCTCTCTCTCTAAAATAAATATAATCTTAAAAGGAAATTAAAAAAAAAATAAAGGGCAGTTAGGCGGTTAGGGATGTAGTATGTATGTAGGTATGATTGATTGATTGATTGCTTTTAATTTGGGAGTTGGAGAGAGAGGAGTTGGTGACACAATAAGTTAATTTTCAGCATTGTGGGGATTTTTTTTTTTTTTTTTAAAAAGGTCTTCTCTCTGCTGCCCATCTAATTCTCAACCTGGGTGTTTCAAATCATATAGAAAGACAGTTACAGGTGAAATCAGGTCCCTCCCCCCAAATATGTTGGCATCCTTACCTATAGTAGCTCTGAATGTGATCTCATTTGGAGATAAGGCCTTTACAGAGGTAACATATGAAGATAAGGTCTTTAAGGGGAACTCTCATGAAGTATGAGTGAGGTTCTTATGCAGATAGGAAATTTGGACTCAGAGATGGATGCACAGAAGGAAGGCACTGTGTAGTGACAGGGAAGGTAGTTTGAAAACATAGATTATTTTTAAAATAAGAGATATAATCTGTTGGGTAGGTCAATGAGTCCAGACCAGCCCAAACAAAACTACCACTTTGTATAAAGAGGATGACTAAGGTCATAGTAATTCCTTCTCCTGGGTTGGGCATTTTGGGAGTTGTTCCAACTGCACCAGTGGGTTTGCTGAGCCTGGGGACCCTGTAAGTGAGTTCTCTTTCTCTCTGGTTCCTGGTTTTATTCTTTTTCACAGTCCATTGGAAAATAACAGTCACAGAGGATTTTGAAGAATGCATACTGGGGTATAGGGCTACCTTTTTATGGTCTAAAGATGCAGCAAAGGAGGGCGCCTGGGTGGCTCAGTGGGTTAAGCTGCTGCCTTCGGCTCAGGTCATGATCTCAGGGTCCTGGGATCGAGGCCCGCATCGGGCTCTCTGCTCAGCAGGGAGCCTGCTTCCCTCTCTCTCTCTGCCTGCCTCTCTGTCTACTTGTGATCTCTCTCTGTCAAATAAATAAATAAAATCTTAAAAAAAAAAAAAAAAGATGCAGCAAAGGGATCAGGAATCCTAAAGAAAATCCGTACAGCTTGGACTCTTCAACAAACATTTCTGGAGTGCCTTCTGTTCCAGGTGCTGGCCCAGATCCGGGGGCCAATGCATGGTTGACTAAGAAACACACAGTCCCTGCTCACATGGTGCATAGAGCCATTATTTCAGGAACAAGCTTGGACCTGAGCAGCGTAAGAGGTGGGGGGAGTTCAGATTCGAGAGGCAGAAAGAGATAATGTCTTAGTAATCTGAGTGGTGGCAAACTGGGGAGCAAGGAATGGAGAAGGTTTGGAAGGCTGGCAAGACCAAGGCCCCAGCCCATCTTTGAATCAGCTCAGGCTCTTCTGAATCCATGTGTTGCTGTGGTGAGCTTCCCCCTCTAGAAAACCGGGCTCCTCTTTGGTCAATTTTGAGTTCTGGAAGACAGGGATGGACTTTGAATAGCCGTGTCTTTGTTCCCATTGCTGAGTCTTTTCTGTGTGTCAGACGGGAACGTGTGAGCCCCAAGATGGGAGCAAAAGCAAGTGTTTTTTTGATGTATTTCATTTGGGAAAGTAAAGTTTACTCTTTTGTTTCTAGATTGTTCTCTCCTCCCACCTTAAAGAAAGAGAGTTTTCGAAGTGTGTACGCTTTTCTTTTCTTCTTTTGAGCAGCTTTTTATCTTAAGACAAAAAGAAGTCCTTAAAAATGTGTGGCAGTATGTACACTCAGGTGTGAAAATGGAGCCTTGAAGAATCTTGTAGACCCTTGTTAGCATCGTGAAACCTGGCTTGGCATTACCTTGTGCTCTCCCAAAGCCCAAAGGGGCCAGTTCTCAATGGAGGGCCCAGTGGGCGGGTGGGCCATCAGCCTGCATCTACCCTCATATTTCTATTGCTTGCAGACGGGGGCTTTTACCTTGCTGTAGGTTGCTGGGAAAATCTTCGGAAACCTCGAGGAGGCCCAAGAGTCCTGGGGGACTTCCAAAAGGCATGAAGCTGGGAGGGGCTGAATCCAGACCCCACAACAGGCCTTGATTTCCCCTGGGCTGTGTGGTACTTGGTCTGAGTCCTCTTCTCACTGCCCCCTACCCCCCGCCCTTCTCCCTCTCCTCTGCTACCTCCACATTTGTGCTTTCTAGCAATACACCCGAGTGGGAAGCGTCTGCTTGACTTAGCCCTACAAGACTCCAGTTAAGTTGAACAAGGAGGGTCATTAGACGGAGGTGGCTCTAATAGTGCCGTGATGGCCTAGGTAAGGACACTGAACTCTGACCCTGAAAATGCCTAGCGTTAGGAATTCCGAACGCTAAGGACAATCAATCACAAATAGCCAATTAGACTTTAAACTCTAGCCAATCAAATAATTTCCTTTCTTAGTTTCCATACTTTATCTATTAAAGATATTATTTATTTATTTATGAGAAAGTGACAGAAGGAGACAGAACACAAGCAGGGGATGGAATGGAGGGAGAGAAGTCCAAGCAGACTCCCCGCTGAGCCAGGAGCCTGACCTGGGGCTAGATCTCGTGACCCTGAGATCATGACCTGAGCCAAAATCGAGAGCTGGAGGCTCAGCCCGCCGAGCCACCCAGGCACCCTTGTTTCCATACTCTGTAAGTCTTTTCTGTAGCTCCTGTTTGGGGAATGCTCCTAACTGCTGTTGGTTTGGTGCCGCTGATTAGAATTGATTTTTGCTAAACAAACTCTTTTTTTTTTTTTTTTTTAATAGGCCCCAATTTATCTTTGAACACCCCTAATGTTAGTTTTCTACCTGGGAATTTGAGAATGACAGAATTATCACACCTGACGGGAACTCCCGAGAGTAGAAGAGCTCGTCTCTCTGTGGTGCGGCAGCTTCTCACTACCCTCTGGGTATGGTAAGATGATCTGTAAAGGCGAAGGAAGCCAGGGAACTCTTAAACCTGAGAAAGGAGCCTGACTTGATTTTTCATTCATTTGATAGCTGCAGAGGGCCTGTACGATTGCCCAGCTCTGGGCTGGTGCGGCAATAAATAAGACTATTCCTGCCCTGAGATCTTAACCATTTAGTAGAGAAGAGAAAATCCACGGGATTATAATACAGTATAGCTCAGTGTCCTGGGCTTCTCCCCAGATGCTGGAGGGACCTATACGGGGTAGGGGTGGGGGAGGTGAGGAGCAATTAACAGGAAGGGATCCCCGGAGGAGCTGGTGTTGGAGCTCAGTGGGGTAAGCCAGTAGTCACTGGCTGGTTGACAAAGGAGTTTCAAGCAGGGAAGAGCAGAAAAAACTTTTTAAGTCCTGGAGAGCATGGCATGTCCAGCAAAGTGGAAGTGGTAGGGGGAGGAGTGTGGCTGGCAGGGAGGGTATGGGAGAGGAAGGGGCAGGAGCGCCGGCAGGATGAGTAGACGGGGCTCCCATCAGGGAGAGCCTCTGTGAAACTGGAGTTTATCTTTCGGTTGATGAGCCACGTGGGGGGAACCATAGGGTCAGGTCTGCGTTTTAGGAAGAGCCCACAGACAGCTGTTGGAAGTGCCTTGGAGCTCCATGAGCCGTGGATCGGGGAGGCAGGAACAAGGACCTAAAAGCCCCAGCAATTCAGGCATGAGCCGTGGGACCTCAGGTAGTTCTGTTCCTCCAACGTCAGCCGCATTCGTCCTGTCACACTGCGAGCACTGACAGGTTGCACTCCACTTACTTAAAGATCGACTGGACCCATTGTTCAGTAAGCACACTCGTGGCTTTCCCGTGTATCTTGACTGTGACCCTCAATCCTCCTGGCTTCGCAGCCCAGAGAAAACAGACGAGTCGTGGGGATCGTGTGTGGCCCTGGGGACACAGCTGTGAACGAAATGGAATACAGTCACTTCTTTGGAGGAGCTGACATCCTTGTGGGGGTGGGGGAAGAACAGAAGTAATCCCTGGGAGATGCTGGGTAGCAAGGAAGGTGCTGGCCAAAAATATACCCGGGGGGGGGGCACAGTACGGAGTGTCGGGGTGCAGGAGGCTTTGCTACCTCAGGAGACCCCAGGGCAGCCTCAATGAGGTTGTATTTTAACAGACAGGATCCTTGAGACCTTCACTTCGGGGGTTAAGTTGTCTGAAGGAGGCCCCCTATGATCCAGTAGTGTTCGCAGAGGTTCTTGTGACTGTAAGTGTGCCAAGGGGTTGTGTGCGAGGTCTTCCAAGTGGGCAGCCAGGTTGACCAGACAAGATTCTACCGCTGCTGACCATACTGGCAAGAGGTTCTGGTAAACACTGTCTATTCCTTGGCTTAGAGTTGCTCTTGACTGTTTCAAACAACTCACCACTCCCTCCTCCCCTTGGCCCGGCCCCAATTTATTTACTCGAGAAAAACATTCAACTCCACCATAGCATCTGTTTTCCAATGAGGGCCCTGTCTCTTACTCAACTTCCCAGCTGGTTTGACTTATCAGGACACAAGCAGGTCACCTGACTGGCCCGAGGCCACACAGTGAGCAAAGGGTTCAGCCAAACACAAACCCAACCTTATTATTTATTTATTTATTTATTTATTTTCAGTCACATAGTGTCTGGCAGCTCCGTTATTGTGGCAGACGGGATGCTAATCACATTCCCTGACGACTTCACACAAGAAGCCTCCATGCCGAGCTCTGGAGTGAGCTCAAGGAATGGGTATGAGTTGGTTTCCCGAGGGGAGAAGACAAAGCAGGAAATGCACCCCCCCCCCCCCCCCACCGTTAAGAGGCCTTCTTGCACATGACTGGAAGGCTGCCTCTGTTGGAGGCCACAGTTCCAAGGGAGCAGCATTTTGGGTTGGCATCTTCTTCAAAGACCACACCTCAGGGGCTCAGCCTTTCCTGATTAAAGTATCCTTCCCTTTCCAGACACTCCTCCACACCCCCTGACCCCCCTTTCTGCAAGCAATTTCAAGTTCATAACCAAACTACTACAATGTGACGGAATTTCTGGGTGCAAATTGCACACAGTTGTGGGTGAGATCTTAGGAATAATTTGGAAGCTTCAAAAAGCACCCTTTGGGCACTCCCATTGGTGGCTCTCCTTTATGTTGTTTTTTTTTTTTTAAGATTTTATTTATTCATTTGACAGACAGCGATCACAAGTAGGCAGAGAGGCAGGCAGAGAGAGAGGAGGAAGCAGGCTCCCTGCTGAGCGGAGAGCCCCGACGCAGGGCTCGATCCAGGACCCTGAGATCATGACCTGAGCCGAAAGCAGAGGCTTTAACCCACTGAGCCACCCAGGCGCCCCTCTCCTTTATGTTTTCATTAACCTTTGAGTTACATTTTTCAGGTGAATATATTTATCTTTAATTCTCTGAGTCTTTGATTTTTGTGTCTTGTTCAAATGAAGGTCAGTGCAAACACTTGGTGTTGCTCTTATAGAAAGACATTCAGATCCCAGCCGGATGGGCTTCTCCATTCTCCTCCCCACCCATCTGCACCCCTTTGTGACTCAGGGCCCTAGGGGACCTGAAGCCAAGGTCTGTAGCTCTGTGGGCCCAAGTGTTCCTATCTGTCCTTTGGGCACAATTCCATAAACTCTATGGGATCCATGATGAGATTAAATGAGATAATGGTGTTTTTTTTTTTTTTTTTTTTTCCCACACCACCAAGCAATTCTCTGACACAGGTTGGGTGTCCTACAATTCAACTCAATTCAGGGCACTATCTGTCTGAAAGTAGGATCTGATTCCATGGATTAAGGGCTCAGCCCCTACAAGGCTGTCGCCTCTCTTCAGATGCCAATCTCAAGTCCAAGTTATCACCCAGGCTTCTGACCAACCAGCTTATAGATAGGGGCTTCCCATAATGTCTTCCTTGGGTTTGATTCATTTGCTAGAGAGGCTCACAAAAGGCCGAGATACATCTCACATACTAGATTAACAGTTTATTGTAGAAGGATACAATCCAGGAACAACCAAATGCAAGAGGGCAGGATACGGGGAAATGGTGTGGAGCTTTCCTACTCTTCCTAAGCACGCCACTCTCCCAGATTGCCCACTCTCCTCCATGCCTTCCTCATCCCTAAAGCTCTCAGAAGCCTGTCCTTTCTTTTTTTTTTTTTTTTTTTTTTTTTTTTATGATGACTTCATTACAAAGGCTAGGTTGGTTAAACCATTGCCCTTTGGCGATTGAACCTAATCTCTGGGTGGGACTGAAAGTTTCAACCCTATAATCAGAGGGTTGATTCCATGGGCAACCAGCTCCCATCCTCAGGTTACCAAGGAGCTTTCCAAATGTCACCTCATTAAAAGAAATTTCCAGGGTTTTAGGATCTCTGTGCTAATAGGGATGGAGACAAATATATATTTATAAGTCACAGTACCATATGCATACGTAGTGACTCCAGACAAACTTCCTTCACCCCATGGAGTTCATTTCTTGGTTTTAGCATTTCTTCTGTCTCTTTAGATGCCCCCAACACTTTCATTCCATACCATTCCCTCCCAAGCGGTCTTCTCCACTCTTCCTCTCCAAACCCTGTCCCCCACCAACGTATTTTCTTTCCTTTTCATAATAAAAAATTTAAAACACATGAAAGTAGAATGGAATGACAATATTACTTATCACGTTGAATTATTAGCATTTTTGCTAAATTTCCTTCATCTTTTTCTTTTTTTTGCTGAAGTATCTTAGAGCATTCCCAAGAAATCATGAATTTTTGTTTATAAATTTTGTCCTTTTAGTGCATAAACATTCTAAAAAATGAAGATATTTTAATAAATATTCACAGTAATATTGTCATACCTTGCAAAACCAAAACTAGGTAGTTGGTTAATGTCATCTAATGCCTACTTCATATTTGGTGTCCTTTTATGTTTTGTTTGTTAGAAGCAGAATCCAAAGAAGGTCTGAATGCTGTGTTTGGTCCCCTGGGTTACTCATTCTGCCTTCACTGATTCAGTCTCCTGGGACAAGTCCTGGTTCCTGGGTTCATAGTCTTTTGTTCTTGACCCCACTTGGGAAGAGATCTGAAGGCAACGTCAAGGATTAAAGACAATCCCCATTTTGGCAGGGTACTTTGATCGCTACTCATTGAATTTTCTTCTTTTTTTAAAAGTTTATTTATCTATTTTTAAATAACCTCCACACCCAACGTGGGGCTTGAACTCATGACCCTGAGATCAAGAGTCACATACTCTTCTGAGCCAGTCAGCCCCACCCCCATTGCATCTCTTAAGTCTAAAGCTCTAAATTTTTTTCTTTTGGGAAGGAAACATCTTATTAGAGATGGTCCCTGAAGATTGGTGTGAGGAAAACCAAGATGGTACACACAGAATGCCTGGCACATAGACAATACTCAAAAGCTCAAAAAGTTTATGGATTCTTAATTGGCAGTGATGATATTTACAATGACTGCATCTCAGAAAGCAAGTCTTAGGCTCAGCTGACCTAGGTTGGAAATCTGGATTTTCTACATGAGAACAGGCACGTCATAAGAGGAATACCTCTCAATCTTCCTTTCACCAAGGGTGAATTGAGAATAACATTTTCTGGCACTTTGAGGAAAAGAGATACTGTGAATAAGACACATGGAATATTACTGGAGCCCAAATAGGACTTCAGTAAACAGTACTATATATGCCATATATGTAAAATATAAATATATCGTTCGTTACCACCCATCTTCTTTCTCTGCCTCTTTATCTTCCCTAGCTTTCGGTTGTTAGCACATGGGAATAGGAATCTATGTTTCATGGGTACGTGGCATAGCAGAAAGGGTATTTATTTAGGAGTCTAAGTCCAGACTCTCCTTTTGGTAACAAACCTAGCCTTAAGCAATTCATTCTACGGACTTGAGCCCATTTATTCATTTGTAATAGAAATTCACTTTGTAATAGGAACAACCATATCTGTGGGGAGAACCTCATAAGGTCACCATAACACTCTCATAGGTTCCCCGTGGCTGAGAGGGCTTTGTGAGTAGCAGAAGTACCTATGCAGAGACTAAGCCCCAAAGTACACTGAATGGATTTTTAAGTAAATGAATGCAAATTCCAATGGTATGATTACATTCAGGAAAATCATCCCTAAGTATTGTCTTTATAAAAAAAATCATGTTACTCTCCCCGGGTTAACTTGCTTTTCTTTGTCTTTGACTCACTCCATCAGGACATCCTATGTTTGGGAGACCAAGTGTTAAAGGTAGGCTGAATCTGGGAGGTAATGGGGTCAGCAGGAAGCAATGGTGCCCTCCAAGTACAGCATGCCACCTACTGCAGAGGTCAGGAATGGAAAGTCCCATGTGCCCAATTAAGCTGTTTGCATCATGTAGTTGAATAAACTCATTTCAAACACACCATGAGAAGCAAGGGGAAAGTGACGGAATGGAGAAGTAACACACCCACCCATGGAGGGTACCAGCCGAGTTAAAGGATCACACTTGAGTCGTGGGTTAGGCAAGGCTCACAGTTTCTCTTTCTGCTTCTCTGACACATCGGCCTTCCCTTTTATGTGTGCGTGCGTGTATGTGCGCATAGTTGTTTTTGTTTTTGTTTTGTTTTCTTTTGTTTTTACAGAGAGCTTGAGAGAGAGGTAGATGTGTGTTTGAGGCTGAGCACAGGAAGAGCCAAGAAGGGAGGACCCAATGAATGGACAACTTAAGGCCTGGTGAATTCTGATCACTTCAGATATACTTAGTTCAATTTTAAGTATTCCATTCTTCCCACCTCCCACCAGGATGCACCAGTATGGTCCAGAGACTTGATCTGTGTTTAATGTGTCTCACCAGCTACTTGAGTCTCTTCTTTATCTCCTCTGCCCCCATGGGTCTGTTTCTCTTATTTTCTAGAGTCACATCGAACGTTCTTAAAGAACACAGCCAACATATGTGGCATTGTGCACTGCAGTCTTATGGGAAATAGGACTGGACTGAGAACCTAAGCACAGAGTGGGAGAGGCAGACTGGACATAGCCTTTCTTACTTTTTTTAGTGCAGCATACCCTCCACTGTTCTGGAACCTTTTTCTCGTTCTCAAGAAATGGAGACCAGCCAGCCTATGCTGGTTGAGACAAGCAACTCAGCACCACTCTGGGTCTTTCTGAATATGGAGGTGAAAGTAATGTCCATGAATGGCAACATTTGGCAGACCATTCGATACAGTGGGGAAAAGCCAGGTAAACTTGGTGCTTCTGTTTGGCAGAGGAACATGACCTGGAAGAACTGTTTCACCTCCCAAAGCCTTCTTTCCCTAGCTTATGAAATAAGGAGAATAGAGTTGTTGGAGAACGTTCTAGAAAAAGCATGTCAAGTATTAATCTTCCAGACTGGCCTTCAGCTAGGACTCAAATAAATGGGATTCTGTTGTTTTTCCACACACTTCTCCTGCCTTCATTTTAGGCTTCAAATGGTCCCCAAGCTGATGACCTTCAGGGTTCCCACCACATTCCTGCTGCAGTTTGGCTTAGGGTGGTAACGGGCAATGGGGCCAGGTTTGGGGCCGCCTTGGCAGTGGTGTGGGGGGGGTGCCTCTTCTGCATGGGTACCACTGGCTGCTTCCAGTGGTGTCTGCGTGGGGGATGCTTCCTTCTAAGAAGGGCAGGATAAATTGTGCGCAGGGCTGACATCCATGACGGCCAAGGGCAGAGCTGTGAATGGCAGGCCTCCTTGTTCCTTTAGAAGCCTGCTGGGCCCGTGGGGTAAAGTTTCCTGTCAGTGTGGGTGTTCAAGTGGTTTGTTTTGGTGTTGTTTTTGAGATGTGCAACTCCTTCCAGAGGCTAAGAAATGAAAAGTGTTGCCAGAAAATCATCACAGAGAAATAAATAATATCCTAACCGCATCCTGAGAACCAGCGTCCTTCTCCACACTCTCGCCCCCAACGCCTCTCCTCCACTGTCCAGCTCCAAACTTGTAGAGGTTTCGGCAAAGAGGCACGAGGCAGAAAAATGTTCCAAAGCTGTCTTGGCTCAGCGGGGCCCGCCCATGCTGGGATGGGGAGAACTCCAAGCTAAACAGGCTGCCTTATCATTCCCGACTTTCTTGGCACAGACAGCCTGTTTCCAGCCCCGAA
This sequence comes from Mustela lutreola, assembly GCF_030435805.1. NCBI lineage: Eukaryota > Metazoa > Chordata > Mammalia > Carnivora > Mustelidae > Mustela > Mustela lutreola. Next base: position 14,879,086 of record NC_081296.1, read on the forward strand.
ACCCAGTTTATGTAGATAATGGACAGCCAGTCACAGAGTAAACACAGAAGGCGTGCGCAGGTGCTCTGATCCTTTGAGCTCGCCAACCAGATGTTCTTCTTGGGGACTTGCTTTTAGCCCCCCTGGGCACCCTGAGCTGAACAGGAATGTCCCTCTTTCTTGACCTTGACAGTGAGATAAAGAAGGCTCTCATGGGAGAGTTCCCAAAATGAGCTGTAGATTTCACTTGCAAACTATTAATCTGTTTGTGTCAATTTCTTCTTTTTCTTTTCTTTCTTTTTTTTTTTTTTTTTTTTTTTTTTTTTTTTTTTTTTGGTCCCCCAGTCTGGATTAGCCCAAGAAAAACCAGTCAAAACAAACATGTAAATCTTGACCTTTAAAAAAGTAACTACTATAGCAGAACTATAAAAGTTACCCCGGGGAACCTCCGCAGCAGAGCTCATACCACGTCCTGGTGCTCTGGCTTGGCATGGGGTGCTATAAAGGCTGCCCACCCCATGCTCCAAATCAAGGCCAAAAGCAGGGAGGTGCCAGTGTTATTTCTACTGCTCCTGCCCAAGATGTCCCACATGCTGGGGACGCTGGACGACATGTGGACGGCATGTTCTCTCTCTCTCTGGCCAAGTGTACTGTGCATCAGTGGGTCCATTTGGAGAAGGCTGAGTGCTTCTAGAATGCCTGACAGATTGAGGGACTCAGTGAAGGGAACACACTTGAGTTTAGAAGGACAAACTTCAACAGTCAGTCTCATGTGTTGTTAACCCAAAAAGGGTTTCACCTGGTTCTTGTTGAACAAGCTTCGGCTGAGCACTGAACTGGCTTGACCAGAGCAAGGGGAAGGTTACATGGGTGCCCTGCTTGACCGCCCCGACCCTTGCTATTGAACCTTAGAATTTCTGGGACAGAAAGGAGCCCCTCCTTCTTCCCTCCCACCTTCCCCAAGCTTGGAGGAGCATCAGGCCATCACTTGTTAGTCGCTGAGTCTGAGTTTCAGGAGTTAGTTGGACAGTTAGGAAGTCAGGGCCAGGGTCCCCAACAAGAAAAGATGGAGTCAGGGCACCTGACTGGCTCAGTGGGTTAAAGCCTCTGCCTTCCGCTCAGGTCATGATCCCGGGATCCCGGGATTGAGTCCCGAGTTGGGCTCTCTGCTCAGCGGGGAGCCTGCTTCCTCCTCTCTCTCTCTGCCTACTTGTGATCTCTATCTGTCAAATAAATATATATTAACGAAAAGAAAAGATGGAGTCAGGACAGCTAAGATCAAACAGCACTGACATCGGGTTGTGCCTCTTAGACCAGACCACACTGACATTCTGCTTTGCAGCCTTTGCAGAAAGGACTTCTGCCAAACGTCCTAAAATTAAGACTGTTAACCACAAAGCGTTTGTCACCCTCACGGGCAAGGGGCAGTTAGGACATAAGCCCCCAGACATCGGCAGAAAAAGGCCATCAGCTTGTGGACATTAACCTGATAGGTACACAGATAAGTGACCAAACCCCTGATAGGCACAACTTAGCACACCCTGATTGCTTCAGAAAGTTCTGCAAAGGACTAACCTCCTAAACTTAGAAACCCCAGGGGCAACCCACTCAGGACCCCATCCCTCTTTGGGACTTTTATACTCTTGCTCTATCAACTGTGCTTTGCTGCCCACCATTCTTTGTCTGCTCGACTTCTTTATTCTTCGAAGCGGCGTGACTAAGAACTGCGGGCACCAAGGGGACCCAAATATCCTATACTGTTAGAGTCCTCTAATCTTTCTAGGATGGGCTGATGCAAGGCACCGTGGGCTTCCTGAGCCTTCTGCTGCTCAGGATCTTCCAGCCTCTCCCCTGCTGATGATAAAAGGAGGTGGCCTTAAAACGTCCTAGAGCTTCAAGGTCGATTATGGCAAAGGTGCACAGCACGGTTGGCTGCCTAAGAAATTTGGTATCACACATACTGTGTGGTCTTCAGAGTGTGGTAGTTATAAGATCTTACTCCTGATCTTATTTGATCCTAATTAATAACACCTTATGCTACCCTAAGTCGCTGTGGTTTAGGCAATACTTTGGATTACTTCCTTAAGGACAAATTTATGAGGCATGTGAATTAACTTGGCCTCTGTGAATTTATGTGACTTCCCAAAGTAACAGGTGAGTCGGCAGCAACACCAAACACCAACGTTGACCTCTTACGTCTAAATCCTGTGCTTTTTTTTTCCAGCAGGGTGGGAGTTTGGCGGCTAGGCACCCCCATTCACATGCTTTTCACATGCTGGAGAGGAGAGGTCTGAGCAGGGATGAAATTACTTTGCCCACAAAAGGTCGCTTGTGACGGAGTCTAAGAAGCCACTTTTCCTGACTCCTGGTCCAGTGCTCTTTCCAGGTTCCCAGGAAGTTGCGAGGGGGAATAAGAGAGGATGGGTGGGGCACCTGGATGGCTGCGTGGGTTGGGCCACTGCCTTCGGCTTGGGTCACGATCTCAGGGTCCTGGGATCTAGCCTTACATCGGGTTCTCTGCTCAGTGGGGAGCCTGCTTCCCCCTGCCTCTCTGCCTACTTGTGATCTCTCTTTCTCTCTGTCAAATAAATAAATAAAATCTTAACAAAAAAAAAAAAAAAAAAAAAAAAAAAAGAGAGGATGGGAGACAGTTTGTGATCATAGGAAAAGAAATCCAGTCTTTAAATCTTATCCTCAAGGCAGACTGTAAATTTGTAGCATGTATAAATCATCATGGGGCATAAAATAAAATAGTGGCATAAAAGTCTCTACTGCTTGTCTGTTTCATTTAAGAAATCTATCTTCCAACTATCCTTTTACATTATTGCAGTGTTTGTGTGTGGAATGTGTCTCCCCTGTGAAAACAGTAATTTTGTATTCAAGACATGATGGGTAATTATATACAGGAGTTGCACTTGAATTTCCTATCTACTGACAGAAATGATGGAGTCAAGTCACAGTCTTTCCCTGAAACACATTTGTTTTCCTTCCCAATTAGAGTCTTATGAACGAGATTCGAGGGTCACTCTAGACTGACAGAGAAGACGGTGACTCTGGAATTAGTTCTGTCACATGCAGGAGGGACTTGCATTCCTTGCTGTCAGTGTGCATTCAGATGGAAAAGCATATCTGTAGGAGATGGAAGGACTCCGGTGACAAGACCAGCTTGATGGGGATGCCACGTATTAGGTCTGCTTGGACCTCATCCAAGTGGGCTTGCCCAGTGCAATACCACGAGGCACCTCATTTCCAAGGCCTAGACCCCCATCTTCCCAGGCCAGTTCTAGAGTTCCTGCTCTGGAGTTTCTCTGACATTTCACTTACTGTATTTGTGGCCTTCTGATTCTTTTCTCAAAGAGCTGGATGTCCATTTTCATCATCATTTAGGCTCTGAGGCTCTAGCACAAGGCCTAGCCTCCTGTAGGGACTGATATAAAGTTATTGAACACATATTTGCACAGAAGAATGACAAAGGAAGCTTAAGTTTATCGTTCTAGTGATGCTCTGTGTGTCTCCAGAGATCAGACATTTCCACGTCCATTCAAAATTCAGCCCAACTTGAAGGACTGTCGTGTTTAATTCTCTTGGCAAAATAAGATAGTTCTTTGCTTGTTGACACACTTTCTCTTGGGCCAAACCAAAGTGTTCTGAGCTTTGTTTGATGAAGTTTGGGTGCAGGTGTCTGGAAGCACCCTTGTACATTAAGGTGAAACTTCTCGCAGAGCTGCTGCCAAGATCTTCCTGCTTGGTGCCTGATTCTGTGGTGTGGAGACAGGTGTCACCTGTACAAAGGACATAATTCCCCAACACCTGCCATGGGAATCTCCAGGTACTCTTGTCCACTCTCCCCTAGTACATCGTGCTCTCTGCCAGGAATGCCCTTTCTTGGCCTGGAAAACTTCTACACACAAATTTGGTGACCCTGAGCAATGGCAAGTCTTCTTTCTTCTCCAAATTTTAAAAATCCGTCCCTCCCTTCGCACCTTTGACGGGTATCCAGTATAGCATTTTGTTAATGTAATCATTATTGTATTGGTCTCTAATAACTGGAATTACTAGAAATCTTTGACTGGATAACTTTAAGGGCAGGATCTGGATTCTATTAATCTTGGTATCCTCCAAAGGGATAGAAAATGCCCAGTACATATTAAATGCAAACAAGTACTTTGTTTGGTATGCAACTGAAGGATGAAATGAATGAAAAAATAGAATGACTATGATGTACTTTTGATTTAGGAAAAAAGATGGCAGGGTTTACCTACAATTTTAGTTCAATGGACATTCCTAGCTTGATCTACGGGTAACAAGCTTCTGGAATATAAGAACCTAGCTCAGTTGCTGGCAAATCCTGGTTCAATAAGGTTTTGTTGACTGAATGAGATAAATGCATGAACAAATGGTCTTGGATGCACCTGCAAATCTGTAGATTGACCTTTGGCTTCATTCGGTCATTCACTCAGCTTATCTTTAGCCATATTTTTTATATGCTTTCCCCTGTGCATTTCTTTTTCCCATCTTTGTCTAATTCCTAAGCACTGGGGGCATTCTTAAGATACTGTGAAAGGTGATCCAGGCAACTTTAGAAACTTTGTGAAATATGGCATACAAAAGCAAAGGCTCACTGGTTATTTTTAAATCTGACTTTCCTTCCTTGGGTTTCCAGCATCCGAGATCATTAAAAATAGATAGCACTATAGACCATTTTAAACACCTATCTTGCATTATTTCCACTGTTAATTTTGCTTGTTCCTCCTGTGGTTGAAGAGAGGTTCTCTGAGGTTGAAGAGAGAAACCTCAAGGTCACTTTCAATATCAGACAGTTTCCCTGCTCAGACCCCCACCTTCCTACTAACAGGCGACTTGATTCTCATCTTCTGTGCCTTCTCGTGAAAATATGCTTTGCAGGATCTTTATCTTACACTCAAAGCTTGGGATGCTTCAAATTTGAAGCTCTGAGGTGTGCACACCTGCTTGAGTATCATTTGGATTTAAAATGTGAAGAGAATATTCTAGTAGATGATCTACCTGCAGATGAGATCAAATTCAAGCCTTCTGTTGGTGTTAGAGTTTCTGCATGGACTGGATGGCTGAGCAAGTCTTGCCTCTGAGCCTAATATTCTCTCCCTTTAGTGATCCATCTGGGACAGGACTGAAACTCGGTCCTCCCCTAGCACCAGGCAGGCTCAGACCACATTCTTGCACTTCCTCATGCACTTTGATTTGATTCCTCATGGCATTTATACCCACATCCCTTTTCCTTTCCCAATTGTAAATTTCCATGAGACAAGGGTTTCCTTATTCGTCTTCTCCCTACCCCAAAGCCTACTATGATTTGTAATAAATGTCTACACAGTGGGCACAGACTTTCTCAAAAGGATGACAGACACCCCCCCTCCAAAAAAAAAAAAAAAAAAAATCCGAAGACAAAAGACTAGGGTTTTGTTAACATTTTAATTCTGCTTGAATCTTGTCAATGCCCATGCCTGGGGATTTCCCTTTTCCCTTTCTTCAACCTTCCTTTTTCCTGGTCTGAGCTCTTTATGTACGCTTGTTAAAATAATGAAAATGCTGACTGGCTGAGTCATTGATCCAATCTCTGGGTGGGAGGGAACAAGCCTCAGAGGGCCTGGCTAGGTTTGAAAGGCACCCGCCCCAGGCTGCAGGTGCGGGGGTGGGGGTGGGGCGCGGTGCAAAGCTGGCTGAGCGCCTGACAAGTTGCAAAGTCACACGCTTTTCGCTCTGCTCTGAAACAGTGTCTGAAATCAATATCCATCGCACAGAAGGTGGCGGAGGACAGGAGGCTTGTGGGGCTGCTTCGGACTTTTCAAGAGCGTCGTGGGCGTCCCCAGGGCTGGTCTGGTCTCATGCAAGCCCAATGTGGTGTTGGGTAGGGGTGGGGTGGGGGTGGGGGTTGAGCTGTTCTCTTCGGGAATCCTGGAGCAGTTTTTGATTGGCCCAAGCCCGCCGGAGGACATTTCACTCTTGGCTTGTGTTTTGTTCTAGCAGGACCGATTTTAATTCATTGTAGGCTTGATTTGTAGGGCTGATGTCACAAACAGAGTGATGCATTTTACTGCCAGGCACGAGAAAACAAGCAAATAGGGCTGCTCTTGGTAGATTGCTAGGGCTGAACCAGGCAAGAAGCGGGTGTCTGCCCTCATCAGCGGGCAAGGACACCAGGGGGCGAGGACACCAATAACGTCCCCGCGTGCATTCCTTAACACAGTCCATGCACAGTGTCCAGAGTGGCGCCTGGCACAGCGTCCATGGTCCTGAGCATCACAGCCCTTCTCCAATGTTGTCACATCAGTTTTTTATTGGGAGTTCAAATAGGTGTGTCCCCATTTTAAACTAGATACACATAAGGCCTGTGAATCCTTATGAGCTGTTGTTGGCACTTTGCACTGACCAGTTAGCCTCGGGTTTCCCCTGGAGTTGAGGAACTCCTTTTTCTCTCTGATCCCTTTCCCTTGCAACTCCCAGCACCCCAATTATTTATTTGGGGTGTCCTGCATCTGACAGTTCTAGACTATGGTCGCGGGGCATCCTAGCTGGTCTTCCTCACCCCAGATTTCCCTGCCGTCTCTGCTTTCAGCCTCTCCTGTGCTCTCCGAGTGTTTGTTCTAACACAGATGGGGCCCTCCTTTCCCAGTTTTGTTCTCTCATGCCTTTCATTATCACCTGTAGAGTATTTCCAAAAACATGTGAATTGGATCATTGCATTTTTGCCTCAGCCCCCATGTCAAGCCCTGTCTCTGGCCTCTTTTTTCCATAGATTTCTTTTCTAGGATGTAGGACAGTGTGTCCCATCTGACATCACTGGACTCTTAGCTCACTTGTAAGGCAAGCTCCTGTCTATCTGCCAAGATGCTGTTCAAATGCCATTTCATTCCTGTAACTCTTCATTGCTTCCTTGACACGAAGAATTAGTCATTCTACCCCTTTGTGATCCAATAATGCTTCACGTACCTTTATAGTAATCCTTACCATTTATAGTGCTATTTGGATATTCATAATATTCATTCTATAATACATATTATAGAATATGAAGAAAACATATTTATTTATATAAACATAAAATTAATACAATATAAATATAAAACATATTTATAAACATAGTATGTTGATATCTTTATTTAACAAATCATAGTGTAGTTTTGTTATTAACATCTATTTTCATGACATCACCCATAATAAGGAACTCCACCTTAATTCATGTTTGAATTTCTTGTGTTCATCTGTTGTCTCGTAGAGGCTTTGACAAAAATCAGAGTTGCATCTTCAAATTTGAAGCACATGTGTTCCTTGGGTTTTACCATTCATGAATATGAAATGGTGACATGCTGATATTTATTGGTTATTGCTACTGCTCTGGGGGTTGGGTAGGGATAGTGAGCCATCTTAGAATCAGATCCCATTGGATCCTGGAATTACAAGTTTCTTAATAGGCTTCTAGATCTTTGTACTTCTTTTGGTTTAGAATAGTGCTTCTTAAATTTTTTTTTGGTGCCAAAAATTTGGGGTCCTGATACATGCATAATTCTGAATATATTAATACAATGTCCATAGAGTTCCTAAAGTGTATGCAAGAGATAGACTTACTTAGAAATCTCCAATGGAGGAGAATCTTTGAGAAGGAAGACTCCATCTTGATTTTTCTGCTTGGTGACTTGTCAGTGGGGAATATAGGCTTATTTATGGAGAAGTCAAGTTTCATGAGTTAGATTTTTATTACCTGGGACCAGCCTGAGTCTAATTTGTGTGGTGCTGAAAACAGCATGATCCCTAGGTTGTCATATGTTTCACAGGACTGGTCTAATCCAGAGCTTCTGTGCTATCTTAGAGGCAAGAGAAACCCACACACATTATCCCTACGGCCCGAGGCATAATTCCTGATGAAGAGAGCACACACTTTGGAGTCACAGTACCTGGATTCCAGTGCTGGCTCTTTTAAGAGGTGTGGCCTTGGGCAAGTTACTCTCTTCTTCAACTTTCTCATCTATAACATGGGAATAATAAAAATTGCCATGGGAGATAAGATCACGGTATGACACATCATAGAACATCAACATATTTATGTAGAAAGTTGGGTTTAGTGCCTGATACAGCCTGAAAAAGTGAGCTTTTTCAGTGTTACTTTTCTTTGGTGCTCTCCGCATAGAGTTGGCTCTTCTAGACTTGGTTTTGATTTATTAATGTTAATATTTGGTGAAAGGGGATGTGTGATTTTGAATGTCTAAAATTGCCATTCTTTAAGATAATGCACAACCTACAAGCCAAATGAATTTAGGACATGAAACATCCGGAGGGAAAAAAAAAGGTCAGCTAGCAACTTAGAGACCAAGCTTGCCAAATCTGAAGTTAGGATTAGAAGTTTTTTTCTTCTGAGACTATTGTTTGATATTTTCTGTATTTTCCTAAAGCACAACATAACTACATACATGAGTAAGTGATTGGTGTCTTAATTCTTTCATTTTTTTCTTTCCTCTGGGAATTGTTCAGTCAGCAAGAGAAGGTGAAAATGAATTCTAGTCTTAGTTCTCACATGATGTCAGAGAAAGAGACTGAAAAAACATATTTGAATTGATTATTGAAATAATTTTGAATACGTTCCCTATGAACTATGGCCTTCCTGTACAATGTCTCAAATTTCATACATTTCATAAGTTTGCGAGACAGACCTTCTTACTTGATTTTAGAGCTAGGGGCATTAAGGCCCAGAGAGGTTATAAAATGGTCATTTTTAAAAAAGGATATTTTTTTCTATTAAATTAATATTAATTTGGTCTTTCTTTTTCTGGTTTTACTGATTTCAGGTGAAAAGGACAAGGGAGGTTTGAGTCACTGATACAGTCGGTGAGTTCTCTTATTCGAACATCATGGATTTTTACAACCTGCTTCTTCAGGAAAAACATTCCTTTGCATCTTGCTTTTTGTTTAAAACAGAAATCCTCACGTTAAACGCTCCCGATTTGGCTGCAGAGCTAGCTACAACATATCCTTCAAAGAAGTCAAGCAAAGAGAAACCCGGCTGCCTGGCAAACTGCCTCCCCTTCTTATCCAGAATAGACCTTTGACTGAGGCCATGCCAAAGTCTGTTCCATGTTCCTGACTGTTCCCCATTTAGTGGGGTTTAGAGATCTCTTTAGAGTAAGATGAACAATGCCATCTGTTTAAATATTACTTGGATGCTATTCTACATTTTGTCATTAGTAAGGCATTTGCAAAGGTAGCTTTTTGAGAAGCATTTTTAATCTGTGTGTGGGTCTCAGGGCTCAGTTTAGCATCCCAGGGAACAGCTGACAATGTCTGGGGACATTTTTGGTTTCCCTATGTCGGGCTGGCTGCTGGCCCCTAGTGTGTAGAGGTCAGGGTGATGCTAAACATCGCACAGTGTTCAGAACAGCGGTGCTCCTCCCTCCCCCCGCCCTCCCGACAGGTGATTTTTCTGGCCCCAGAATGTCAGTACTGCCAAGAAACCCTGGGTGAAATTCATCTGCTTCAGAATCTCTCCTGTGTTTCTGATCTTAACGTATTTAAGAATATTTCTCCCTTTCTGTGCAAGTAGAGTTAATGTGGTGCTGAATTCTGTGGCTTTGTCTCAACTCCCGTGTCTGAGGATGATCAATGCCTCAGATTCTTTTCTTGCTGTCAGTTATCGACTTTCCCTTGGCCTCTGGTATCCGAGCTCTCGTTGCCAGGGAATGCTCACGGGAGAGCTTGAACCCTCTCCCACCTCTCTGAAATGTGCCTTTAATTAGATAGAAGGAAATCACCTACTCAAATAAATGTAACACCAGGCCGATGAAGAGATTAAGGAGACAGAAATAGATGATCTTGCTGATAAGGATTAGAAATATGACTTGAATGTGTTTGAGGAAATAATTTGTTTGTGGGTGGATAGATTCCTCTCAAATCATTTAAAAATATGACTCTTACATTCCTAAGACTAAGAATCCCCCCCATTTACCTGCCAAACATTCTGGGTGTTTCCTTGGCATTCCGTCTTCAGTCTTCAGTACACTAAGTGAAATGCAGATGCTTTGGTGGGTATGTTGGGTCAAATTTGAATCTGACTTCCCAGACCTCGCCTGTATGCATGCATTGATTAACAAAGGAATTTTTAAAACCATGTTTTTTTGTGCCCTGTATATTTCGGCACTCCATTAGCCCTTGAGACTTGCAAATGTGAACAGAATGTGGTTCTTGTGCTTGAGAAACCGATGGAGTCTATAGTGGACAAGAAAGATTTTGAAGCAAATATTTACAATTAGTGAGATCAGTGCTATTCAAAGAGAAATGCAAAGCACTCTGGGAACACACACAGAACAGATTCTGTTTAGGGAATCCAGAAGAATTTTATACCCAAGGTAACAAATGAGTTGGGTGTTGAATGATGAGGAAATTTTCAGGCAGAGGAGTGACAGACAGAGGCAAGAAGATAGGAGAGAGTGTGAATTCGAGATGCCATGGCAGGAATGTGATGCGAATAGGGGTGGATGGCAGGAGTTGGAGGTGGATTTCATCCTCCAAAATACAGTGATCTCTTTGAGGGAAGGAGTTCTGCTTTGTTCTTTTTTTGTATCTCCAGTGTCTGTGACAGCTCTGGGTACATAGCATCGCACCAACATCAGCATCAAACTGACAGCAGCAAGGGATGAGAGATTGGATGCTCCAGAGGCTCTGAGCTGAGAAATGTGATTAGCATTGGAGGGACTGGGGGAGGGTAGGGAAGAACAGAAGTAGGAAGTCAGGTCATAAGGAAACCCTGATCTGGGCAAGCAGTGGTAAGGACCATGGTGGAAAGAAAGAAAGGAAGAGGAGGGATGTGAGAGATTCTTGGTAGGAAAATCTAATAGAACTTGGCAAAGGAAAGAAATTGGAGTGTGATGTAAGGGGCAGTTGGGGGTGCCATGATTTATAGCGCACACAGACTACACCTAGGGACATCTAACGTTCATAATATTGTATTTGAGATGGCATCTTTAGTGCCGTGGACAAGCAGTGCTGTGGTTGAGAGATACCAGTGCACCTATCCCCTGTTAATGAGTCTGTACACAGAAACAGGTTCTCTTATGTTTGCTTTTTAGGACCAGTTACTTGTGATCAATCTAATACTGAAAAAGGACATAGGAGAGTTTTGAAACCCCTGCTCCCAGAAGGAAGGCAGTGTGCACTGACTGTGTTAATAGAAAGGAGGATGGATTCAGACATGGGGTAGTGAATCTAATTCTCTACCTATTGTTCCCATGAGTCCTGCCCTGCTTCCCACTGAGGAGGATCTGAGTTTTATGGGGTGGGTGAATAGCACTCAGTGACCAAGGTAGGGACATTACCTAACTAGGTTGCTTGTTCCTAACTAACATTCGGTGTATAGTTACTGGAGTTTTTATGAGCAGTCTAGGCTGGTCTAGTTAATATTTAATTACTACCTCAGAAAGAGCCATTTTTGGAATACAATAAGAGCAATAACATCAGATTAAATGGGGGACAATGGGAAAATAAGATGAAAATAGGAGTTAGTCAACACACAAGTGTGTATCTCAAGGACTCATTATTGAATACCATAACTGTTGGCATAGAAAGGTTCTGAGGGCCTGTTTCCAAGATTCCTGGACTTAAGGTCATACTAGATGTGGTCCTGACCTTGAGGCTGTGCCTACTTATTATGCCCTCGGGACAGTTCATTCTTTGTCTGCTGATACATGGTCTGGAGATTGGGATTTTCAGAATTCTGCCAGGTCATCATTTCCAAGTGGCTTCATGTTGGAGGAGAGGACAACTAAGAAAGCACAGGCAAAGGGTGTTCTGGGACTGTCATCCCAGTTCTGTGTTGCATTGTTGTGTCAGGACTCTGGATCAGGAACAAACTGTCCTGAAATTCCAAAGCATGGCATTGTAGGAATGAACCATGCTCCTATTTACGGAGAGGTAGTCAATCCCAGTGGTGAGGAACATAAGCTATAAGTGAAGTAAGACAGGTTGATTTATGGCTGTGCTACTTTACTAGATGAGTTCTCTTAGGTAAGACACTGAATTTCATCAGCTCAAAGATAGAGAATCTTTCCGTGTTACACCTTAATGAAAATTTCCTGAAGAACATAGTTTAGAGTGAAAACACTTAAAGTGGCTAGTTTTAACACAGACTAATGCTAGAAAGCATGTATACATTTCCAGACACCCATGGTCCAAGAGTTCGAGTCATTGACAGTGCCCAGAAATGATTAAATATTATTTGATAAACATAATGAAGACACAGTAAGAGTCTTCATCGATCACTCTTACTTTAGAAATGTTAACCCTTGGCCTGATGTAAGACTAATAGGTCTTGGGAAACTTAGTTAAAATTTTTAACTGGAGAAAGGAGTGAATGAGGCATGGGATTAAAGGGGAAAGCAGAATGGTAGAGGACCCATATTCACCTCTTCCAATTTTTTGGCATCCAGGAAGGTAGGTGTAGATAGAAGGTGATGAACTGCATTTGATTCAGGCTGAAGATTATTTCCTTTTGAACACTTTTTGAGAAGGAAACATAATGACTGTAGCTTCAACCTCTTTTTTTTTTTTTTTTTTTTTTAGTGATCCTGGGCTAATATTTTAAAAATATATTATACTAATACATTTTATTCTCTATAAATGATGTTGTCCCAAAGGCAACTCATTTACCAAAAACATTAATTTTTTAGGGTGCACTTAGACCGAGGAGATCAGTGCTCAGAGTTTTCAGAATAGATTTTCTTGACTCGTCATTGAAAGCTAGGGTTTGTTGAAAGAGAAAATGTTTAACTTAATCCCATTCATATCCCCCATGAATGGGCAAGACAGTACAAAGAGGGGCAAATGTAAGGTTTAAGGGTCTGTCCTATTAGATGGGAATGATAGAAAGTTCTTCCATGTGAAAAGGAGGAGATGAGCTAAAAGCAGCAAGAATCAGGGTGAAATGCTTATGATGTGGCTCAGAGGGACCCAGTGACTTGGTCACTTGGAGGAAGGTGAGGTAGATAAGGAAATAAGATTGATGGGGGAAGTCAAGATAAAGGTTTGGGGGAACAGAGGGAATTGATATTCTATCTCTGTCCTTCCTCCTAGTTGATTTCTGGGGTCCATCTAGCAGAATGCCCAGAGCAAGATGATGTTGAGGGTGTCAGTGAGTACAAATGGGTTTGTGTAAATAAGGTGGAGAGAATCTGAGCTCATCCCCATGACCTCTGTGTGGTCTCTCAGAGATCCTTATCCGAGATCCTCTGGTGGTGGAGAACTAAGATTCCATGTCTTCTATAAATATAAACAGTGTGTATTCTGAACAAATGTTGGTGCCATAACCTAGATCATCTGAACTGAATTCTTTCCAGGCTGTTGTGAAGATTAGCTTAGACGCTGTGTGTGTGTGTGAGGATTACTCTAGATTCTGTACAGGTCTAGAATAGAGCAAGTAGTCAGTCCATGGTCTCTAACATGATTGCTACTAATAGAGAATGGGCATTGGTTTGCAGGTGGTGGTTGATTTGGAAAGTACCAGTGTATTTACTCTCTGGGTTTCATCTAAAAAAGTCTGAAAGCTATCTTAGGTTAAGAGCAATACAGGCTTCGTTGGCCATAGCTGAAGAAGAGGTGGGACTATGATCAAGGGTCTATATGGGATAAAGGTAGTAATGTCTTTATGGGCGCCCCATAATGGCATCATATCCAGAGACCAGGCTAGTGTAAAGTCATGGGCCTACTATACCCTACACTGACCTCAACTGTCATATCGTGACATGTCAGTGTTTGGTGGGACTGCACTTTGGGAAAAGGACTGGGAAGGGGAGATGGAAAGATGAAGATGATTCTCTTACAAGGAGGTATTTGTGAGTCAAAGAAGCATGTTAGATGTCCATAAGGATAAAACTGTCTTTGAGAGGAGAAACCATATTTACTCAGTCTTGTGGTCCCCCCGCCCCTGCAAAAGCTCATGCTTTACCGGTATGTATTTGGTAGTCATTGGGTCCTCAAGGAATGTTTATTGCAAGAATGGCTATCGAGAATGATGAATGGGCCCCAAGAAGGAGAGCAGGGCAGAGGGTGTTTTGGCAATCTCAGCTGTGGTGGTGGTTCACACCTTATGGAATGGGGTATAACCAAAGGATTTCGCCTGTATTTATTTATGTTTTTAAAGATTTTATTTATTTATTTGACAGACAGAGATCATGAGTAGGCAGAGAGGCAGGGGGAGAGATAAGGGGAAGCAGACTCCCTGCTGAGCAGAGAGCCCAATGCGGGGCTCGATCCCAGGACCCTGAGATCATGACCTGAGCTGAAGGCAGAGGCTTTAACCGACTGAGCTACCCAGGTACCCCAGATTTTGCCTTTAAAAGCAAGAGTCAGGGGACCAAATAGAGGCTCCAGCCCTTTGTTACTAGGTGATGTACCATGTATGTGATGCATGAATAAGGAGCTTGAAGGATGCTGAAGGATTTCCACCCGAAGATCAGCAGGGATCTTTAATGTACTTGCAAGAGGGTCCAGTTTTGTAGAATGAAATCCTGACATCTGATCCTCTGAGCTAGCGGATGTGATTTTAAAACAAACTTCGAGATTTAGAGTCTCCCTGAGAATCAAAAAAGAAAGTCTTTACAGGGAATGAGTCATTCCTAACACACGAGTCCCTTTGCTGTCTGTTCCTGGCGCTGGGAGGGGGTAGGTCCTCAATAAGTGTGCTTAGCTGAATCTCAATCATTTAACAGATAATTCCGAAGGACCTGGTGTGTGCCAGGCCACTGTGCCAGGTGCAGACATCTCTCTTCAACAGGGAGTTTAGGGTCGGGTGGGGGAGATGGGCAGATAAGCAGATGGAGGCTGTGTGACATGGTATGTATCACAACAGGGCAATAAACAGGATATTGATGAGAGCAGAGGTCTTCTTGCGTATTGCAGACCATCCGAGGGTGTCTTTCAGCTGAACGGCACCAGCATGTGTCTTTTATTTGATTTTGCCAGTGTTGGCCAACTCAGCATGAAAAAAAATTAAAAAAACAACATTTTCTTAAATCTATTGTCGGCACATGCAGATTAGTTTTGTTTTCCTGTGAAAAATCTGAATTACTGAATTTTCTTGAAAATTTGGAAGCTCTGGCAGCCCTGGGCCCCCATTACCATATGGCTGAATGGTAGAGGCTCCATCCTGATGCTGCCGGTGGTGCCCAGCCCATTCCCTGCCAGCCCCTCTATTCTATTGACTACTACTACTGACAATCAAGCTTCCAGCGCTCTTTCCCCATCATAAAGTTACAAGGGAGTTGAAATATTTCCTTTATCCATCTCCATCTAAACTGGAACAATGAAAGATACATAGGGAGGGCACTGTGTTGCAAGGAAGAAAAGGAGAGATCCCATTTCTCTGTAGATGTGAGACGTACTCTGAGGTGGGAACACCGATTGCATCTGTGCAAAGTGACCTCATCATCGAAGACATCCTTGGGAAATAATCACATCAAGAACCATGGGCTGAACTAAAATTAAAATTACTAGAATTTCAAGAGGTTTTACACTTGATTGAAAATAAGAATGGTGTAGGATTTGGTAAGAATGGAACAATTTCCTGGGTCCTGAAGCTTTGAAGAGAGAGCCAGTTTGTAACGGAGGTGTGGCAGAAGTCTCACGTCATGAACAAATGTCAGCTCAGTCGCCGCTAGTGTGTGTGGAGTGTTTGAGAACTAGGACCAACTTCACAGGCATAGCTCCATGTTTAGGGTTGAATGCTCTGGGGCTGCTATCTTAAAATGCTGCAGAATTTCATCTTTGAACTTGTAGCTTGTAAATGAAGTCTGATGGGCCAATGAAACATGCAACGGGTTTGGAGCTTCAGCTCAAGGGCAGTCCTATGTCCAGGGCCTCGCTACCACCATTCCCTGGGAAGGATTCTTGGTCACCTACGTCCTTACCTCCTGGTGTCCCAGGCCTTGTCTGGCACCTTCCTATCCCCGCTTCATGACTACTGTCCCCTGCTTCTTCTAGTAGGAACCAAAGCATGGATATGGGGAGAATTAGGGTTGGACATGCATGTCCTAGAGAATTCTGGAGCAGGACATGGTGGTGCCTGTCTACAGTCTGGGTTGGCAGTGCCTGAGTGTTTTTGGTGGGTGACTTAGCAAGGGTGGGGGTCTTATATATCCCCAGTCTGGGTACCTAAGATGTTATAGCCTAGAGATTTGCTATAGATCTGGTGGTTGCCCATCTCTCATGAATTGGAATGGTAAGCTTCTGGTAAGAGAAGGTACATGCCTCAGCTTCCTCCATCATGGTGGGGCATGGGGTGCTGGTCCAGTAGCTTATGGGAGGGGGACCTTGGCAATTGGTAGATCAGGCATATGGAATCATGAGGAGGGAGAGTCTCTTTTGATTGCCCCCCCTTTTCTCCCTGTTTAAGTCATGGTGAGGAAGAGAGCCCCATCCTGGGATTATGGGGCTGCATGAATACGTGACATTGGACAGATGAGACAGACAGTAGTTTATTAATCACAGCTCTGGGGAGGAAGAAATCACATACCACCCAGGGCCACCCAGAGGTTGCCTGTGGAACAGAATGAACAAGCTGGAGCTCAGAGAGGGAGAATTTGTAGTAAAAAAAGGTAGGGATGACCCCTGGTTCCTGCTTATTTGAACACTTCAGTGGGCTGGCAGGCAATGGAGACCCCCTACTTAGGAATAAGCAGGCGCTGTGTCTGGCCCCATAATAAAGAAAGATGTTTGGCCAGGAGAGCTTATCTGCAGGAGCGGAGGGGAGGGAACCTGTGGTCAGGCCTTTGGAGGCCCACCTGGCTTCAGATGTCAAGGCAGCATGTGGCAGAGAACCTTGATTTGAAGTCTCACCCACCACGGGACCTGTGCTCACTTCATGAGTGTCTCTGTGTTGGGGAAATGCAAGCTGATTAATAAATAGGAAATGTCTTACCCGATAGAAGGAGTTAGGGGTGGGGGCAGAAGATTGAGAGAGAGAGAGAGAGAGAGAGAGACTGAGGAAGAAGGAACGACCTTTATAGTTTAGTACCTTTCATACCACTTTTTTTGCCTTTACGAACGAGGGGGCTGACATTCTGATCTTGCATCGGACTCCACAAATTATGGAGTAATTTGGAGTATTGTAAATTGTAAAAAAATGGAGTAATCCACAAATTTTGCAGCCAGTCTTGCTGAGAATTTTTTTTTTTAAGATTTTTTTTTTTATTTATTTGACAGACAGAGATCACAAGTAGGCAGAAAGGCAGGCAGAGAGTGGGGAGGAAGCAGGATCCACGCCGAGCAGAAAGCCCGATATGCGGGGCCTGATCCCAGAACCCCAGGACTATGACTCGAACTGAAAGCAGAGTCTTCAACCCACTGGGTCACCCAGGTGCCCCTCTTGCTGAGAATTTAAAGGATAGGTTATGAGAACTGGTTTCCCTGGGACGCACATGTCACTTACTTCTGTTACGTGTTTGACCTGGTGAGTCTGGAGCCTGGGACCGTAACACAGAAGATGCATCTTGAAATGAGCTGTGAGATGTGCAGTCCTGGTCCCCAGTGATGCCTTTGCTGTCGGTGAAACTCCAGAAGCCAGGTAATGTGCTCCGTCTCCTGTGGTACAGTGATGCTCTTCTCAAGGATGATTCCGATTCTCCGTGTGGTCGTTAACATGTAAATGTGAGTCGTAAAGCGCTGAAATGAATCTTGATTATTGCTTTTGCAGCTATTAATTCATGCTGTGAACCATCTGATCATAAACCTGCTCTCCTTTCTTTTCTTTTCTTTTCTTTTCTTTTTTTTTTTTTTTTTGTGCAGCAACTGGTAACCTGGTTCAGTGTCTTCTGGTTGACCCCGCATATGTTTAAAGTCATTATGTTGACTTCACTGATTATTGGCTTTTATTACTTAAGAGCTAAAAAAAAAAACCAAAAAAAAAACAAAAAAAAAAAAACAACTAATTGAACAGGCTGTGAAATATATTTTTCCTCCTGCTAAGAAAATATCTTGGTTGCTGGCTGGGGACTTGTATTCAGGGGAATCCTGGAGTGGCTGAGCAGGCTCTGCTTGGCTGTGTATACCATGAGCTCTATTTGCGTTGTGAGGCTTCCTGGTTTTACTAGTACAGAAAGCTGTGTTGCTTTCCACTTGCGAGTTGGAAGGGTTCCTCATATTAATTAAACAGGGGAGGAAGTTGGAGAAGTCTAAATAAAATTTTAATGATTCATTGTTATGGGGGAGAATGTTAATCTGATTTATTGAATCTCCCTCCTGTGTCTTTTAATAAAAATAATTTTATTGCTTTCGATTACAAAGAACATTTCTAATCAACTGCTAAAAATAAATAAATAAATAAATAAATAAAACAGTTGGTACTGCCAAAGAGAAGTCCTACTGGGACTAGTTAAGGAATAAAAGAGGTTTATTTATAATTAAACTTGTTCCTTGGAGGCAAATTAACATGTGCGTTCTTAACCAAATTTCTCTATGCAGGTACGTGTGTGCATGTGTGCAGGTTGAACAATTACTATATTTGCTTACAGTATTGATTTGCATGGGGAACCCTTTTTCTTGATAAGCAAAGGCAAAAGCCACCCTGGCTTAGGAGCACATATTCTTTTTTTTTTTTTTTTTAAAGATTTTATTTATTTATTTGATAGACAGAGATCACAAGTAGGCAGAGAAGCAGGCAGAGAGAGACGAGGAAGCAGGCTCCCTGCTGAGCAGAGAGCCCGATGTGGGGGCTCCATCCCAGGACCCTGGGATCATGACCTGAGCCGAAGGCAGAGGCTCCAACTCACTGAGCCACCCAGGCGCCCCAGGAGCACATATTCTAAAGTATGTTTAGATCATGGAGTGAGCCCAGAAAATAACTCCTCTCTGCCCCATCTGGGTTTTGAACCAACTGGGAAAGAAGCTTAAGGATGAGGGTAGGTAGAAAACAACATGTTACCCTTATTATTGGCAAAAGTGGTGACTATGAACTGTGGCTGGAGAATGAGAACCAAAGGACCTCTCAGTAGCAAATCTCCAGCGCTGGCCGACTTCTGTGTTCTGGGCATGGGTGGTTCTGGACGGGGCTGCCTTTCCATACTGGGAAATCAGAAGCTGAAGTTACCAAGGAAAGTGGCAGTCCAGGAGAGTGGGAACGCAGTTCTGTTGAGATACTTAGATTGGGGGAAAGGGTAGGTGAGGAGGTAGTAGATTGAGCACAAGATTTAAAGCCAGATGGGTCAAGGTTGGGATTCTAGCTCTATCATTTACTGCGGAGTGAACAGGGTTTACTCTCTCTCGGCACCTGTTTCCTCCTGTTAAAAAATAATGTCTAGGGGCACCTGGGTGGCTCATTTAAGCATCTGCCTTTGGCTCAGGTCATGATCCAGGGTCCTGGGATTGAGCCCCACACTGGGCTCTCTGCTCAGCATGGAGCCTTCTCCCTTTCCCTCCCCTATGCTGGCTCTCTTCTCCCCCTCTCTCTGTGCCAAATAAATAAATAAATAAATAAATGAATAAATAGATTTTAAAAAAGTAATTTCTACTTTGTGTGATGTTTGAGAAGATTGGCCTTTTTTATGCCCATGTCTGCTAAATGCTAAGATTAAAGAAGGCACTCAAGAAGGGGTAGTGATTATTATAGGATTGGAAGTTGTAAAGAAATATATTATGCAGAACTGAAATGACAAGGGTCTACTAGGGAAAAGTGAGTTATGGGGTAAGTGGGAAGAGGAAATGAATTCAAGTCCTTGTGTCTCTGTGTTTGAACAATTTCATAGGTGTTATCACCAAGAAGAGGATCTGTGTGTCAGCTATTAAGAAAGTCTCTGTGCCGAGCAGAGAGGAGAGGGAGGTGGGGAGAGGGGGGAATTTCAGATCTTTTCTTGGGGAGGCATCATTATTAAAATGAATTTGGTCAGTGTCAAGCCAGGACCGATAAGACTAGTATGACTGAATAATGTACATATGCTTCTTTTCCTGGGATTTTTTTAGCTTGTGGTCCTGTCCACAAGTTATGTACTTTGATTAACCAGAATGGATAAACATGACACATACATAGGAATTTGATGTATGTGTTTTGTATCTTCCGTGCAGAGGTAGAAAGTTGCTGGACCAAAATATTTTGCTGAACAGACTCTAGAATATTGTTTCAGTGACCTTGTATGTTAGGACTCAGTTTCCACCTGCAACTTATAACAGAGATCTCTGTTTTGTATCCATATATATTAGAAGTCTCATTGGGATAGCCCAGAGTTTTGTGGTATATTTTAGTGTAATAGATGGGTGTACTTGAGCAAGAAACTTCCATTGTAATTGTGGGGTCTGTGGTGTCCTCAGTAAATCCATTTATGACGAATGCATAGGATAGATTCAGCATAGGATGAGAAATATTTAAGGGATGTTTTAATGGAAGGGAAGCACACATTATATTTATAAATAAAATCTCAGAGGGGCTAACAGTTTTTAAAAATTCTTAGACTTTTGAAAAAACAATTCAGAATATTTAGAGACACTGATTTCTCTAGTTCCCTTCTCTTTCCCAAAATGGATTTAACTTTCTCCCACCCATCAGGAATGCCAATATACTGCCCAGAAAATGGGACAAATAGTTTATATTATCCCCTGAAGGATCCAGTTATTTCTGATCATTCAGAAATAAAAGTAGAAATAGTGTTTTAAAGAAATTTCTCAGATTAACCTCAGACTAGGGCTTTGGCGTTGTGCCATGATGGCTGAGTGAGAGATGAGTCATACTGAAAACATACAAATTCAGGGTCTGGAAATCTCAGTGAAGTATAGTGATCCCTTCTATCTCCTAATTATGCTCAGAGACTCCTGGACAATCTTGCCTCCTCAGGCCAAGACCTTGGGAGTTCTTGTGTCTTCAGTTCCTCCCTCATCTTCTAGTATGGGGACTCAGTGAAACTGTCACGGAAACAGAATGGTAGAACAAGGCTTGAGTCATTCTATGGAGTCAAATCTCCTTTATGACTTGGAAAGGGAACAAAAGTATGAGATACTCTCTTTATATCTGGTATTATGTGAGGAGGATATACGTGTATGCTTACTTTGTTTTTAAATTTTTTATTATAGGAAATTTCATCTATATATAAAGGTAAGGAGGATACCCTTCTCCTCCAAACCCACAAGGTACCTATCACCAAGCCTCACTAGTGATTAACTCTTGGGCAATCTGGTTTCATCTACACGGTACCTACCCACTCCCCCTTCACTCCATTTGGATTATTTTAAAGCAAATCTCAGACTTCACAGATTTTTATCTCAGTATGTATCTCCAAAAGACAAAGCTTTGAAATATGCAACCATGTGCCATTATCATGCTAACAAAATTCACAGCAACTTCTTACTGTTATCAATTATCTGTCAGCATTCATACTTTCCTGTATATGTGTGTGCCTATCTCTCTATATATAGAATATATATTCATATATTAATATATATTTCTAAATATACAAGGAAATATATAAAAATACTATAAACCATATATATCATATGTTGGAATATATAATATGTAACATAGAAGTATATTTATAAGTATATAAAAATATAAATATAAATAAGTTTAAAAAATAGATTTTTAATTAGGCCCCATGCCCAACATTGGGCTCGAACTCACCGCTCTGAGATCTAGTCATATGCTCTACTGGCTGAGACAGACAGGTGTGCCTCTCTTGTATATGTGATGTATTATAATGTGCTTTTTATAGTAAGGACATACATGATTTTCACCGTACCATTGTTAATGTGTTTGTTAAGTAACTTTTAATCTATAGAAAACTTCATTATTTATTTTTAATCTTTTTTTTTAGTTTTATTGAGGTATGATTATTTGCAAATTATATTATACAATAAACTGCACATACATTTTGACAGATGTTTATAGCTATGGAATCATCACCACAATCAAGATAATGAACATATCCATCACAAGCTAAAGTTTCCCAGAGCCTTTGGCAATTCCTCTCCCTGTATACCCTCTACCCCTATCCCAGGGAAGTCACTGATCTGCTTTCTGTCTCAACAGATGAGCTAGCATTCTCTAGTGTCAAGCCAGGATTGGAAGGTGTGCAATCAAACAGTTTTTATTTTATTTATTTTAAAGTGTATTTATTTTATTTATTTTAATTAATTAATTACTTTTTATTTTATTTATTTTGATTAATTAACTAATTTTTATTTTATTTATTTTAAAGTGTATTTATTTAATACACTTTTGATTTTATTGAGATAAAACTTACATAACATAAAATGAACCATTTTACAGTGGACAATTGTGTAACCAAAACTTTTATCTGGCTCCGAAACATTTTGATTGCTCCCTCCCCTCTGCAGAAGTCTGTGTTTTCCCTTTCCCTCCATTCCCCAGCCCCTGGCAGCCATTAATCTGCTTTCAGTCTCTATGGAGTTATCTGTTTGTAGTATTTCATATGAAATGAATCATATACCATGTGGCCTTTTGTGTCTGCTTCTTTCACTTAGCATAATGTTTGCAAGGTATATCCATGTTGCAGTGCATTGAAGTATGACATTCCCTTTTGTGTCTGAATAATATTGCACTGTACAGATATGGTTTATTCATTCCACATTTGGATGGTTTCCACCTTTTGGCTCTTCTGATAGTTCTGCTATGAATATTCATGGATAAGGTTTTTTTGAATACCTTCTTTCAGTATTTGGGGGCATATATTTAGAAATAGAATTGCTGGGCCATATTGTAATTGTGCTTAACTGTTTTCCATAGTGGCTGCCTCATTTTACATTCGCATCAGCAATGTAGGAGTCCTCCTATTTCTCTACATCTTCTAATAACATCTGCTATTTTCCACTAAAAAATTATAGCCATTCTAGTGGTGTGAATTGGTATTTCATTGTGGTCTTGATTTGTATTTCCTTGATGAGTAATGATGTAAAACCACCATGACATCACACTGTGGCTTTAACAATACATTTCCATGTATTGGTGACATTTGTGTATCTTCAGAGACATGTCTGTTCAAGTCTTTTACCCATTTTTTAACTGGGTTGTGTCTTTTGTTGTTGTTGAGTTGTAGTGTTCTATCTGTATTCTGGATTATAGACCCTAATCAGATTCATGGCTTGCAAATATTTTCTCTTATTCTTAGGTTGTCTTTTCACTTCCTTAAAAGTATACTTTGAGGGCCGTCTGGGTGACTCAGTTGGTTAAGCATCTGCCTGAGGCTCAGGTCATGATTCCAGGGTGCAGGGATCACAAGTCCTGCATCAGGCTCCCTGCTCAGTGGGCAACTGGCTTCTCTCTCTGCCTGCTGCTATCCCTGCTTGTGCTCTCTCTCTGTGACAAATAAATAAATAAAATCTTAAAAAAAAAAAATTGTTCTTTGATGCACAAAAGTTTTACTTTAGATCAAACATAATTTATCTGTTTTTACTTTTATTGTTTGGTGTTTTCCATATCTAAGAATCCATTGCATAGTCCAAGGTCATGATGGTTTACTTCTGATTTCTTCTAAGAATGTTATAGTTTTATCTCTTACATTTATGTCTTTGATTAATTTTGAGTTTACTTTTGTGTATGGAGTGAGGTAGGGGTTCAACTTCATTCTTTTACATATAACTCTCCAGTTGTCCCACCACCATTTATTGAAAAGACTGTTCTTTCCCCATTGAATGCTCTTGGCACACTTGACAAAAATCAATTGAACATGGAGGCATGGGTTTATTTCTGGACTCTTTATGCTATTCTATCTGTTAGTTTATCTTTATGCCAATACTTTTTTTTTTTTTTTAATTTAACAGAATTTACTTAAACAAATGAAATTGTTGGAACCTTAGGTTGTTTCCAGGTTTTTTTTTTTTTTATCTTTTTAAAAAAAGACTTTATTTTATTTCATTTTTTATTTAAATTCAATTAGCCAACATACAGTACAGTAAATACATCGTTAGTTTCTGATGTAGTGTTCAGTGATTCATTAGTTATGCCAATACTATTTAATTATTGTGTCTTTGTAGTAAAATTTTAAGTCAGGAAGTGTGAATTCTCAAACTCTGTTTTTCTTTTTCAAGCTTTTTTTGACCATTTGAGGTCACTTGCAACACCAAATGAATTTTACTGTCCTTTTTATTTCTGCAGAAAATTTTGATGGAATTTTGATAGAGATTACATTGAATCTGTGTATTCTTTTTGTCTTGTTTCTTTCACTCACCATTATTATACTGAGACTCATCCAAATTGTATGAAGAACTGTAAAAACAGTTCTTTTGCTGAGTGGTATTCTATTATATGAATATACTACAATTTGTTTATCCATTCATCTCTTCATGGCCATTTGGTTCATTTCTAGTTTTTGGCTATTAAAAACGAAGCTGCTGTGAACATTTATTTGCAAGTTTTTGTATAGACCTATGTTTCTACTTTTGGGAGTTAAATACGTATGGTTGAGTGTTAGGGTAGGTTTACTTTTAAACTGTTTTTCAAAGTGGCTATAACATTTTATATTCCCACCAGCAGTGTATAGACTGAAAGTTCCAGTTGCTTCACATCCTTGCAAACACTTTGTATGTTCAGTAATTTTAAGTTGACATGTTCTACATGATATCTCATTGCAGCTTTAATTTGCATTTCTCTAATAATTAGTGATATTAAGCATCTTTTCACATGCTTATCACCTGTATATCTTCTTGGGGAAAAGGACTATTCAAATCTTCTCTACAGCTTTAATTTTTTTTCCTTATGGTTACCTTTTTGAGAGTTCTTTGTATATTCGGTGCAAACCTTTTATCAGCCATGTGACTTGCTAATCTATTCTCCCACTTTGTGGCTTATTTTTACTTCTTAGCACTGCCTTGTCCTATCTTTTAGATAGTTTGTATTTTTAGGTTTTATGTTGAGGTCTGTGATTCATTTTGAGTTCATTTTTCTTTAGGAATAAAGTGCAAATTGAAAGTCTTTTTCTCTCTTTTTGCATATAAATATCTGATTGTTAACGTGTCATTTCTTGAAAAGACTCCTGTTCCTGCAGTGCATTGCCTTTGTACCTTTGTTGAAAATCAATTGTCATGTAAGTGAGAAGTTAGCCTGCATTTTCTACTATGTTTCACTGGTCTATTGGTCTATCTTTATGCCAATATTAGACTTACAGTGCCTTTTTAGTTAGGACTTAAATCACATTGTGACAGTATTTCAACTATGTTTTTCTTTTTCAAAGCTGTTTTGGCTTTCCTGGGTAGTATGTCTAATAAATTTCCTGTGAATTGGTCCCGTACTATATACATTTTAGAGTCAGCTTGTCATTTTCTTTATAAAAATCTTCTTGATGTATTTCCCCATTTACTCACATCTTTTCTAAATTCTTTCAGCAGTGTTTTGGGGTTTTCAGTATAGAAGTCTTTTTAAAAAAATTAATATATAATGTATTGTTTGTTTCAGGATTACAAGTCTGTGATTCATCAGTCTTACACAGTTCACAGCACTCACTATAGCACATACCCTCCCCAATGTCCATCACCCAGCCACCCTATCCCTCCCATCCCCCATCCCCTCCAGCAACTCTGTTTATTTCCTGAGATTAAGAGTCTCATATTGTTTATCTCCCTCTCAGGTTTCATCTTGTTTCATTTTTCTCTCCCTTTCCCTGTGATCCTCTGTCTTGTTTCTCAAAATCCTCATATAGTGAGATCATATGATAATTGTCTTTCTCCAATTGGCTTATTTAGCTTAGCATAATACCCTCTAGTTCCATCCACATCATTGCAAATGGCAAGATTCCGGGGGTTTTTTAGGATGGCTGATATATATATCACATCTTCCTTTATCCATTCATCTGTTGATGGACATCTAGGCTCTTTCCATCATTTGCCTATTGTAGACATTGCTGCTATAAGCTTTAGGCTACACATGCCCCTTCGGAACACTACATTTGTACCTTTAGGGTAAATACCCAGTAGTGCAATTGCTGAGCTGTATGGTAGCTCTATTTTCAACTTTTTGAGGAACCTCCATACTGTTTTCCAGAGAGGCTGCACCAGTTTGCATTCCCACCAACAGTGTAGGAGGGTTCCCCTTTCTCTGCATCCTCACCAACACTTTGTTTCCTGACTGGTTAATTTTAGCCATTCTGACTGGTGTGTGGTGGTATCTCACTGTGGTTTTGATTTGTATTTCCCTGATGCTGAGTGATGTTGAGCACTTTTTTATGTGACTCTTGGCCATTTGGATGTCTTCTTTGCAGAAGTGTCTCTTCATGTCTTCTACCCATTTCTTGATTGTATTATTTGTTTTTTGTAGGTTGAGTTTGATAAGTTCTTTGTAGATTTTGGATATTAGGCCTTTTTCTGATATGTCAACATGCAAATATCTTCTCCTATTCTTTCAGTTGTCTTTTGGTTTTGTTGCCTGTTTCCTTTGCTGTGCAGAAGTTTTGATGCTTAACCAACTGAACCACCCAGGTGGCTCTGAAATTTCTTGATGAAGTTCTAGTAGTTCATTTTTAGTCTTGCTTCCCTTGCCTTTAGCAATGTTTTTAGGAAGAAGTTGTGGTGACTGAGGTTAAAGAGGTTGCTGCTTGTGTTCTCCTCAAGGATTTTGATGGATTCCTGTCTTACATTGAGGTCTTTCACCCATTTTGAGTCTCTTTTTGTGTGTGGTCCAAGGAAATGGACTAGTTTCATTCTTCTGCATGTAGCTGTCCAAATTTCTCAACACCATTGGTTGAAGAGACTTGTTTTTTTCCGTTGGACATTCTTTCCTGCTTTGTCGAAGACTAGTTGACCATGGAACTGAGGGTCCATTTCTGGGTTCTCTATTCTGTTCCATTGATCTATGTGTCTGCTTTTGTGCCAGTACCATACTGTCTTGAAGATTATAGCTTTGTAATAGAGCTTGAAGTCGGGAATTGTGATGCCGCCAACTTTGGTTTTCTTTTTCAACATTCTTCTGGCTATTGGGGGTCTTTTCTGGTTTCATATAAATTTTAGGATTAGTTGTTCCATTTCTTTGAAAAAAGTTGATGATATTTTGATAGGGATTGCATTAAATGTATAGATTGCTCTAGGTAGCATAAACATTTTCACAATATTTATTCCTCCAACCCATGAGCATGGAATGTTTTTACATTTCTTTGTGTCTTCCTCATTTTCTTTCATGAGTACTCTATAGTTTTCTCAGTACAGGTTTTTTGCCTCTTTGGTTAGATTTATTCCTAGGTATCTTATGGTTTTAAGGTGCAATTGTAAATGGGATGGACTCATTAATTTCTCTTTCTTCTGTCTTGCTGTTGGTGTATAGAAATTCAACTTATTTCTGTGTATTGGTTTTATAGCCTGACACTTTACTTAATTCCTTTATGAGTTCTAACAGATTTGGAGTGGAGTCTTCTGGGTTTTCCACATAAAGTATCATATCATCTGAAAAAAGTGAGAGTTTGACTTCTTCTTTGCCGATTTGGATGCATTTAATTTTTTTTGTTGTTGTCTGATTGCTGAGGCTAGGACTTCTAGTACTATGTTGAATAGTAGTGGTGATAATGGACATCCCTGCCATGTTTCTGACCTTAGCAGAAAAGCTCTCAGTTTTTCCCCATTGAGAATGATATTCACTGTGGGTTTTTCATAGATGGCTTTGATGATATTAAGGTATGTACCCTACACTGTGAAGAGTTTTGATCAAGAAAGGATGTACTTTGTCAAATGCTTTTTCAGCATCTATTGAGAGTATCATATGGTTCTTGTACTTTCTTTTATTAATGTATTGTATCACATTGATTGATTTATGGATGTTGAACAACCTGGCAGCCCAGGAATAAATCCCACTTGGTGGTGAATAATCCTTTTAATGTACTGTTGGATCCTATTGGCTAATATTTTGGTGAGAATTTTTCATCAGAGAGTGTTCATCAGAGATCTTGGTCTGTAATTCTTTTGATGTATTCTGTCTGGTTTTGGGATCAAGGTAATGCTGGCCTCATAAAAGAGTCTGGAAGTTTTCCTTTTATTTCTATTTTTTGGAACAGTTTCAGGAGAATAGGTATTAATTCTTTAAAAGTTTGGTAGAATTTCCCTGGGAAGCTGTCTGACCCTGAGCTCTTGTTTGTTGGGAGATTTTTGATGACTGCTTCGATCTCTTTACTGGTTATGGGTCTGTTTAGGCTTTCTATTTCTTCCTGGTTCAGGTTTGGTCATTTATACATCTCTAGGAATGCATCTATTTCTTCCAGATTGTCAAGTTTGTTGGTGTATAATTGCTCATAATATGTTCTTATAATTGTTTGTATTTCTTTGGTGTTGGTTGTGATCTCTCCTCTTTCATTCATGATTTTCTTTACTTGGGTCCTTTCTCTTTTCTTTTGGATAAGTCTGGCCAGGGGTTTGTCTATATTATTAATTCTTTCAAAGAATCAGTGCCTAGTTTTGTTGATCTATTCTACTATTCTTTTGGTTTCTATTTCATTGATTTCTGGTTTGACCTTTATTATTTCTCTCCTCTTCCTCAGTTTAGGCTTTATTTGCTGTTCTTTTTCCAGGTCTTTTATGTGTAGGGTTAGGTTGTGTATTTGAGACCTTTTTTGTTTTGTGAGAAAAGCTTGTATTGTTATATACTTTCCTCTCAGGACCACCTTTGCCAGATCCCAAATATTTTGAACAGTTGTGTTTTCATTTTCATTTGTTTCCATGAATTTTTTAAATTATTCTTTAATTTGCTGGTTGACTCATTCATTCTTTAGGAGGATGCTCTTTAGCCTCCATGTATTTGAGATCTTTCCAACTTTCCTCTTGTGATTGAGTCCTAGTTTCAGAGCATTATGGTCTGAAAATATGCAGGGAATGATCCAAATCTTTTGGTACCAGTTGAGACTTGATTTGTGACCCAGGATGTGATCTATTCTTGAGAATGTTCTGTGTGCACTAGAGAAGAATGTGTATTCTGTTGCTTTGGGATGGAACGTCCTGAATAGATTATGTGATGTCCATCTGGTCCAGTGTGTCATTTAAAGTATTTATTTCCTTGTGGATCTTTTGCTTGGATGATCTGTCCATTTCAGTGAGGGGGTTGTTAAAGTCCCCTACTATTATTGTATTATTATTGATGTATTTCTTTGATTTTGTTATTAATTTTTTATATAATTGGCAGCTCCCATATGAGGGGTATAGATATTTAAAATTGTTAGATATTCTTGTTGGACAGACCCTTTAAGTATGATATAATGTCATTCCTCATCTCTTATTATTGTCTTTGGCTTATAATCTGTCTGATATAAGGATTGCCACCCTAGCTTTCTTTGGATGACCATTAGCGTGGTAAATTGTTTTCCACCCCCTCATTTTAAATCTGGAAGTGCCTTTGGGTCTAAAATGAGTTTGTTATGGAGAGTGTATAGATGGGTCTTTTAAAAAATATATTTTATTTATTTATTTGACAGACAGAGATCACAAGTAGGCAGAGAAGCAGGCAGAGAGAGAGGAGGAACCAGGCTCCCTGCGGAGCAGAGAGCCTGATGTGGGGCTCGATCCCAAGACCCTGGGATCATAACCTGAGCCAAATGCAGAGGCTTTAACCCACTGAACCACCCAGGCACCCCGGGTCTTTTTTTAATCCATTCTGATACCTGTGTCTTTTGATTAGGGCATTTAGCCCATTTACATTCATACATAAATTGAAAGATATGAATTTAGTGACATTGTATGGCTTGTAAGGTGACTGTTACTGTATATTTTCTCTGTTCCTTTCTGGTCTCTCTTTGCTTAGAGGACCCCTTTCAATATTTCTTTTAAGGCTGGTTTGCTGTTTGCAAATTCTTTTAGTTTTTGTTGGTCCTGGAAGCTTTTTATCTCCGCTTCTATTTCAATGATAACCTGGCTGGATATAGTATTCTTGGCTGCATATTTTTCTCTTTTAGTGCTCTGAATATTTCATGCCAATCCTTTCTGGCCTGACAGGTCTCTGTGGATAGGTCTGCTGTTAATCTAATATTTTTAGCATTGTATGTTTACAGACAGACCTCTTGTCCCGAGCACCTTTCAGGACTTTTTCTTTGTCACTGAGACTTGTAAGTTTTACTATTAGATGACAGGGTGTTGACCTATTTTTATTGATTTTGAAGGGGGTTCTCTGTGCTTCCTGGATTTTAATGCTTGTTCCCATCCCCCAATTATGGAAATTCTATACTATAATTTGCTCCAATATCCTTCTGCCCCTCTCTTTCTTTCTTCTTCTTTTGGGATCCCAACTATTCTAATATTGTTTCATCTTGTGATATCACTTATCTCTCAAATTCTCCCCTCAAGGTCCAGTAGTTGTTTATCTCTCTTTTTCTCAGCTTCTTTATTCTCCATCATTTGGTTGCTATATCACTAATTCTCTCTTCTGCCTCATTTATCCTATCAGTGAGAGCCTCCATTTTGATTGCACCTCATTAATAGCTTTTTTTAAAATTTCAACTTGGTTAGATTTTAGTTCTTTTATTTCCCCAATAAGGTATTTTATTTATCCAGAAAGGGATTCTCTAGTATCTTCTATGCTTTTTTCAAGCCTGCTAGCATCTTTATAATCATCTTTCTAAACTCTAGTTCTGACATCTTACTAATGTCCATATTATTTTGGTTCCTAGCTGTTGGTACTGTCTCTTGTACTTTTTTTTGAGGTGAGTTTTTCTGCCTTGTCATTTTGTTCATAGAAGAATAGAGGAATGAGAAAACAAAATGCTAAAAGGGTAACAATGATCCCCCCAAAATACATGTTAACCAAATCAGAAGAGACCCGAACCGGGTGGAGGAGAAAGGAAAAAAAAAATAATTAGGCTGGTGAATAGAACAGAGCCACACACTTGATTTGAGTGTATTTTGGTCTGTTAGAAGAAATTGCCTCCCAAAATTTTAAAGGAAGGAAAACTTTATACACACACACACACACACACACAAATAAGGGTAAACACAATGAAGGGGTGGAATATGACTGTAAAGGTGAAAATTTTAAAAAGGTTTTAAAAAAGGAATTGTTAAGGTAAGAAGCTGGTTGAAAAAAAAAAAAAAAGGAGGGAATATGATCAGGCTGGAGACTAGAACAAAGCCATATGCTAGATTTAGGGTATATTTTGGTCTGTTAGAAGAAACTGTATTCTAAAATTTTAAAGAAAGAAAAACTTATATCTGTACAAAAAATAAGTTTAAATACAATGAATGGGTAGAATATAGCTATAAAAATGAAAATTAAAGATTTTTAAAAAGGTATTGATAAGATAAAATTATTAAAATAGGTTAAAATAGGAAAGAGGAA
Organism: Mustela lutreola; assembly: GCF_030435805.1. Classification (NCBI taxonomy): domain Eukaryota; kingdom Metazoa; phylum Chordata; class Mammalia; order Carnivora; family Mustelidae; genus Mustela; species Mustela lutreola. Next base: position 14,910,305 of record NC_081296.1, read on the forward strand.
AAATTTTAAAAAATAGAAACAGGAAAAAATATTGAAAATTAAAAAAAAATTAACTTTGAAAGACTAAAGAATCATGGGGGAAAAGCCTTGAATTCTACATGTTGCTTTCCCCTAGCTCTCATTGATCGGTGAACTTGGTCTTGGCTGGATTTTCTTGCTGATCTTCTGGGGGAGGGGCCTGTTGCCCTGATTCTCAAATGTAATTGCCCAAGGCAGAATTGCACCACCCTTGCCAGGGGCAAGGCTAAGCAATCTGTTCAAGTTTGCTCGGACCTTTTGTTCCCTGAATTATTTCCATAGAGCTCTGGAGAATGGGAGTGAAAATGGCGGCCTCCCAATCTCTGCCTGGAAGACCCGAGAGCTCAGGGCCCCACTCCTCAGTGTGCCCTTGGAGAAAAGCACACAATCCCTCCCATCTCTGTGGTTTCTGGCTGCACTCTGAGCTCACCCAGTCTGTGACTGAGCATTTCTATCTCTGGTGCATGGCCCCATTTGGAGTCTCCAAACCCAGCAGATTCCTGCTGCAGGCTCCCCAAGGAAAAAAGGTGAGTCTCCCCGGATATGCCACTTGTGGGGTCCCTGCTCAAAGAACAGTGATCTGACTGTGCCACAGATCACAGTTTAAGGTGACCCTGAGCTGAGAGCCCCCTCTCAGCTCCATCTCTGTAGTTGGCTTCCCTGCTCTGATACCTGTGACCTCTTCTACACTCAGACACCCCTGATCCTTCTGTGACCCTGAGGGTCCTGAGACCACATTGTCCCCCTGAGGGCCCCACCCCCTGGTTAGCCTCTGGAGCAGCAACCCATTCTGGACCAGACTTCTGAAAATTCCGATTTTGTGCTTGGCTGCTCTCTCCCTTGCCAGTAAGTGCCTGATGAAGGCTCCCTTCCACTGCTGTTTGTCTTCTGGTAAATTGCCTTGGATTCACTTCTCTGCACATCCTTCCAGAAAGTGGTCACTTTTCTGTTCATAGAATTGCTGCTCTTCTTCTCTTTGATCTGTTGAGTTTGTAAGTGTTCAGAATGGTTTGATAACTATCTAGCTGAACTCCTGGGACCAGATGAAATTTAGATCTCCTACTCCTCCACCATCTTGTTTCTCCCTAAGTGTCTGCCTAGAAGTCTTTTAGATGTTTTGTTAAACTGCTAAGTATTTCATATATTCTCATGCTATAAAAATGGTTAATTTAAAAATATTTATAATTTTGGATTACTTGTTGCCAGTACAGAGACATACTGATTTTTATATAGTGATGCTCTATCCTGCAAATGCACTAAACTCACTTATTAGTTTGAGATGCTTTTTTTGTCAATTCCATAGGATTTTATTCATACAGAATCCTGTCATCTATGAATGAAGGCAGTTTTATAGTTTCCATTCCAGCTTTGATATCCTTTATGTATTCATGTGTATATGAATTTATTTATTTATGCAGACGTATTGCATAGGCTATAACCTCTACTTTATCATTAAGTAGAAGTGGTGAGAGTGGGCATACCTGCCTTATTTCAGATGTTAAGCTAACACATTCAGTCTTGGGCGACCTGTCCCATTTATTGTAGAATGACTAGTAGCATCTCTTACCTCTATTTATTAGGTGTCAATTGTCCTCAAATGCATTTTAACAACCAAAAGTGTATCCAGAAATGGTCATATGACCCTTGCTGGGCTAAATAGGTCCTGGTTGAGAACCGTCACTGTGGAGCTCTTCTGGCTATTTATTTAGTTATTTTGAAGGGAGTTCTTATATACTTATAGAGTATATAAGTATATATATATAAACTTATGTAGTTTGTGTTTTTCAAAGGTTTTTTTTTTTCATTTTCCATCTGAATTGTTGAATGTATTGTTATATAATTATTCATAATATTTTATCATCCTTTTGCTATCTTTATGGTTTGTATATATGTCATCCTTATGATTCATGTATATATATATCATCCATTTGTATATATGTATATATGTATATATGTATATATATGTTCGTGAGGTTGGTAATTTGTGTCTTGTCCATTATTCCTAAATACTTTGTCTAGGGCTCTGGTTCTCAACTGTGGAGCTCTTGCCACAGATTCCACAACCTGGGTTCTGGCAGTGCTCATTGCTATTGAGTTGGTTATTCTTTCTAGGCTAGAGCTAGGAATTATGTTTTTCAAGATAAATGATACATTCAGTCTAATATTTCAATTCAAATTTAGAAATAGAAGTTTTTAACTTAATTTCATCAACTTACTTCCGCCTCTTTTTTCTTCATGTCAAAAATCTGGATTCTCAACGAGACCAAAATAGTTGTAGATTTATTCTACAATATATGTGAAAGAATCTCAGAATACTGATATCACTATTATCTACAACAATATGCTTGCAGAAAGCAGTTTGAGATTAAAAAAAATCCTTTTGTGTTTAGAGTATTACAGTAGGATTGAACACTTAATTGCTATGTTTCAATGTCAATTGGAATAGTTCTTTGCATGGTTATGTCCTCAACTAAATATGCAGTTTGGCACATTATTTTATTCTGTTTTCAATTCCCAGGAAATATTTTTTGAATTTAATTTGGTTTTATAATGACATAAAATTTTATTATGATTTCAATGCCAAATCAGTAAATATTCTGAGAAATGTGGCTTTTGTCTTTATCCCTTACATCCTCCTTCTCCCCTTGGTAATATTTAACAATTTTTATGTTACTGTTCCATCAGTGAATGAATATATGTATATATGAATAAATGTATATATATATATATATACATATTTATGTATACACACACATATATATGAAAATATGTATATTCTGCATTTTTAGATACATGGCAGACACACACTACCCACACTTTTTTCCACTTTGCATATTTTACTTTCTACTATTTATTACATCCTGGAATTGATCCATATAATATGTGGAGATACACCTCATTCCCTTTGATGGTTTCATATTACTTCATTGGTTTGATTTATTGTTAATTTTTCAGCCAGTTCCTTACTGATGCACATTTGGGATTGTGGTCTTCTGTTATTAAGTTTGTGCTTCAATGAACATGCTTGAGCATGCATCATTATATATATATATTTACCAGTGTATATTTGGGATAGATTCCAGAAGCAGTACCTCAGGATCTGAGAGTCAATTTATATACAGTTTCACTTGATGTTAATCAAATTCCTCTCCATAGGTATCACAGTATTTTTAAGTTCTCTTAACAATATATGATTAGGCCTGTTTCCCCACATCTTTCATCCAAAATAAAAATTTGTGGCCAAGCTTTTGGATAGTCACCAATTTTCTCTTAGTGAATTTTAGTATGCCTTATTTTGAGTAAGGCATTAGCTAGAGTCCACTTTAAAAATCAGAACCGGTAGGAAATGTGTATAATAAGCCTTGATTTGATGTACCTGGCCTTATACTATTGTGAGAGCTGGTTAGGCAATTCATATGTGGCTATTGCTTCTGTGTGTGGTGTTGGAGCCTGGAGTCGGCAAGGCAGGCAGTTGAGAAAATAAAGAAAGTGAAGTAAGGAGGCAAAGATAAGCAGGAACCTGGGAGGCTGAGTCAGAATCTTGGAGCTTGGACTGCAAAGCAAATTATGTCTTTTAAGCCTCTGACTTCAGTGGTGAAGTGGTGAGTTAGCTGCAGGGGAGACTGCTTCCCTTTGACACAGAACTAAAAGGCACTTGGCCCAGGAGAGTGAAAAGCTGAAGGCAGGCATCTGGCAGAAGCGGGAAGGCTGTGGGCTGGCTACGAACACACCACAAGGTTAGTCAGCCAACAGACAATAGATGTGAGCAGCAGCTCTGCCGGGTGCCCTGCGCTGCCCATCTGGGGAGAGAAGGAACATGGCTCCTGCTTGTCTTGCCTCCTCCAAGTTCCAGGTATCATGGAACTTCCGGTCCACACTAACCTGGAGCTACATAGCAAAGGGAATCTGGGACCTGTAATTCAGCCTTCTCTAAGTTAGCATAAGACAAATCCACCAAAGCAAGGGTGACCATCTTTCTGTTGCAGTTCAGGAACCTCTTGCCTTTTTTATCCATGGACTCTCTCTCTTAATCTCTTAAGAGTTCTTAAAAATAAAGCTATGATTTTTTTCTTTCCCATTTTAGAAGCTCTTAATATATTTGGGGTAATAATGCTTTGTCTGTAATATAAGTGGCAACGCCTACTTTTTCAAATGCCTCTTACAGGAGACACCAAGAAGCCAATGTATTTGTGCCTCATGAAGAACGACCCAAACTGAATTCAATCACTGTTCTTCCCCCTGATTGCTAGAGAAGGACCAGGGTTTCTTCTAGGAAGAAGACAAATGACCAACTTGTTTCTGAAGAGTGGATCATGGATGAATAGCAATTTGTGTATTTCTAAGATCATGTTGGGATGGTGACAGATTGTGACTGCTGAATGGTCCTTACAAATAGTTCAAGAATGAAGACTGTGTGCCAGCAGAATGCCAAGAAACTTGCGTGGGCAAAGTAGGAGTGTCATTTACTGTTATTGCAACCAGAAAATTATAATAATTTGCTAAAAAATATTTTCTTACTACATCTCTCTCATTCAACAACATCTTGTAGAAATCCTTCTGGGTGAATTATTTTGGCCTCAATTCAT